>NC_081545.1:31617201-31658973 GCF_901000735.1 Corylus avellana | reverse complement strand
GGAAATTTTTTCCACATTGTTTGTTTTCTCATTTGTTTATGTTTTTGAGAAACTTCCATGATTTGCAATTGCTGAACAGCTGCCATTTACTGCTTAAAATATTTCTAACTAACATCAACTTTGAGAAAGTTGATCAAATGACTTTCCCAAAAGCATTGCTTTTGTTTTTTTTCTAAAGCCTGTGTTCATTTGTTCTCTTAGTCTTTATATATGGTCCTACCTGTCCCATGGAAATACTTTCGAGTCATAATTGTTTTTATTTTTATGTCTCGTACATATGTATCATTCACCCTTTTTAATAATTTTTATTTTTCGTACATATCATGTTTCACGTGAACCCTTTTAATAATAGAGTCCTATCAGGATTACTATCGCTTTTGTCTTCTAGCAATACCTTTGATGATTATAATTATTATGGAAAATTCCACAAAATTTTTACCTAACTTTCATCCGTTTTAAAATTATTTTGTAAAAGTTTAAAAATTTTTAGTTTAGGGTATTTAACTTTTAAATTTTTGCAATATCTCTTATCTATTAACATTTTTCATTAAATCTTGTCAAATTTTTTAATAAACTCATACTTTTTTATTATAAAAAATGAAATAAAAATTACAAAATTTAACGAAATTTGAAATATATATATATATATATATATCTCAACGAAAAATCAAACCATTTTTCTCTGATCAATTAGAAGGGGCGATTCTTAGCCAATTATACTATTTCCTAATTATTTTATCTTTTAGGGATAACGTACACCAAATTATTGAACTTTCTTGGAATCATGAAGTGATAAGAGTTATCCAAGTCTTCATAGACTCCACCAACGTCGAAAAGCTGTTAGTATGCTTTTGCAAAAGGGGGTGGGAGCAGTTGAAAGGCCTTTTTCCACGATGGCTAACAATATAATATTTAACAAGTTGAGTTGTTAAAAAGACCTATTTTATTTTATTTTAAAAAAATCAAAAAATAAATATTATTTTTTAAAAAGCTAAAATGAATATTTTATTATTTTCCTAAAGTATACAAGATTCTTAGTCAGTTATTTAAAAAAAATTTATTTTTCATTAGTACTCGTTTGAATTTTTTTTGAACCATAGAGAACAATATAAAGTTCAAAAACTATCGGTTTAATATATAAAAATATCACCCCTCCCATTATCGTTTGGAGTTAAATTGTGAAATGACTTTTATATCTATGTAAAATTTAGAAATTACAAAATTAGTTCAATTAAATAATTTTTTTATAAAAAAATTGCTATTTTGGGATTTTTTTTTTTAAGGCCTCCATTAAGATTTATCAGAAAATCAAAATAAAATGGTGACATTACAAACTTTTTAAAATTTGATATACAAAATTAATTAATTTTTTTAACTTTAAAAGAGTGATTGCAAAAGCGAGAATAATTCACTTGATCTAGAGAGGGAGCAAACCACTCCTAAACAAACCAAACACTCTCTAGTGCCTTATTCTCAAACTATTAATGCTGTGGATGAGAGCCCGCTTAATTTAATTGAAATGTCTGTTTTTTGGTTAAATAATGCTAATATGTAGATTGAATATCATGTGTCTGCATATTAGATGAGCCAAAGTACTAAAACCCCTGGGCGTAGAACTAACAAAAATTAACATAGTTATCATTATAATTGTGGTTAACGAGTCAATTAAGAACTTTGAATTTGTCTCGCTGTACCCTTGATTACAATGTGAATATGATAAGAAGGTTCACCAAACTTACCCAAAAAAAAAACAATCGATTTCATATCAAAAACATTGAAATTTGTCTAGAGCATTAATCACGTAGTCCAGGTTGCTATTTCTGGTCGAATATCAGAAAGGTTGTGGCCCCTATTCTGAGCCTGAGTGATTGGCCGAAACAAAAGCAAGATGTAGAAAAATGAAAAGGGAATAAAGGGGGAAGTGAAAAAGCAGAACATTATCAAGATTAGAAGGGAAAAAACAGTGATCGACAAAGAAAAAGTGTTGACAGGACAGAAGAAAATTAAGATGCCATCACGACGTGTCTCGGTCCTCGTCTACCAACTTGCGTGATTAACATGAGAGTATGAACGCATCGAAGACGACAATGGTGAATTATTATGGTCTTGGTCGCCTCCAGAAGTTATTCTAGTTTTATATTTCCCATGTTATTCACCTGTTTTATATCATTATTACGTCTATATTTATTTTAATCATTTTTAAAAATTTAGTAATACTAAAAGTTTTTTTAAAATTTTTTTTAAATATAATGTAACTTTTAAAATTACTAATAAAAAAATCACATCATATTTGAAATGATGCTAAAAAGACTCCTCTTTCCTTCCCGTGTCAATTCACACATTTGAGGTCATTTACCCATACAAGAATTACTACTCTTGCACTGAAATTTAAATTTTCAGTTAAGAGTAATTGCGTAGAATAACATGTTCACACAAAAATCTATTTACGAGTTTTGAAAGGTAATTTTATCTTTTTATATTATTTGTAATAGTGAAATCATCAATTCTACAAATATTGTAGAGGGATTTTTTTTTTCTTCCTGTCAGCCCACATAGTGCAAGCCCATTTGAATGAAATGGTCCACAGCAAGTTTGGGCCAAAATGCCAAGGAGGCCATAAGATCTTTGTCAATGAACCCTGTTGGTACCTTATGATGGGAAACGAACATTGGAGGGCCGAAGTAGTCATTCAAAGACCCAAGAAAGCCCAATGAAAATGCAAGCGGGTGGCGCCAAGCCCCGGTCACCAACACAAGAAAAAGAAATTCGCATAGTCGAACCCTTTTGGTCCAACCAAGGGAGACAGGAGTGTCTCGTCAGCAACCACGACTCATAGAAGAATCTCATGCGGAGTATAAAAGAGGAAGTAGGGCACAGTGAAAAGTATGCGATATAATTTACAAACTCTCCACTCTCTTCCTCTTCAGCATAAATCACTGACTTGGGCGTTGGAGCAAGCTCACGGGTGAATCTCTCTAACCCTTGTACCATACTTGTGCAAGTCCTTCCTTGGTAGGCTAGTCATGAGGCCATTGTTAACCCGTCAATACCTATTGACACTAACATACATGTTATACCATGAAGGACATATGACCCTGTCGATGTCCTACAACAAAGGGCCCACAGTCTCAGTTGTTACTTTACTCATAGGGGCCAACATCTCAACCAATTCGGGCCATGGTTGATCACTTATTCTATACTTTACTCAAGAGGATCGACTACTCAACTTATGCACGCTTTGGTTAATCCTTCTAGTATATACTCTTTCAGTTTGCAACGATGTTCCTTTGCATCTATATTAGAACTACCAATAAGTTATACTCTAACCTTTCATTTTGTTGACGTGATACACAATCAGAATGTGCTAAGTCGTAAATTAATTGTATTATAAATCAAGTAAATCACCTAAATTGATGTTGCATTTTTTCCTAAAAATATTTAAAGATGCCGTTTTATGATAAGAAACATAAGTTCAAATTGGAAACGCTCTAAAAGAGGCAAATATTTCGTACATATATATGGTGGACATCTTAGGTTGTGATGTGCCGCTTTTGCCAAAAAAGTGAACGAGACTACTATTCTACTCATCAAACAAAACCAAAAGCATTTCCGAATAACTATGCTTTTTTTTTTTTTTTTTCTTTTCTAAATACCTATGCTGTTAATTATTGGGAGCTCTCCCTGCTCTCTATTTTTTTATTTTAAATTTGTTGGGTCAAGGGACCTCTCCCTCGAGGAATCTGTGAAGGCTCAGATACCCATATATGATATGATATATCTCTACCTCAATCTCTTATTTTCTTTTTCTTTTCTTTTTTCTTCTTCAGCTTGTTCCAGTCTTTATTATTATTATTTTTTTCCTGTGCCCTTCCCTGTAATATCTGAACCGCTACTTCTAAACCCCATCACATCGCTGTTGCCAACGAGTCCACCCAATTTGGAAGTGGTGCGGGCTTCTTGGTCGTGCTCAACCCACTGTGTTGCATGCTTCTCTCTGCAAACTGATCATGACGACCAACTGTTTCTGTTGGCCCAGAGGAAAGGCGGCAAGGACAACAGCCTCGTCCCTGCCCGGACAACTATGCCGGCAGTTCTCTCTCCACGAAATCAAAAAAGCGACCAACAACTTCCACCAAGATCTGATTATCGGCGAAGGTGGCTTCGGCTACGTATACAAGGGTCAAATAGACGACGGCAACACGACCGTGGCGATCAAGCGCATGAACCCGGAGTCACGGCAAGGCGCCAATGAGTTCAAGACAGAAACCATCATGCTCTCTCAGCTTCGCCACGTCCACCTCGTCTCTCTCATCGGATACTGCAACGAGGGGGGCGAGATGATCCTCGTCTACGACTACATGCCCAACGGGACTCTCCGCGACCACCTCTACGAAACCCGCAACGATCCGCTCCCTTGGAGAAAAAGGCTCGATATTTGCATCGGAGCCGCGAGTGGGTTGCAGTTCCTTCACACGGGCGTGAAGCACCCTATTATCCACCGTGACGTCAAGACCACCAATATTCTGTTGGACCAGAATTTTGTCGCCAAGGTTTCGGACTTCGGGTTGTCCAAAAGGGGTCTGGATAAAACCGCGGTCAGTACCATGGTGAAGGGCACGTTGGGTTATTTGGATCCGGAATACGCAAGGCGCCGGCAACTGACGGAAAAATCCGACGTGTACTCAATTGGTGTGGTGCTGTTCGAAGTGTTATGTGCACGAAAGCCGTTGGATCAAAAACTTGCTCCGGAGCAATGCAATTTGGCCAACTGGGCCCGTAAATGCATGGAGAAGGGGACCATAATTGAAATAATTGATCCGTATCTTAAGGGAAAGATTGCTCCCGAGTGTTTTAAGTTATTCGTGGAGGTGGCGGAGAGTTGTGTGCGTGATGAGGGGAATCAACGGCCCACGATGAATGATGTGGTGGAAAAGCTCGGCTTTGCACTGGAGCTGCAGGAGGATGCGGACGCCGCGAAGGAGAAAATCAATCCCGGTGTTGACTACACCTATCCAGATCAGATGTTATCATTCCGTCTCGCCGGAACTACAGGTGATCATTCTAATCGGTACGATAACGTTCAAAGTAGACACGTGTCCGAATCGGGCGTTGGGACCGGGTTTACCGCGACGAGTATTGGGTTGACCTACCCAAGTCTTAATTCTGATACCACCACTACCCAACTCTAAAGCTTAATTAGGGTTTCTTTTTTGTTTTTCCAAAACGTTTTCAAAAGGCTTATTGGGTTGGGAAAAGTGAAATAAATAAATAAAAAAAAGGTATGAGTGTGATTAAAGCTGTCGTTTGTTTGTCTATCACTTTTGTTTTTCCGGAAAATGTTGGATTACTGTAAGAAACTATTTAATTAGTGAGAGTTCGATATGTTAATTATGTGTATGCCGTTGTAAAATATTCCCTGTATACTGGTGTTATACCAGAATTTTGCTTCATCTTTCCCAATGAGCAACAGAATTTGTTCCAGGCTTAATTAGAATTAATGAAGCCAATTTAGGCTGTTTTTTTTTTTTTTTAATATATATATATATATATATATTAAAATTGATTTTATCTTTTTTATTTAAAATAAAATAAATTTTGTTTACTAAATATGTTAAATTTTGTAAACCAAGAAAACATTTAATTAAGGATGATCAGCAGAAATGCAACTTATTCATGAATCATGATCAATAATGTAGCTACAAATTTTAACGAAACTTAAAAGTCGTCGTTGATAAATGATTTTTAGCAACGACTTTTTAGTTGCCACTAAAAATATGATCACTAATGACCAAATTTTTTGTAGTTAGTGTGGTTGATAACTGCTTAAAAGATCGAGAAGGTTATTGCACCTATATCCAAGGCTATGTCTTGATGACAGAAAATGTTTTTCACAAATACATTAATTCTACACTTTTCTATTATAGAATACAAATCAAAGGAAAATGTTCCCTAGTGAATCGGCAGCAATGGACATGATGTGGTGAGGGTGTGGGTGTATGTAATCGCTGGTTCGTCAATTTGATGAGTTGGGTGGTGTTGGTTCCGCCAATCGCCGACGATCGAATGTGGTCGTTCCAATTTTAGGTTGTTTTGGGTATATATAACAGTAGATAATGCTTTCAATTTAAACTAGCATAAAAAATTTGTTTCAGATCATATTTTAGTTTAGACCAGACAATGTACAATTAATTAGTAGCATTTTTACTAAAATATTTTAGGATTAGAAATCTTTTTATGTTGAATCAAGCACTGCCTAAATGTAAGAGTTCTGATTAATTGATTGGTTCATGGTTTTTCCAACATCAAAGTTAGAAATGATAATTACAACCCTATTTTCTGGTTAATTAAAAATCTCTAGTTTAAAACTTAATTTTAGTAACTTTCATATGCATAGTACATTTAATATAATGATAGGGGATCGGTCGTCTGCTATGAATAGTTTCATGAAGTATAAGTTTAAACTTGCCTCTTGTATTTGAATGTAAAGGGCTCTAGAGAAAGAATTTCCATATTACATTCAGAAGCCAGAGGAGAGCATTCTTGCTTAAGCTCTAGGTTTCCAGTAAGAAAATTCTGTCAACCTGCCTAATTTATTACCCATATATGATATAACCACTTTTCCCTTTGATGTAGAAACTATCCTTAATCGTTATATGATTTAGAAAGCAAACCCATATAAAACTAAAAAAGAAAAAAAAATCTCAATACCTAGCAATCATAATTCTCAAAAACAGATGAACGTACAGTCCAAACTTTAATCCAAAAAGAGGGAAATTTCAAATTTGGACATTTATCTCACTATCATTTATAACTAATTGTAGGCTTATTGCTCTACGGCCCACCTAGCTGTCATGCTGGACTTTCTTTGACAACTATCAAATTATAAATCTAAGCCCATTTGAATAGTTCACTATTGGTGTTGACTTTTGATCTGAGAAATGCGAAAATGTGAATATGAATTCTAATCTTCAGAATTGTTGTTTGAATTACTAATAATTTAGACATAAATATAGGAGGATTAATATGAAGCTCACTTGTTCAGACACTTCAATACCAAAAGATTATCTTTTGACTCCATACATCTATAAAGGACATGTTACATGATACAAAATTCTGTTGCACATGCAAGGTCACCATATATAACTATATATGTTAGTGGTTTTGAACTTTAAGGTTGCTTAATTAATTAACCGCCAACAAAGATTGAATCATGGGCCTCGATTTTTTCTGAGATGCCATGTGGAATAGTGAAACGGAAGGTACACATGACCACGTGGTATCGTCTTGTTTGGGTTGAGAGAGGGCCATTGTAAGGACAATCATTCAAGAATATGAAGTAAGAGATAAAGTGAAACCAGTAATGTGGATTTACGTGGCAGGTATTGGCTGATCCAATGTCATTCTCCAAGGAGTACTTATGAACATTATATATCGATATGGTTTCGGATTTCATAAAAAAAATATTCTCAAAGAAATTTTTTGTTATTCTATCAAAAGCTAAGTTTTCAATGAGCCCAAGCACACTTCAGGTCGAGCCATGATGTAATTAATCAAGCATTTTCCTTAGCATCGATCAGAACCATGCACTGTTTCGGAGAATTGAGAAAAAACAAATAGAGGCATATAGATTTTCTTATCGTATGTATATAAAGGCATCTGCGTTTTAATTGAGAAAAAAATCAAACTATTTTTCTACGAGCATCCGACAACTCAAGCTAGGAGTGTACAAGCGGACGGTTATTAGCCGCCTATAACCACTAACTACTAATTACCACTAACCATTAATAACTGTTTTTGTATACGGTTGGAAAAAAATCATTTAGTGGTTAACAGTTTTGAGAGTAGGTGCGGACATTTAATAATCATTAACTACTTGCCCTTATATATAATATATTATGTATAGAAAATATATAAAAATAATAATAATATACCAAACTGAGGTTGTTTTGATTTTTAATACCATTTATAATAGGTAATAAATAGTCCAAAATGTTTAAAATAGGCGCTAAAAAGATACTCAAGGTAGGCTAAAAATGCCAAAATAGGCCTAAAAAGCCTATACTTAAAAAGCGATTATACAATATAGTCTTGGATTTCAATAATTGCCAACTCATGATTACTTCAAAACCCCTAACCACTTAAGGCGCTGTGGTTGCTATTACTAAAATTTGATAACCACCTAATTAAGGTGGTTACAGTTGCAATTATAGATAATAACTATTACCTGTAACCTCTTATACGCCATAACTCATGCTACTATAGGCTATAGTTTTTTACGTGCACATTGGGATGACTGATGAGCTCATATCTAGCCAAATCTGGTAGTCTAATTCCTTGGTGTAATGTGGAAAAATAATATAAGTTAATGATAGATTTGTCAAAATATCCATTTAACGAAAATTTATTAAAAGATGTTTTTAGTTTTGGGCAGTGAATCTGGTGTCAAGGCTGCGTGGAAGAAAGAGAGTTTTTAAATAATAACAGCCGCTTGATAATGTATGATTATAGCAAATTATTAACTTACACTAAATAATAAACTTTGTCAGTAAATAAAGGATTGAGGTCTCCAAATCTGGGTCCTAATGATATCATAGATTAAGAGGTTTAAGTTTCTTCACGTACTCTATTAATCTTAAAATTAAAGGTATGTTATACACAACTATTTTTTAACTATATTTTTTTATAAATTTAATGGTGAATTCATTCGTTTATTAAATGAAAATGATTAAAATTTATTGAAATAATGAATTTTATTATTTCTCTAAAAATTATGATATTATATTATATTTTATTTTATGTTTTTCCAAAGGGTAGTGGGCCAAGTAGTGGCGTTCTACAGGTCTAAGCTAGGCTTCAATATATTCGTCCTTTATGGTAAGTAAAGCTTGATCAGCGCAGACACCGATTGAGGAGGGTATGAGTCCTAGTTCCGCGTATGACGTAACCAGTGGCTTAATTTTCTATTCCACGGTGATCAAATCAGACAGACCATATATTGATGTTGATGTTGGGGACGTGTTAATTTAAAGGACTCATACGTCAATTCTTGAGTCTTGACACTCACCAATAAGGCTACTGGGACTGAGCTTTCCAAGTTTTCAGTCTGACTCACTGCACACGACAACTAAACATTACCCAAAAGCAATACGGTAAATCTTATATATGAAGAATTGAAATTTGCGTTTGTTAGGACAAACATGGGCCCATTGTAAAAGCAGAATCTTGCAGAGTACTGATATGGATAAAATATATTCCTTTATTGGATGAATTATGGTATTTAAAAAAGAAGAAAGAAGACAGTAACAAAGCAAGCAATCAGCTCCAAGCAGAAGAAGACGAGACTACAAAAGATCCAATAGAGACCAAAAGCCACACGCAGACATGAGTTGACAAACACTATATGTGAAGCTCAAAAACCAAATACGACTTTTCAAAATAATATTATAAGCTTTTAGAAAATAAATAAGTATTTATTTAAGGGCCATGAGCCAAACTAAAAATATGAGATTATGCTGTAAGTATAACACGTGAGGTGGGTGGAATGGATTGCGAGTTCTTGTTTCAATTGATTGTCTATATGGTTATTATATTTATTGTTTCGCACATAATTTACAATTGACATTATTCGCAGCATCAAAAGAAGTTATTATCATTCATCATTTTTTCACTAAAATGATTTATATTATCAATATTTTTTGTGACTCTTGTAATTGTAATGAAGAACTGAAAAGTTGTTTAATTAAGCTGCTGAAATCACTCGTTTATATGATTAAAATTTATAAGCTTAAATGTGGAATAGAACTTAATTATCAAATTGCCGCTTTAATTTACAACGTGCTAGAGATACTCATACGGGGTTCTCAATTGATATTTATATGCAGTTCTCACTTTACACTATTGACTTATGTATATCTCACATAAGTTAATGGTAGACCCCATAAATTCAATGGTTGATTGTAAGAAAATATGGGTAAAATATGAAAAATTTATTGACCACTAACATTTTTCTTAATTTATAGCTTGATCAAAATGTTGAGGCCTACACATGTAATTCTTCTTAAAATCATTAATGAAGGCAAGGATTACTTATTTTTAAAAAGAAGTTTGCAGACTTTTTGGGTAATATTATTGCGATAAATGTCTATATCAGTGAATTGAATCACTTTTAAATATTTGATCATATATTCATAATCCATTATTGTTCGCCCGTTCTATTCTGTCACCACCTCGCGTGCTTAATTCAATTAAAAAGTTTTCCAACCAGAAAACGAAAGGTTGATTTCTTTTGATTCAAAATTGTCATATTCGATAAACGTCACTACGCGTAAAAAGACCTACAGGACCTTTCCTTGTTTCTATAGTCAATTTAGGAAATTAAACTATTTTTTACTTATCTATTCAAATAAATTATATAATCATTTTTTTTTATCCTTTTTTTTAAATATTCTTTAAAATCAAATAATAAGAAAAAAAGAAAAAGAAAAAAAAGAGAGAGGCATTTAAATATTATTTCAAAGAAATGTTAGAAGAAAGAGAGAAAAAAGAAACTTTTTTACATTAAAAGAACTAAAATTGTTACCAAATAGATAATTTTTTAAATAAAAATTTTAGATTTAAGATGCCATATTAGTTCTATTAAAAACAAAAACAAAGTAATGTCAAAAAAAAAAAAAACAAAAACAAAAACAAAAGCAAAAGCAAAGCCAAGCAACAACCAAAATATATATTTTTAATTGTTAGTTTCTTTATTTGGTAATGAGGGAAGATTTGACTCTTACGGTCTTTCAAAAAGAGAAATTAAAAAATAAAAATTGTCCCACGTGGTCAGTTTTCCACCTTGGGTTTCAGTGAAGCTAAAGCCGAAGCCACCAAGAGACCCTACTCTCCAATTCTCAAAGCTATGTTAGTAACCATGTGAAATAAATTGGAGGCTTCCAGTGGTCCTCCATGGGACCCCTTTCTTAGTCTCCCATCCCCCACTACTTACGCGTCGACTACTCGGATTCCCCATATGTTTTTATACTTCTCGCAGCTTTGCTCAAACCCTCTCATTCAATTTCACTACTACCTACATTCTACTCATTTCACCATGCAAAGCTCATGCAAATCATACGTCTACTTCTTCTCAGTTTTCGTTTTCCTGAATTGTCTAACAAGCGTAACCGGTAAGGCTAAGCCCTCCTCTCCTCATTCCGGCATCGATAATGTCGTGCTTAGCTGCGGTTCCTCTGCTATCTCAACTGACCCTGATGGCAAGGAATGGACCGGAGATATTGGCTCAAAATTCATTTCCTCACAACCTAATTATGAAACCTCAGCAGTCTCAAATTCCACTTCCCAATCCAAATCCGTCAATCGTGTCCCTTACACTACGGCTCGGATCTTTCTTTCTCAATTCACCTACTCGTTTCGTGTTAGTCCGGGCCGAAAATTCATACGTTTCTTCTTCAACCCAGCCAAATACCAAGGTTTTGACAGGTTTAAAGCGTATTTCACTGTTACTGCTGGACCTTTCACTCTCCTTAGCAACTTTAATGCTTCCCTTACTGCTCATTCTGTGGAAGCAGAGTTTTTTGTCAAAAATTTCTGCGTAAACGTAGAAGAGGGTCAGAGAGTACTGAACATAACCTTCATTCCCTCTACAAACACTTCCGTTAATGGTGCGTATGCGTTTATAAATGGGATTGAGATCGTCTCGATGCCCACCAGCCTCGATTACAGTTGTATTGGAGATAAAGGTGTACCACTTTCCGGTCGAAAATCTCGGTTCCTTATCGAAAACAGCAGTACCGCTCCATCACAATCCGACCCAAAACACGACAAGCACTCAAAACACACAAAATTACTCCCGTTCCTTGTCATTTTCGGGGCGTCCCTGTGTGTCGTAATCGTTTTTTTTCTCTTGGGCATAGCAATTTTCTGGCAGAGGAAGAGAGCAGAGTCCCAGAAGAACCAAACATCAGTAGATGATCTTGAAGGATTGTGCCGTCGCTTCAGTCTGGAAGAGATTCGTACGGCCACAAAGAACTTTGACAGGAATCTTATCGTTGGAAGAGGCGGCTGTGGTTACGTGTTCAAAGGTTACATCGGTGGTGAACTCACCCCGGTAGCCATCAAGATCTTCGGGCCAACCTCGAGACAAGGGTTCCACGAGTTTCGAACGGAGATCGAAATGCTATCAAAGCTCCGGCACCCCCACCTGGTCCCTTTGATCGGGTACTGCAACGACGAGCGCCACATGATCATTGTGTATGACCTCATGGCCCGCGGAACGCTTCGCGATCATCTTTACAACACGGATAATCCTCCGTTGTCGTGGAAGCAGAGGCTGGAGATTTGTATTGGAGCCGCTCGAGGACTATTATACCTTCATGAAGGTGCGGAACACCCTATCATACACCGAGACGTCAATACCAGCAACATTCTGCTGGACAAGGATTGGGTTGCCAAGGTTTCGGACTTTGGGCTGTCTAAACTGGGCCCTAAAAGCCTGTCAGAGAGCCACGTCACCACGGATGTGAAGGGCACGTTCGGGTATTTGGACCCGGAGTATTTCTGGACCTCTAAACTAACAGTGAAATCCGATGTGTTTGGGTTTGGGGTGGTGTTGTTTGAGGTGTTGTGCGCTAGACCTGCGGTGGATATGGGTCTGGATGATGAGCGACAGAGTTTGACCCTGTGGGCGCAGCAGTGTTTTAAAGATCGTACACTTGATCAGATCATTGATAGCCGTCTGATTGGTCTAATTGCGCCGGCGTGCTTGAAGGTGTATGCAAAGATTGCGTATAAATGTTTGTATGAGGATAGAGATCGACGGCCCAAAATGGCTGAAGTGCTGAAGGCCCTTGAGTTTGCAATGAAGTTGCAGGAGATTGCTGATGCTGGGGCTCATAGCGTGGTGATTGACGAGGAAGTTCCATTATGTGGGGGAGGAAATCTGGTGGTGTCAAGCCCAGCGGACAATGGTGATCTCGTGCATTCGTGTCCAACATTTTGGAAGAGAAGTCTATCCCGTAAGGAACTTCTAAGACATTTCAGTGAGAAGGCAGTTAAATGGGTTAAATCACCAAAGCCCAGTTGTCTAAAGGCATATTGTTGTGGGGCTGCCGAGTACAATGGCGCGCCACGTGTCCAAGTGCAAATGCCTGATTTAAGTTGCTGCGGACCATATACGACACCGGAGAAGATATTATTTGAGATTACGAACATTGGAGGACAATAATTGTACATTAGAAAATGCTACTTGCTGGGTAGGTACTGGAGCAGCTTAAATGCCCTGTCTGCGCAATAATGTGAGCACTTTTGTCTTTGTCTTTTGGCTGACGTAGACATTGGAAATATTTTAGATAGAAAAAGCAATCCTTTGTATTTTAATTAATATTTTAACCCTCCTTTCATGTGAGTTTAACAAATATGACCCAACATACAAAATATTTTAATTAAAATAAAACAATATATAAACACTAGAATCAAACCTTTAATATGTATTCAACTGTTTGGTACACTGGAATATGCTCGTGAATTAAATCAAATTTCCTAAAACACTTTTTATAATACAATTCTAATTTATATTTCCATGAACTCTCTTCTTTCTTCTTCTTTTTTGTAAATATAAACATTAAATTTATAAATGTTTTATTTTATATTCTTTTAATTTATACCACACGAGAGTACTCAAATCAAAGAATCTGCAATGAAGAAAGATGGATTTAACAAAACTGCAATAGAAAACGTAGGTCCTCGATCAGTTTACTGCAGAAAAACATGCAATAAAGCAGTATGATATCATTAGAGCCATTATTTAAGTTTTTTTTTTTTTGTAAGTATGATGATTAAACATATGTTTGTATTGCATCTCTATCTTTACATAATTATATAATCCTATGCTTTTATATATGCTTGTAAACATCTATTTCAGAGTTTCTTTTT
This sequence comes from Corylus avellana, assembly GCF_901000735.1. Taxonomy (NCBI): domain Eukaryota; kingdom Viridiplantae; phylum Streptophyta; class Magnoliopsida; order Fagales; family Betulaceae; genus Corylus; species Corylus avellana. The sequence continues at coordinate 31,645,044 of NC_081545.1, read as the reverse complement.
CTATTAAAGTATAATTTTTTTTTTTTTTTTTTTTTTTGTCATTATAGAACATGGCAAAAATGTAAACCCTAACCCGCCCGCCGATTATTAGGTCAATCAACACAATACTATTCTTGCCGTTCACAATAATGATGAATAATATGAAATTGAAAAGAGAAAGCAAGAAAAATTTGAGACACATATTTATGTGGTTCAAGAGAGTATTCTAATATTACTTTATATGCCTGAGAGAATATGAGCCACTAGTTTTAACAATTCCAGCAAAAATTGGGGCATCCAATCTGACCTAGCTAATGAAATTTCAAAAGCAATAATTTTTTTTTTTTTAAAAAAAAAAGGGTTTCAAGAATGGGGTTTATGAAAAGTTATGAAGAATTTATGAAGAATTTGTAAGCGCCCAATAGTAGCATATAACATGGGGATACATGATATTGCATTGTTCTTTTGTTTCTTGGGCTATTCTGAGACGGTCTTCGACTTTGGATGGGCTATGGGCTTATGTTTATCACTAGTCTATATAAACATGTAATCACAAAAAGCCCAAAGGTCAGGCTGACAGATAAAATGGGAGGCATGATTCAACTTCCTATCTTGGGGCTGAATCTATCTTCCTCGGTGGGCCTGTGAGGGCAAGAGTTCTTCTTTTTGTGGTTTTGGGTCATCTGTCCTTTAACCATTGAGAAAAATATTGCCACTTGAGAAGCCTAAATCAACCCATAATGTAGGCCCAAAACTCTTAGAAGAGCCTATTCATGTTTAGGATTCTTATGACGTTAAACATTTGAACCTGTTGATTGATGAAGGCATGGACAACTCAGAGAATTAAATTCGTTGTTGTTCTTGTGAATCTTCTGCACATGTCTAGCGAGTTAGAAGAGACAAGACAAAGCCGAGTCTTTCAACACGACTATAAGGTCAGGGGTGGAGTGGTTGTTTTGGACACCTAGACAAGGACTTTAGTATTTGGATTAATGGGCCTAAGTGTTTGGATTATTGAGCAACTAAGTACTAACTAGATAGCTGCACATTGTTTTGCTCATCTGTCTCGTGAAGAGTAAGGACACACATTATCCAATTATTGCACCGTTTATTCGCGTCCCTCTGGCATCATCTTTCGGTCTAATAATGGATATGCTCTCATTTGCTTTTCTTCAATTATTATTCCTTTTATCCTCCCATCATGAACAAGTTAAAAATACGTAGATCCTATCATATATGTGAAATCAGCTAGGTATTATAAGAGTTATATGAGATACAAAAACAAAAATACTTCTATCGTTTAACCACAAAAAAAAAAAAAAAAAAAAACTCACCAAGTTTCATGTACATCATATGTTCTAGGTGCACCTATATCTAATGGATTTTGATGAACACTAAGATGGTGGGAAAGGATTCTCTAAATGAATTAGGGAGCATTTAGGATGAGTTAGTTGTATTTGAAATGAATTTTTGTCTTTTCACTTTTTGAAAGACAAAAGTACCTCTTAAATATAAATACCAATTTATTTTTCGAATTGGAGATGATCCTAATTCAAGATGGCAAGCTTAATTAATGCTTCCATTAACACACTGTAAATTATTACCTAGATTCATTAAGTTCCAATTAAACCAAGCCAAGTACCCACTGGCTAATAGGGTTCTTGTTTTTTTTTTTTTCTTTCTCGTCTTTGAGATTTTGAAGTACTGCCTCCTAGGAGTCATCAAACATCAGTGTGGGTATATATAAATTTCTAATTAACATCAGTGTATAATAGTGTTGTGTAGTTTTGATTTGTGAAATAAAAAGTTACCTTATCCCAAAGCATTTGTAACTGGTTGTGAACTCAGAATCTATTATAAATTGATCATGTTTTGGGTCCTCTTTTAACCCTTTGAGGTAAACTATAGAAAGCATGGTTAGCTTGAGCTGAGAGTGCGGAAAAAGGATCATCTCCATTTCAAATGAAATGGAGAGTATTCATTTAGTGCATTTAGGATGATAAATTTATCCAAAAAATTTACCTCCCAAAAGAAAAAGATAATATTATCCTCATAAATATACTAGATAAATATTTTCCATTTCAAATGAAATAGAGAAAATCCGTTTCCGAGAGTGCAGTTCATGTTGGGCAATCTATTACAATGCTACTTCATCTTATGCGGTTAATAATAATAATAATAATAATAATATTAACAATAATGTGCATAGCTTATTAAAACTTGTGAGGGCAAGGGAGAGAATCATCATTTGCTATGCAACATGAACCCAAATAAGTGATAGCTTTATAAATATAAAAAATGTTAAACTTACAACAAGCTAGGAATTCAATTTTGAGGGGCGCAACTAAAATAATAAAATGTAGTGGTTTTGGCCTGGGTTTTTTAAGTTAAACATCTTTTTGGTCCGCTTATTAAATAACTATCTCAATTTCCAAAAGGGATAAGGTACCTCAAGTGCAGGTACCTGTCTCCTTCAATAAAGCCGGAAAGTGTGCAAGAATGAGAAAGAAACAAAAAGAAAGAAGAGGAAAAGACAAATTATCAAAAAATTGGGAAGAGAGAGAAAATTTGATTTTTTTTTTATTATCTTTTTTTATTATTTGGGGATAGGGAGAAGTAAAAAGTGTGCATTTTATCATTCAAAATTGAAATTTCTCCATAATAACGAGCCGGATGAGAATACTAAAGGTCCTTATTTTTGTATTATTATTTATTTTTGGATGAATTCTCATTGTTAGTTTTACCACAAATTAGGGGGTGTAGCATTCCCACTTGATCTACCAATCCATGGCTTTGTTTGGCAAAACATTTTCTTTAGCCATTGTAGTTAATGTAAAAAATATAAAACAAATAAAAGGTATAAAAAATAAAAAAAAAATTGTAGGAAAAAATAAAAAAAATTTGTTTTATAATGATTTTTTTATTTAAATAGTAATAAAAAGTGAATGAAGTTATATAAAAAGTACAAAAAATACATAAATATTTTGATGTTGATTTTTTAAAGAAATTGTGTATAAACAATAACAAAGGAAAAAAAAAAAGACTTTACCAAACAAAGCCGATGTTATGCATGATCACGAGAAAAAAAAAAACCATGTTGCTTTGGACAAGGCATCGGCAAACTGTCCTGTTTGGCGGGAGAGATCGAGATGGCCTAGCATTTTGATAGATATTAACAAGTAGGTGAGTCATAATAACATTTTTCGTAGTGCTAACCGCTAATCTCCTTATAAATAAACTTTATAAATGATATCATATGTAGTAAGGTATTGCCATAAAAATGATGTCTTTTTTTTTTTAATTTTATTTATTTTTCATTCAAAAATTGTTAGCGATTAGCAAATGCGGTTAACCATATAGGCGGTTAGCACCGTAACCATCTTTTCACCCATAATTTTTCATGTCCGTTGGTATATTTTGATCGTACTAGGTGCTGCAGTAACCTTTTTGACAATCATCTTTCAAGGACAATCTCACCCGAGGCGGACCCACCTTATGGGGTGGGGGTCCTTGGCAACGCCTCCCCCCCCCCCCCCTTCAAAAAAAAATTCCCCATAATTCCCTTTGAAAAAAAAAATCTACATGGAATGGCCATTGCAAAATTACTGTTCAAGACCCCCCAAAAAATTTCCCGCCTAAAATATTTTGCCTTAAAAAATCCATGATATGTCCACTTGGGCCACTTGACCACTTTAATAATAATAATAATAAAAAATAAGCTTTTCTCAACTAAACACATTTCTATTAGAGAAATGATAGGGTGACAAACCTTGTCCAACTTCTCTCCTATTTTTATTTTTTTTAATACTAAAACATATTCCAAAAACTATACTCTCGTGGTTCCCCAAATTCCCTAAAATTTTTTGAAATAATATTGGTCGAATTGAAAAAAATTGAAATTTTGTGGGGGTGAATTGCAAAAATTGAAACTTTGCTATTCGAATTGAAAAACACTGTCAATTTTAAAGGGATAAACTATAATTTTTCAGAGAGTTTTTAAATAAAAACATCCGCTTGATAATGTATGATTATAGCACATTATTAACTTACACTAAATAATAAACTTTGTCAGTAAATAAAGGATTGAGGTCTCCAAATCTGGGTCCAAATGATATCATAGATTAAGAGGTTTAAGTTTCTTCACGTACTCTATTAATCTTAAAATTAGAGGCATGTTATACACAACTATTTTTTAACTATATTTTTTTTATAAATTTAATGGTGAATTCATTCGTTCATTAAATGAAAATGATTAAAATTTATTGAAATAATGAGTTTTATTATTTCTCTAAAAATTATGATATTATATTATATTTTATTTTATGTTTTTCCAAAGGTTAGTGGGCCAAGTAGTGGCGTTCTACAGGTCTAAGCTAGGCTTCAATATATTCGTCCTTTATGGTAAGTAAAGCTTGATCAGCGCAGACACCGATTGAGGAGGGTATGAGTCCTAGTTCCGCGTATGACGTAACCAGTGGCTTAATTTTCTATTCCACGGTGATCAAATCAGACAGACCATATATTGATGCTGATGTTGGGGGCGTGTTAATTTAAAGTAGTCATACGTCAACTCTTGAGCCTTGACACTCACCAATAATGCTACTGGGACTGAGCTTTCCAAGTTTTCAGTCTGACTCACTGCACACGACAACTGAACATTACCCAAAAGCAATACGGTAAATCTTATATATGAAGAATTGAAATTTGCTTTTGTTAGGACAAACATGGGCCTATTGTAAAAGCAGAATCTTGCTGAGTACTGATATGGATAAAATATATTCCTTTATTGGATGAATTATGGTATTTAAAAAAGAAGAAAGAAGACAGTAACAAGGCAAGCAATCAGCTCCAAGCAAAAGAAGACGAGACTACAAAAGATCCAATAGAGACCAAAAGCCACACGCAGACATGAGTTGACAAACACTATAGGGTGTTTGGCAAATGGAATGACCTAAATACTGTAGTTGATGTAGATTGATGTGAAAAAAAGTAAGAATGTTTGGTATAAAAAAAATAAAAAAGTAGTATGGAAAAGTGAAAAAGTTTTGTTTGTAGTGATTTTTTTATTTGAATAATAATAAAAAGTGAATGATTTGATATTAAAAGTGAAAAAGTTAGAATGTTTTGATGTTGATTTTTTTGAAAAATGATGATAAACAGTAGGGGTGGACAGATTAACCGATTACCGATTACCGACTTTAACCGAACCGATATTAACCGTAACCGATAGTTATCGGTCGGTAATCGGTTAAAAATTTTATACCGATAAGCTTATCGGTCGGTTAAAATTTTTTTATCGGTTAACCGATATGACCGATATGACCGATAAGTTATTTTAATTTTTAATTTTTTAAAATTTTATATTTATTATTAAAAGTTAAAACCAAAATGACGTCGAATTTCCTTCCAATGAAGAATTTCAATTTTGCCATTTTGAATTAGATAAAGCTTGATTTTTTGGTTGACATATTTTGTTCATTGGAACGAAATGGGCTTCCAAAAGCTAGAACAGTAGAACCGATTTTGCATTTCTGCTCATGGAGTAATCTCAGATGATGCTCCCAGTAAGAGAAAGAGTTTATTATATTAATATAAACTAAAAAAAAAAAAAAGCCTAATAAAAAGCCCACAAAACTCAACCTAGCAATTCTCAAATTAATTTTTGGCCTAATTAGTAATTAGTAAAAAAGTCCAATAAAAAAGCCCACAAAAGCCTAAACCGGTTTAACCGACCGATTAACCGATTACCGATTTGACCGATAATTTTCGGTTAAGACTTCTTATCGGTCGGTAATCGGTTAAGATTTGGTTAACCGATAGCTTATCGGTTAACCGACCGATAAGTCCATTAACCGGTCTTAACCAACCGATACCCAGCCCTAATAAACAGTGTTTGGACCAACCCAATCCCCATTACCAAACAAAGCCTATATGTGAAGCTCAAAGCAAATACGACTTTTCAAAATAATATTATGAGCTTTTAGAAAATAAATAAGTATTTATTTAAGGGCCATGAGCCAAACTAAAAATATGAGATTATGTTGTAAGTATAACACGCGAGGTGGGTGGAATGGACTGTAAGTTCTTGTTTCAATTGATTGTCTATATGGTTATTATATTTATTGTTTCACACATCGTTTGCAATTAGCATTATTCGTGGCATCAAAAGAAGTCGTTATCATTCATCATTTTTCCACTAAAATGATTTATATTATCAATATTTTTTGTGTCTCTTGCAATTGTAACAAAGAACTGAAAAGTTGTTTAATTAAGCTGCTGAAATCACTCGTATGATTAAAATTTATGAGCTTAAATGTGGAACAGAACTTAATTATCAAATTGCCGCTTTAATTTACAATGTGCTAGAGATACTCATACGGGGTTCTCAATTGATATTCATATGCGGTACTCATACGCGGTTCTCACTTTACATTATTGACTTATGTTTATCCCACATAAGTCAATGGTAGACCCCACAAATCTAATGGTTGATTGTAAAAAAATATGAGTAAAATATTATAAACTTATCGACCTCTAACATTTCACATGATTTATAGCTTCATCAAAATGTTGAGGCTTACACGTGTAATTCTTCTTAAAATCATTAATGAAGGCAAAGATTACTTATTTTTAAGATGAAGTTTGCATACTTTTTGGGTAATATTATTGCGATAAATGTCTGTATCAGTGAATTGAATCACGTTTAAATATTTGATCATATATTCATAATCCATTATTGTTCTCCCGTTCTATTCTGTCACCACCTCGCTTCTTAATTCAATTAAAAAGTTTTCCAACCAGAAAACGAGAGGTTGAGTTCTTTTGATTCAAAATTGTCATATTCGATAAACGTCACTACGCGTAAAAAGACCTACAGGACCTTTCCTTGTTTCTATAGTCAATTTAGGAAATTAAACTATTTTTTACTTATCTATTCAGATAAATTATATAATCTTTTTGCTTATCCCTTTTTTTCTAAAGATTCTTTAAAATCAAATAATAAGAAAAAAGAAAAAGAAAAAAAGGGACGCATTTAAATATTATTTCAAATAAATGTTAGAAGAAAGAGAGAAAAAAGAAACTTTTTTATATTAAAAGAACTAAAATTGTTACCTAATAGATAATTTTTTAAATAAAAATTTTAGATTTAAGATGCCATATTAGTTCTCTTAAAAACAAAAACAAAGTGTCTCCAAGGGAGATAGAGTTCAATCGACTGTGGACTACGCCTTATGAAGCGAAAATCACTAGTTCGAATGTTCATTCTCCTTCCCTCGTAGACATGTAAAAAAAAAAAAAAACCAAAAGCAAAGCCAAGCAACAACCAAAATATTTTTTTTTTAATTGTTAGTTTCTTTATTTGGTGATGAGGGAAGATTTGACTCTTATGGTCTTTCAAAAAGAGAAATTAAAAAATAAAAATTGTCCCACGTGGTCAGTTTTCCACCTTGGGCCAGACTATTTTGTAAATTAACTTCTTTTGACTCTCGTTCGGTTGTCCTTTCACTAGTGTATTGACCAGACCGCGAGTCTCCTGCCCCTTGGGTTTCAGTGAAGCTAAAGCCGAAGCCACCAAGAGTCCCTACTCTCCAATTCTCAAAGCTATGTTAGTAACCATGTGAAATAAATTGGAGGCTTCCAGTGGTCCTCCATGGGACCCCTTTCTTAGTCTCCCATCCCCCACTACTTACGCGTCGACTACTCGGATTCCCCATATGTTTTTATACTTCTCGCAGCTTTGCTCAAACCCTCTCATTCAATTTCACTACGTACCTACATTCTACTCATTCTACTCTTTTCACCATGCAAAGCTCATGCAAATCATACGTCTACTTCTTCTCAGTTTTCGTTTTCCTAAATTGTCTAACAAGCGTAACTGGTAAGGCTAAGCCCTCCTCTCCTCATTCCTGCATCGATAATGTCGTGCTTAGCTGCGGTTCCTCTGCTATCTCAACTGACCCTGATGGCAAGGAATGGACCGGAGATATTGGCTCAAAATTCGTTTCCTCACAACCTAATTATGAAACTTCAGCAGTCTCAAATTCCACTTCCCAATCCAAATCCGTCAATCGTGTCCCTTACACTACGGCTCGGATCTTTCTTTCTCAATTCACCTACTCGTTTCGTGTTAGTCCGGGCCGAAAATTCATACGTTTCTTCTTCAACCCAGCCAAATACCAAGGTTTTGACAGGTTTAAAGCGTATTTCACTGTTACTGCTGGACCTTTCACTCTCCTTAGCAACTTTAATGCTTCCCTTTCTGCTCATTCTGTGGAAGCAGAGGTTTTTGTCCAAAATTTCTGCGTAAACGTAGAAGAGGGTCAGCGAGTAATGAACATAACCTTCATTCCCTCTACAAACGCTTCCGTTAATGGTGCCTATGCGTTTATAAATGGGATTGAGATCGTCTCGATGCCCACCAGCCTCGATTACAGTTGTATTGGAAATAAAGGTGTGCCACTTTCCGGTCGAAAATCTCGGTTCCTTATCGAAAACAGCAGTACCGCTCCATCACAATCCGACCCAAAACACGACAAGCACTCAAAACACACAAAATTACTCCCGTTCCTTGTCATTTTCGGGGCGTCCCTGTGTGTCGTAATCGTTTTTTTTCTCTTGGGCATAACAATTTTCTGGCAGAGGAAGAGAGCAGAGTCCCAGAAGAACCAAACATCAGTAGCTGATCTTGAAGGATTGTGCCGTCGCTTCAGTCTGGAAGAGATTTTTACTGCCACAAACAACCTTGACAGGAAACTTGTCGTTGGAAGAGGCGGCTGCGGTTTCGTGTTCAAAGGTTACATCGGTGGTAAACCCACCCCGGTAGCCATCAAGCTCTTCGACCCAACCTCGAGACAAGGGTTCCACGAGTTTCGAACGGAGATCGAACTGCTATCAAAGCTCCGGCACCGCCACCTGGTCCCTTTGATCGGGTACTGCAACGACGATCGCCACATGATCATTGTGTATGACTTCATGGCCCACGGAACGCTTCGCGATCATCTTTACAACACGGATAATCCTCCGTTGTCATGGAAGCAGAGGCTGGAGATTTGTATTGGAGCCGCTCGGGGACTATTATACCTTCATGAAGGTGCGGAGCACCCGATCATACACCGAGACGTCAATACCAGCAACATTCTGCTGGACGAGGATTGGGTTGCCAAGGTTTCGGACTTTGGGCTGTCTAAACTGGGCCCTAAAAGCCTGTCAAAGAGCCACGTCACCACGGATGTGAAGGGCACGTTCGGGTATTTGGACCCGCAGTATTTCTGGACCTCTAAACTAACGGTGAAATCCGATGTGTTTGGGTTTGGGGTGGTGTTGTTTGAGGTGTTGTGTGCTAGACCTGCGGTGGATATGGGTCTGGATGATGAGAAACAGAGTTTGACCCTGTGGGCGCAGCAGTGTTTTAGAGATCGTACACTTGATCAGATCATTGATAGCCGTGTGATTGGTCTAATTGCGCCGGCGTGCTTGAAGGTGTATGCAAAGATTGCGTATAAATGTTTGTATGAGGAAAGAGATCGACGGCCCAAAATGGCTGAAGTGCTGAAGGCCCTTGAGTTTGCAATGAAGTTGCAGGAGATTGCTGATGCTGGGGCTCATACCGTGGTGATTGACGAGGAAGTTCCATTATGTGGGGAAGGAAATCTGGTGGTGTCATGCCCAGCGGACAATGGTGATCTCGTGCATTCGTGTCCAACATTTTGGAAGAGAAGTCTATCCCGTAAGGAACTTCTAAGACATTTCAGTGAGAAGGCAGTTAAATGGGTTAAATCACCAAAGCCCAGTTGTCTAAAGGCATATTGTTGTGGGGCTGCCGAGTACAATGGCGCGCCACGTGTCCAAGTGCAAATGCCTGACTTAAGTTGCTGCGGACCATATACGACACCGGAGAAGATATTAATTGAGATTACGAACATTGAAGGACAATAATTGTACATTAGAAAATGCTACTTGCTGGGTAGGTATTGGAGCAGCTTAAATGCCTTGTCTGTGCAATAACGTGAGCACTTTTGTCTTTCTCTTTTGGCTGACGTAGACATTGGAAATATTCTAGATAGAAAAGCAATTCTTGTATTTTAATTAATATTTTAACCCTCCTCTATGTGAGTTTAACAAATATGACCCAACATACAAAATATTTTAATTAAAATAAAACAATATATAAACACTAGAATCAAACCTTTTATATTTCCATGAACTCTCTTTTTTTCTTTTTTCTTTTTTGTAAATATAAACATTAAATTTATAAATGTTTTATTTTTTATTTTTTTAATTTATACCACACGAGAGTACTCAAATCGAAGAATCTGCAATGAAGAAAGATGGATTAAGCAAAACTGCAATAGAAAGCATAGGTCGCCGATCAGTTTACTGCAGCAAAACATGCAATAAAGCAGTATGATATCATTAGAGCCATTATTTAAGTTTTTTTTTTTTTTTTGTAAGTATGATGATTAAACATATGTTTGTATTGCATCTCTATCTTGACATAATTATATAATCCTATGCTTTTATATATGCATGTAAACATCTATTTCAGAGTTTCTTTTTCTATTAAAGTATAATTTTTTTTTTGTCATTATAAAACACGGCAAAAATGTAACCCTAACCTGCCCTCCGATTATTAGGTCAATCAACACAATACTATTCTTGCCGTTCAAAATAATGATGAATAATATGAAATTGAAAAGAGAACAAGAAAAATTTGAGACACATATTTATGTGATTCAAGAGAGTATTCTAGTATTACTCTATATGCCTGAGAGAATATGAGCTACTAGTTCTAATAATTCCAGCAAAAATTGGGGCATCCAATCCGACCTAGCTAATGAAATTTCAAAAGCAATAATTTTTTTTTTTTTTTTTTAAAAAAAAAAAGTTTCAAGAATGGGTTTTATGAAAAGTTATGAAGAATTTGTAAGCGCCCAATAGTAGCATATAACATGGGTTCAATCCCCGATTCACATGATATGGCATTGTTCTTTTGTTTCTTGGGCTATTCTGAGACCGTCTTCAACTTTGGATGGGCTATGGGCTTATTTTTATCACTAGTCTATATAAACATGTAATCCCAAAAAGCCCAAAGGTCAGGCCGACAGATAAAATGGGGGGCATGGTTCAACTTCCTATCTTGGGGCTGAATCTATCTTCCTTGGTGGGTCTGTGAGGGCAAGAGTTCTTCTTTTTGTAGTTTTAGGTCGTCTGTCCTTTAACTATTGAGAAATATATTGCCGCTTGAGACGCCTAAATCAACCCATAATGTAGGCCCAAAACTCTTACAAGAGCCTGTTCATGTTTAGGATTCTTATGACGTTAAACATTTGAACCTGTTGATTGATGAAGGCATGGACGACTCAGAGAATTAAATTCGTTGTTGTTCTTGTGAATCTTCTGCAGATGTCTAGCTAGTTAGAAGAGACAAGACAAAGCCGAGTCTTTCAACACGACTATAAGGTCACGGGTGGGGTGGTTGTTTTGGACACCTAGACAAAGGACTTAAGTATTTGGATTAATGAGCCTAAGTGTTTGGATTATTAAGCTACTAAGTACTAGCTAGATAGCTACACATTGTTTTGCTCATCTGTCTCATGAAGAGTAAGGACACACATTATCCAATTATTGCACCGTTTATTCGCGGCCATCTGGCATCATCTTTCGGTCTAATAATGGATATGCTCTCATTTGCTTTTCTTCAATTATTATTCTTTTTATCCTCCCATCATGAACAAGTTAAAAATACGTAGATCCTATCATATATGTGAAATCAGCTTGGTATTATAAGAGTTATACGAGATACAAAAACAAAAATACTTCTATCGTTTAACCACAAAAAATAAAAAAAAATAAAACCGAAAGAAAGAAAAAGAAACTCACTAAGTTGCATGTACATCATATATTCTAGGTGCACCTATATCTATTGGATTTTGATGAACACTAAGATGGTGGGAAAGGATTCTCCAAATGAATTAGGGATCATTTAAGATGAGTTAGTTGTATTTGAAATGAATTTTTGTCTTTTCATTTTTTGGAAGACAAAAATACCTCTTAAATATAAATACCAATGTATTTTTCAATTTTGGAGATGATCCTAATTCAAGATGGCAAGCTTAGTTAGTGTTTCCATTAATACACTGTAAATTATTACCTAGATTCATTAAGTTCCAATTAAACCAAGCCAAAGTACCCACTGGCTAATAGAGTTCTTGTTTCTTTTTTCTTTCACGTCTTTTGGATTTTGAAGTACTGCCTCCTAGGAGTCATCAAACATCAGTGTATATAGTGTTGTGTAGTTTTGATTTGTGAAATGAAAAGTTACCTTATCCCAAAGCATTTGTAGCTGGTTGTGAACTCAGAATCTATTATCAATTGATCATGTTTTGGGTCCTCTATTAGCCCTTGGAGACAAACTATAGAAAGCATGGTTGGCCTGAGCTGAGAGTGCGGAAAAAGGATCATCACCATTTCAAATGAAATGGAGAGTATTCATTTAGTGCATTTAGGATGACAAATTTGTCCAAAAAATTTACCTCCAAAAAGAAAAAGATAATATTATCCTCATAAATACACTAAATGAATATTTTCATTTCAAATGAAATAAAGAGGATCCGTTTCCGAGAGTACAATTCTTGTTGGGCGATCTATTACAATGTTACTCCATCTTATGCGGTTAATAATAATAATAATACCAACAAAAGCAATAATAATAATAATAATAACAATAATGTGCATAGCTTATTAAAACTTGTGAGGGCAAGGGAGAGAATCATCATTTGCTATGAAACATGAACCCAAATAAGTGATAGCTTTATAAATATAAAAAATGTTAAACTTACAACGAGCTAGGAATTCAATTTTGAGGGGCGCAACTAAAATAATAAAATGTAGTGGTTTTGACGTTGGTTTTTTAAGTTAAACATCTTTTTGGTCCGCTTATTAAATAACTATCTCAATTTTCAAAAGGGATAAGGTACCTCAAGTGCAGGTACCTGTCGCCTTCAATAAAGCCGGTAAGTGTGCAAGAAAGAGAAAGAAACAAAAAGAAAGAAGAGGAAAAGACAAATTACCAAAAAATTGGGAAGAGAGACAAAATTTGATTTTTTTTTTATTTTTTATTTTTTTATATCTTTTTCTATTATTTGGGGATAGGGAGGAGTAAAAAGTATGCATTTTATCATTCAAAATTGAAATTTCTCCACAATAACGAGCCGGATGAGAATACTACAAGTCCTTATTTTTGGATGAATTCTCATTGTTAGTTTTACCACAAGTCCTTATTTTTGTATTATTATTTATTTTTGGATGAATTCTCATTGTTAGTTTTACCACAAATTAAGGGGTGTAGCATTCCCACTTGATCTACCAATTCATGGCTTTGTTTGGCAAAACATTTTCTTTAGACATTGTAGTTGATGTAAAAAAAAAATAAAAAAAAGTGAAAAATTTGTAGGAAAAAATAAAAAAAAAGTTTTTTTTTTTATAGTGATTTTTTTTTTTATTTAAATAGTAATAAAAAGTGAATGAAGTTATATAAAAAGTACAAAAAGTTCATAAATATTTTGATGTTAATTTTTTAAAAAAATTGTGTATAAACAATAACAAAAGAAAAGAAAGACTTTATCAAACAAAGCCGATGTTATGCATGATCACGAGAAAAAAAAAAAACCATGTTGCTTTGGACAAGGCATTGGCAAACTACCCTGTCTGGCGGGAGAGATCGAGATGGCCCAGCATTTTGACAAAGGAAAATATTAAAGTCACAACACAAATCTAACTTATGGCAAACTTCTCTCTTACGTGTCATTTAACAACAAAAGAAATTGAGAGAGAGGATTTTGGGATTCTGAAAATTTGGAAAAAAAATACAATTTGTTTGGTTTAAAATTCAAATTTTTTTACACGTAGGAGAGAAGTTGGCCATAAGTTGGGTTTGTGTCGTATCCGTATCAAACCTCAATTGGATATGCCTTGTGATTTGTTCTACGGATACATTTGGTCTTTCAATTAAGATTGAATATTTTTTGTGATTTACGGATACATCTGATGATTTAATTGATATTTGATTCCTTTTGTGATTTGTGCAATGAATGGATATATGTGATGATTTTGATTAACTGTTGAAGTTATGATTCGGTAAGTGTAAATTCTCAAACCTTAATATTTTATCTCTTAGTTTATTTTAATTAGTTTATATTTGTCTTTTAATTTCAAAAATCAAAATTTAAAACCTTTTTGGAACTAGGTTAGGATTTTAATTATTTTAGATTTAAATTGTTATTTCAAAAATACAATTATCTGTGAGTTCGACCTCGCACTTGCAATTCATTAAATTACAATCGATTCGTGCATTTGCGAGTTAAATAAATTTGCACAACAGAAGACATCTAACTAAACCTTTCCTTAGCGTTTAGTATCCCTCCCTCGCTCCTGTCTCTCTCACTCCGGCACAAAAACCTTCGGCCACACTGGTGGTTCCGATAAGGGAACCCTCTTGTAAAAAGCCCTTAGGAGAGGAAATGAGGGAGGGAGGCGGATCCAAGGACAAAATAGTAATTTAATATATATTAATATACATATATAATTTCGTGTCCGCCCTGAATCTCACAATAAATGTTTTTAACGAATGACAATCTCCAAATAAATCAAAATTAAAAATAATTGAAGAAGTTTTCCTCTATTTAGTGGATACATTACAACTTGCACAGGCTTTTCATTTTCACACAGTCGCCCGCAAACATGCATTTGAACTCAAACATAGAGCATATTACGAGACGTTATTTAAGCAGAGCTGGACATAGATCTTACAATCAGTAGATATAAATATATATATGTCTAGCAATTGCGTTTGTAGGGATCGCATTTTTCTCCTTTGGGTATACTGTTTTTCTGGGGAAGGCAGCTGTCATACCGTGGACTTCGTGAACAATCAACCACAGGTTTACTTGGGTTGCCACTGCCGGTAGTGACGAAGTTGTTGTAGTCAACGAGCATTCTGGTTATTTCGGAATCAAACGTCCAGTCTGCAGCTTCGTCCATGCGGGCGTGGTAAGGGGAGCTGGCGTTGTCCTTCATTATTGAAGTTGTCGCTCCACAATGGCTTGTGTGCAGCAAAATCGTCAGCATCACTAGGAGTGCCAGCAAGAGACCCCTCTTTACTGTTTCTTCCGCCATCTCAGCGCCTGTGAGCTAGTGAGGAGGAACTTCTTGGTGAACGGTGGTGAATGAGTCGTAGACAGACGGATCGTACTACAGGGTAAAGATTATAAAGAAGTCATCGTAATAAACATTAGACTCAATATGATTGTCCTTTCTTACAAAAAAAATAATAATAATAATAATTTGATTGGCTTTTTGGTTAAAAAAAAAAAAAAAAAAGATTATCCTTTATTTCAAGTAAATGACAAGAAAGCCCTCCTTAAATAACGTCCTGTGGGGGCCATTTTATTGTCGGCAGGTCCACATGGGACAACGAGAATTGAATGGTACAGCACTGTCAGCACACAAAGAAAGACACAGTCAATATCAATATAAGAATAAAAAAAATATTATTTAGTACTTCTTTTTTTTTTCTTTTTTAATGATAGAAGAATATACCTTTTATTATTCGAAACAAAGTCCAAACGCCATTAATAAAAACATTAAACATATAGCTAGTTAAACCCTCAAAGGCTCAAATTATCAATAATTATGGTGTAGTAGGTTATGTGTTGCTTTAACGTACGCAAGGGGTTAAACTGGGACGGGACCCTCGTGGCATGGTGACGCTTTAGTAGGTTATGAGTCTTTTTTTTTTTTTTTTTAATTCAATTATGATGTAGTAGGTTATGAGTCTTTTTTTTTCTGGATTATTAAATACAATATAAGAATAAACAAAATATTATTTAGTGTTCTCTTCTTTTTTCTCTTATTTTCATTTTTTTGTTTTGAAAATTAATCATTAAACCAAAGAATTAACAATGATAGAAGAATATACACAAAACGCGATTAATATATATATATATATATATATTTTTAACAGATGATTAATAAAACATGAAATATATGGTTAGTTAAGCCCTCATATTCTCAATAATTATGATGTAGTAGGTTTTTTTTTTTTAATATTCAATTGTGATGTAGTAGGTTATGTGTTGCTTTAACGTATGGAAGGGGTTAAACTGGGACGGGACCCTCGTGACATGGCTGCCAGCCTGCCAGTACTTTGAGTCTGCTTTCACAAAAAAGGTAGTCCATCTCCGTGCAATTGGACTTAAAATAGTAGTCTTTTCTTCTGAATTATTAAATATATAAATGGTTTGAAAGTTATGGAAACAGATCCCTCCATTTCATTTAAAATTGAGAGCATTCATTTAGAAGTATGATGATGTAGTAGGTTATGTATGGAGTTAACGTATGGAAGGGGATAAACTGGGACGGGACCCTCGTGACATGGCTGCCAGCCTGCCAGTAATTTGTGTCAGCTTTGACAAAGAAGGTAGTCCATCTCGGTGAAGGTATGCTATAATGCAATGATATTTTTTGTTCATACAATTTTTGGGCAGGAAGAGGTCAATAGCTCACTATTGGGTGGGGGTAACAATAACTATAGATGAAAAACCTATAATTTTTTCTCACTTAAGAACTTTTATAAGTTAAAAATAATCTTTTTATTGGACTATAGCTTTCATCTGAGTCATCTCAGTGCAATTCGACTTAAATAGTATAGTCAATTTTTCTGGATTATTAAATATAGTCCTAAATGGGGAACATGATTCTCTCAAGTTCATTTTGGACTGGAGAATATTTAGTTAATGGTCATGATCTCTTTAGAGAGTCTGTTCATAAATAAAAATAATAATAAATATTATATATTTTTTAAAAAAATTATTATTAAATATAGTCCTAAATGGGGAACATGATTCTCTCAAGTTCATTTTGGACTGGAGAATATTTAGTTAATGGTCATGATCTCTTTAGAGAGTCTGTTCATAAATAAAAATAATAATAAATATTATATATTTTTTAAAAAAATTAAAAAAAAACATATTAAAATTAATTAATGGGCTTAGTTGCCATTAGCCGCCAAATCAAATATATATATGATTTGGTCATTGGGAGGCCCAAACCACTTCCTGAGGGGATTCGGCACCCCTGCCAAATCTTTTTTTTTTTTTTTGGGTGGCCGAGCCACTCCCAATGGCCATGGGGTGGCTTTGGCCACCCCAGACTTATACATTTAGTGTTATTGTGGTGTTAATTTGGTTAAATTGAGTACATGTGGATGACAACATTTAGCTAATATTTTATTTCCCAATATGAAGGTAACATAGCAGCAAGCAATAAGAAAAATTGGGGACACAATACCATTAATTTAGTGAACAAATCCATCTGGATACTTGTTAAATTGTACAGACAAAATTCATACAAATCATACCAAATATTTCACAATAGTTAGGTACAAAAAACATTACGAAATAGTCAATTGATACAAGTCTGATACAAATAAAGACAACAAAATGTCTTTTTCAGCTACTTAACATCAGCCTTGATGCAAGTCTATTAGAAAAAGGGAAACACATTAATACAGCAACAAGACACCAACAACATGCAAGTGTAGCTCAAAACTTCAGCAGTATTAAACGATACTTATTTTCAATCATTTTAAGTTTAAGTGCAAAATTAGCAGCATCAACTTCAATTTTTGACTTATACTCAGCAAGTTCAATCTTGCATTTGAAGACTTCCATTGCCCTTTTGGACTTCAAATCGTGTTGCCACTCCATCAACATCGACATCACTCGATCACCGCACACACAAATTTATGGTTCAACCCATTTAAAAAATTACAACTACGATTTTTTTTTTCATTCTGCATAATCACACAAATTAGGGTTTAACCCATTACTAAAAGATTTAGACATAAAGGGATGAGTATAAAATTTCTCTGAAATAATAAATTCTCAAACACATCTTGCCAAATAATTTACACAGGCATAAAACCTTTGTCATGATTTTTAATTGTTGATGCAATTTTGATAATTGTTTTGCTCCCACATTTGTAAATTGGATAACTCAATCTTGAATCGCTTACTTCACCCTCAGAGTGCTCTATCTTTCACCGTCGTCACCTCGCTAGTACTGGGTAGTGGGTAATTTTGCCGGTGAATGATAGAATGTACTTTCACCGGTACTGGGTCTCGTCGTCGTGTGGGATTCTTCACCGTCATTGACAAGGTTGGAAGCTAGTTCCTCAACTTTCTTTCTTCGACTTCCTTCTTAAACCCTTCAAATGGATGGTTGGAACTCATTGGTTTTTTTTTTTTTTTTTTGGCATCTTGGGTAGTGGGTCTTTGTTTTCGGGGTTGTCTTGCATTCCAGTGGTGTGTTGGATATATAAGGTTGTAAGGTTGAGGGTGAGTGAGGGTGTGAGGGCAGGTAAAAAACCACGTGAAAGTCACATGAGTCATTCCGTTTGAAGTTGATAATTCAGATAGACGGAAGGGTACTGAGTGAGAGCAATTCAAAGTTTAAGGATTCAAAGCGAAAAATTTAAAAGTTTGGAGGTTTGTCAAATCGACTTAAAGTTCATCGGGCATACTAAAGTTTAACCTTTTATTTGTCACCTCCAGCCGAGGAATGCTACAATGCATTCCACCCACCATCTCCCCACCGTCTCTTCACCTTGTCATCCTGATTTCTCTTCACCTTGTCATCCTGATTTTTTCAAAAAAAAAAAAAAAAAAATTGCAAAGAGAGAAGAGATGGTGGGTAGAATTAAAAAAAGCATATCTCCGTCCACCCCCTCTTACGTCCTTTAACATCACGTTCTTTTCCCCCTCTCCAATGGCAGAATTAAGAATTGATTTTAGTAAAGGCAACATTAAAATAATAAAATAATATTTTATTTTTTATAACATAAAAAAAAAATGATAAATACAATTTAAAATGAAAATATTTCATAACACAATATAAAAAATTTATTCTTCATGAAGTTTTTATGGCTATCATTTATTTCATACTTTTTCTTCTTTTTGTCACTGAAATTCACTGTCCTCCAAAAATCAACCTGAAAAGAGATATTGTAGGAAATAATACTAAGAAATTAGTTTTTTTTTTTTTTTTTTTTCTAATTATACTAAGAAATTAGTTGATTGATATGTTAGTTGACTAGTATATTCTTACAAAATGATGAAAAGTCTAGAGACTTAATAACTTATGAGCATGTTTGAAATTACATAGAAAAATAGAACTGTCTCTAAAATTTTGTTAAAAAAAATTCCCACTGAAAAACTTTAAGGGTTGCATTTGGATCCCCTCCGGTCCAAACCCGTTTGGACCGGAAGGGATCCGGTCCTTGTTATTATTGGGTCATAATTGTCTCCAAAATTTTGGTACAATGCCTTAAGTGTTTTTTTTTTTCTTTTTTTCTTTTTACTATTACTAATGTTTGGTAATAAAATGAAAAAAAAAATGCATTTAGAAGCAAAAATGGCTAAATAAAAAAAAAGGAAGACATGTAGTGATTTTTTTCTTTCATTATAGCAAAATAAATGGTTAATGTGATTTTTATTTTCAAAAAAAAAAAAAAATAATTGCATAACAAACTTTAGTAGGTGTTCGGGTGCATGGAGAAACAATACATTAAGACAATGCTCTCCCTGAGTTTACTTATATAATTGACAAAAACCCAATAAAAAATAGCTAAAAAAGAAAAAAAGAAAAAAGAAAGTAATTGAAGCCTGCTTTATTTGCCCCCACGTAGAGACCACAAATTGCTTTTCATTCTCAAGCCGTAAGCCACCTCACCTATATCTCTCATCAATCAACACCTAGCATGTAATTAATGCTTCCACCTACTCAGCTTTTCAATTCTTGGTCCTCTAGATTTTTCTCTGCGCCTCCATACACACACAAACCAGAAGAGGTGAAAGAAAATAAGATTTTACTCTGCGGCCTGCGCCTTCATGCTGAACAAACAAAAACCAGCAGGGGCGAACCAAGAAAGGAGGAGGAGGAGGAGGAGGGGGGCTTGAGCAAAAAAATTTAAAAACGACCTTATAAATTTTTTTTTTTTCAAAATTTTTGCAGGGGCGCCCCCTCCCCTGCATAGATCCGCCACTGCCCCTCTCTCTCTCCAATGGGGAACCGAAGCAGAATACGTCTTCGGACCACCCTCTTACCATGTCTTGCACCTCTCTACTTAGCCTTCTTGCTGTATCACCTGACCAGCACCGTCGCCAGCGGCTCGCCGTCTCCTTACACACCGGTCGATAATATTGTCCTCAACTGTGGCTCTTCTACCAATTCAACTGCATTAGACGGTCGGACCTGGATTGGAGACGAGCATTCAAAATTCTTCCCCGTTGAACAATCACAAAACCAGGCATCTCTAACAGCCATCGCAGTTCAACAATCCTCCTCCAACGATAAAGTACCCTATGCCAATGCCCGGCTTTTTCTCTCCGAATTCACCTACACGTTTCCAGTCACTGCCGGCCAAAAATTCATTCGACTATACTTCTATCCGGCTTCGTACCTTAACTTTGATCGCTCTAACGCCCTATTCTCTGTCAAAGCCGGTAGTTTTACTCTTCTTAGCAACTTCAACGCTTCACTTACAGCAGATGCCGATGGTGATCCCGGGGATACCATATTTAGAGAATACTGTGTCAACATCGACGAGGATCAGATGTTGAACATAACTTTCACGCCGTACGGTTCTAATTATACATATGCTTTCATCAACGGAATTGAAATCTTGTCGATGCCTCCCAATCTCTATTACACTCCCTCTGGCGTTGAAGGGTTTTCTTTTGTCGGCCAGCAGAGCCTGTACAGCATCACGAACAGCACTGCTCTCGAGATGGTATACAGACTTAATGTTGGAGGCCGCTCCATCTCACCCATTGAAGACACTGGCATGTTCCGGGCATGGAGGCCGGACGACAATTACTTGACAATATATAAACAACTTGTTCTACCTTTTAACAATACTATTGACCTAAAGTTTACCAAGAAGGTACCTCCGTACACTGCGCCAGAAGACGTCTATCGGACTGCCCGGACTATGGGGCTGAACAAAGCTATCAACAAGAGCTACAATCTCACCTGGGAATTTCCTGTAGACTCTGGGTTTGATTACCTTGTTAGGCTACACTTTTGCGAGTTTCAACCTGAGATCATTCAGCAAGACGACAGAGTGTTCCTTATTTTCATAGCAGATCAAATCGCTGAGGAAGCAGCCAACGTAATGGTATGGAGTGGTGGAAAAGGTATTCCGGTTTATAAAGAGTACGCAGTTTCGATGTTTGGCAAAGGCGAGAAGAAAATGAATCTCTCCATCGCACTAGAAGCAAACCCACAAGATTGGAAGACTGCTTACAACGACGCAATCTTGAACGGTGTCGAAGTTTTTAAAGTAAGCGCCTCTAGTACTGGCAATCTAGCCGGATCCAATCCAGACCCACTTCCGCTGGCCCCTCCAACTGTTGTGCCACCAACACCACCGAAGAAGTCGAAGAATAACGGAACAATAGTTGCCGTTGTTGGTGGTGGTGCTTCCGGATTTGTTGTGCTGTCGATTATTGGGTTCTTGATTTTCCGGCGGCGGAAGAGAGGTAAGGACTCCGGCTTTGGTGATGGGACCACTTGGTGGGGTCCATTTTCTTTCTCTACGACCAAATCAACAAAGTCCCACAGGTCATCTCTACCGTCTGCTCTGTGTCGTAACTTCTCATTGGCTGAGATTAGAGCAGCCACCAACAACTTCGATAACGTTTTCATCATTGGGGTTGGCGGGTTTGGTGACGTGTTCAAAGGATACATTGATGGTGGGGCCAGACCAGTTGCGATCAAGCGGTTGAAACCCGGTTCCCAACAAGGAGTCCATGAGTTCGAGACTGAGATCGAGATGCTTTCCCAGCTTCGCCACCTCCATCTCGTTTCTCTGATTGGATATTGTAATGATGGTGATGAGATGATTCTCGTTTATGATTATATGGCCAATGGAACCCTTCGTGATCATTTGTACAACACTCACAATCCTCCTCTTTCGTGGAAGCAAAGGCTCGAAATTTGTATAGGTGCAGCACATGGTTTAAACTATCTTCATACGGGCGCAAAGCACTCAATCATTCATCGAGACGTGAAGACAACAAATATTCTTTTGGATGAGAAATGGGAGGCCAAGGTTTCTGACTTTGGATTGTCCAAAATGGGCCCAACTGGTGTATCCAAGGCACACGTTAGCACAGTGGTGAAGGGCAGTGTTGGGTATCTCGACCCAGAGTATTACAGACGTCAACAGTTAACTGAAAAATCTGACGTATACTCGTTTGGAGTAGTTTTGTGTGAAGCACTGTGTGCAAGGGCGCCTATAATGCGCACCGTAGACAAGAAGCAAGTGAGCCTGGCAGAATGGGCCCGACAAAGCTATTGCAATGGCAAGATGGATCAGATCGTTGATCCAACCTTAGAGGGTAAAATAGCGCCAGAGTGTTTGAAAAAATATTGTGAGGTAGCGGTGAATTGTTTGCTTGACAACGGAATTGAACGGCCATCGATGAATGATGTTGTGTGGGGCCTCGAGTTTGCCTTACAACTGCAAGAGCGCGACCAAAGAGATGTCGGGCTTGATGAGAAGAAGGAAGATGAGAAAATTCTGTTGCCCAAATCCAAGATTGAGGATAGTGATGACAGTATTGACGGGTTTAGTAGTAGCGGTGTACAAGTGTCAAGTATAAATAGCAATAGCAGCAGAGAGCAAGGTTCTGGTAGCAGCAGTCGGGATTCGAGCAGACTGATGTCCTCCTGGGCAGTGTTCTCGGAAATTATGAATCCCGTAGCTCGGTAAAAGAAGAGTTTAGGTGAACTTTTGTTATGCTCTTTTCTGGTGATCTTTGTTGAGCTCAATTTCTAAAATGTTTTATTTAGAGTCATTGCGAAAACAATTCACTTTATTTCACAAGCCGTGCAACGGTGCAAGATGAAATTGGTAATGCATGTATGTGATGTAATGGCTTTTGGAGATGGTAGAATATATTTTGAATATTTATATTATCTGATTAGAATATAATTGTGTGATTCTGCTTAAACTACTTGTCATTCGTACATTGTATTAGCTACTGGTTTATTTGTTGATATTTATTTATTTTAACCGACCTCATCCTAATATAAATAGGCTTAATTTGTGTATGAGAAATTCTACATAAATTCTCAAGCTTACAATTTTAAATACTTACTCCTTAACATAGTAATAGAAATTATCATTAAATTGGATAAATTACCATTAAATTTTAGATAATTATTTTTAAAACCGTCATAATAAGATTTGAGTAATATTTCTTTTTATGAATTTTCATCACATAAATCTACTATTCACTTTTTAATTAGCTCTCTTCCTGGCATTAATGTTCTGGACTATAATATGGAGAGTGAATGTGAATGGAGTAAAAATGACCTCGTAAGCATATTACATCATGTCTGAGAGCTTTTGAAGGCATGCAAGGGCACCAAAGCTCAAAAGCTCTCATGCCTTGGTCTAGGATAAGGGCTCGTGAACTCTTATATTCGAGAGTTGCAGAGATAAGCGTTTGAAAGCTTGCATGCCTAGACATCTTAATCCCCGTCTTAATCGTGGACATCTTAAGTACTGCTAAGTCACTGTAAGCCACACTCTAATACTAAATACCAACACACCACACTCTAATATTAAATACCAATACATTAGAAATCTTAATTTATGCACGTAAAACCCTAATCGTGTGGTCAAAATACAATTCTATCATTAAAACTCTAATTAACTTTTTAGTCACTGTGGAACATTCAGCCAACCATACACAAGTATTACCCATGCATGATTTTATCATAAAACCCTAAGGTATATACACCTAGCTAGATGTTTTAAAACTCACAAGATGTATTTTAAATAATGAGAACAACAGATTGATAATATAACAAAACATGTTAACATTACACCAAGAACGAGATCGAAGTTATGGGTTATATTCTTTTGAGCATAAAAACTTTCCAAGAGTCACATTTTCTCTCTTTATGACCACTCTTGCTCTCTCCTCTAGGGTTTCTTGTTTGAAGTAATAGTACAAAATATGGTTTTCTGGGCGTAACAATGTTTTTAAATTCAGGTTTTCCTGCATGCTCATAGGGCTAAGATGACTAAAATTCTATATGCTCCCTTACTTGTTCGAACATCCGGGAAGAAACTTTCAACGTTTGAGAGAAAGCTTAAACATGTAACTCCTTTTTAAATAAAGGGTTAAATACCTTTCAGCTCTACGTGGTTTAACAACTTTAATTTTTGCTTCATCGGTTTCAATTCGTATTACAAATGGTACTTGGGTAATGGATAAAAACTGAAATAGTACCTCCGACAATTTGTCGTATAAAAATTTAATGGAAAGCCACGTCAGTACCATTAAAAAATTGACATGTGTCCATATACTTAAAAAATTAAAAAATTGAAAAATTAAAAAAAAAATTAAAATTTAGAAGAAAAAAAAAATAGGGGAAAGGGGTTGCCCTAGGAGGTGGCCAAACAACCCCCAAGGGCCATGGGGACCGGTCTAGAGGTGGTCGAACCATCCCAAGCGCTAATTGAAAAAAATAAAAAATAAAAAATACAGTAGGGGGTTGGCCTTTGGGGGTGGCTTGGCAATTGAAAAAAATAAAATAAAAATACAGTGGAAAGTACGTGGTTGGTCCTTGGGGGGTGGCCGAGCCATCCCCAAGGCCCTTGGGGGTGGTTCGGCCATGCCCAGACCGGTTTGGGGTGGTCGAAACCACCTCAGACCAAACGGGGGTGGCCGGCTACCCCTGTTTTATTTTAACTATTTACTTTAATTTTAAAGCATCTTAGCATTTTAGTTATCTACTTTCATTTTTTCTTTTAAAACATTATTTATTTATCTACTTTTTTGTGTTCCCATGGAAGAGAAAGAACAATATTATTATTGCTATTGTTATTAATATAACGTGGGATTTGTTGAACATTGTAGTAGCTTAACAAATCTTTAACTATTTTATTGAGTCAAATGTGGAGCATTTTTAATTACAAGACTAGTCAAAATAACTTTTTAGCTATTAAAGCATTCATTCCGGCCTCACCAAAACCATTTGTTTGGTGAGAAAATTTAGCAAAAGTGACTAAAATCCTCAATTTTCAGCCTCTCCATTTTAACCCAAAATAAATTGTGAGTGAATAATCCTCACTATCTGTAAATACTATTCATTCACCAAATGAATAAGAAATAATATAAATTTTATCTCCTTCCATATTCTTGAAAAAGCAGGCTCACCAAAATTATTTTTTGGTTATTTTGGCAATACAATTTGATGAAAATGCTTAAAGCTCTCATTTTCAGCTCCACTAATTTAATGGGAAAAAAAATGGTGAGAATTGAATTTAAAATGGTTTATCTCTCTTTCTTTTTTTTTTGTTGGTTATTTTGATGAGTAAGATTTGTTGAGGCTTGATTAGATCCAAACTTAGTGGTTTATAACCTTTAAAAAATAAAAAAAGGTGATGGCTTTCGCAACTATATGTACGAAAAATATAAGTGAAAAACAAATAAATACTAGAAAATAAATCATTTATCATTTATGTAATTCAGTATATATATTATTTAATTTAAAACATTGGTTATAAGTAAAAAATTCTTCATGGTAGAATATCTTAAGAATTTACAAGATACGATATAGGTTTGATGGTTTCACTGCCAATCTCACAATAACAAAAATTAAAACAAATTATTGAAGATTTTTTATTTTATTTGGTGGATACAACTTGCACGGGCTTTTCTTTTTTCACACAGATGCAATTCCCGTGTCATTTGAATCTTATTCTTAAAAAAAAAAAATGCGTCCACAACAAGCAAACGGATGTACTTAATACATTTGAACTAGTAATACGCTGAGAAAAATAAAAAACCAGTAATGCAAAACAAAGGAAATAGAAAAGAAAAGAGAGAGAGATAGAGAAAAGAAAAGTGCCATCCAAACAACCCCTAAATATAAATATCTAGCAACCTACGCGTTTGTACGGATCACAGGTATCTGGTATTGGTTGGTGGTTCCTTAACGCTTGAACGCAGCGTTTATAGTCCGGAAATCGACCACACTTAATTGCAGGATCGTTTGGGTTGGGAGTGTTGTCAGTGGCGTGCGGCTTGTCAGCGAGCATTCTGGTTATTTCGGAATCAAACATCCAGTCTGCAGCTTCGTCCATGCGTGCGTGGTAAGGGGAGCTGGCGTTGCCCTTCATTGTTGAACTTGTCGCTCCACAATCGCTTGTGTGCAGCAAAATCATCACCATCACGAAGAGTGCCAGAAAGGGAGACCTCTTTCTCTTTGCTGTTTCGCCCACCATCTCTCACCGCCTCTGTGGGGAGTCTTTGGGAGCAACTTCTTGTGGGTGGTGAATGATGAGCGGGTAACAGATGAAGGACAATTTTAAAGACTTCCTACTAACAAAATATTGGATAAGACAAAGACTTAATTGTAATATTCATATAATATTCCTAATCTACCCTCTATTATTCAAATCACTAGAAAAGTCGTACTAAAAATTAAAACATGTGTTTGAGTAGAGATTTTCAACTTCTAAATTGAGTCAACCAAGGTTTGTTCGTTTGTTGTTTTGTTTTATTTTGTTTTTTTTTTTTTTGGAGGCGTTTTAGCTATTAATTTAGAATGACTAAAATTTTTCAAAGTGATACCATCTTAAAAGGTTAACCTTCTACCCTTAAGTTTTAGTTTTGAATACAGAAACAAGTTTTAGCACTAAATTTAGAATGACTGAATTTTTTCAGAGTGATACCATCCCTAAAAGATTAATCTTTCACTCCTAAATTTTAATTTTGAATACAAAAATAAGTTTTGAGGCATTAAAACCCAAATATTAACTCATTAAAATTTAGCTAATATCACTCAAATATCTCAAAATACAACTAAATAAAAAATAAAAATAAAAACAACAACAAAATTTTCATTTCTCCTTTTTATTATTATTTTTTAAAGACAGCCACGTCAGTGTTAGATGACGATTGGCTGCCTCTAGGATGCCGGATAGCACCACTCGTCATGTTTGGCTAACCCCTCAACTGCATGGCTGGCGCTGCCGCTGCCCTCTATAGTTGTGTATGCATTTGAATTTTCGTAGCTACCAACCATTTTTTTAAAAAAAATTTAAGGGATCAAACTATTTTTTTACTTCTCTATTATTATTATTATTATTTATTTATTTATTTTTTCTCTCTCTTGTCTCCGTCTTGTTTCTCTGTCACTTTTTTTTATTTTTTTTTTATTTTTTTTTTTTCGGTCTTCTCTTCAGAAGCTATTTTCTTTTTCTTTAATGGGGTTTGTTTCACTTATGTCTTCTATCTTGATTTTCTTTATGGTTGGGTCCTCGACACCCAATGGTTGTGTACCTTGAGGAATATTATGTAGAATTTCGTAACTCTTGAGATGGAGATTGAGAAGAGGAGAAAAGGAGTTTGTAATCCACTTATGGTGGCAGAAAATTCACGAAAAAAAAAGAAGGGTTGTAGGAAATTCTGCAGCAGCATGAAAAAAATTTTCAAGAACCAAGGGCACTTCCTCCGCCTAGGTCAAGGATCATCGAATTCCGTTGACGTCGGGTACAGAGCAAATTGAAAAACAGGTACAAGGAAATTGGTTTATGATGAAATTTCTCAAGTTTGCGTCTACGATTTCATCATTTTCTACACCAATTTCATCCTTTGCAGGTATGGGTGAAGCATCCATGGAAGCTTTAGCAAAGAAAAAGAGAAGAAGGGAAGCCGTGCATAGAGACGCGTGAGAGGAGAAAGTATTTTATGTTTATAATATAATAATAATGGGTGGGAG
>NC_081545.1:31613633-31617181 GCF_901000735.1 Corylus avellana | reverse complement strand
TTTTATAAAGTCTTGTTTAAATGGTTAAAAAAAAAATTTAAATGGTTAGAATATGTACTAAAATATGAGGTCGAATCTAGACAATAAAAATTCTTACATATTCCTAATAACTATTAGCCGCTTTAATTTCATTGATGCTCTTTATTGAATGGGTATACAGCACTGTCAGCACACAGTGTAAGACAGAGTCAATATCTTTTAGTATTTTTTTTTTTTTTAAAAAAAAGGTAATCATTAGAACAAATTTAATGATTAATTTTTTTAAAATAAGAATAAAGAATGAAAGAAGAATATACCTTTTATTATTCGAACAAAGTCCAAAAAATTTTATTAAAAAAAAAACGTCCGAACAATTTTATTAAAAAAAAAAAGTCCAAACAATTTGATTCTCAGTATAAGCGTGAATATGATGATGAAGTAGGTTATGTGTTGCTTTAACGTATGAAAGCGGTTAAACTGGGACGGGACCCTCGTGACATGGCTGCCAGCCTGCCAGACTTGCCAGTAATATGACTCAGCTTTCACAAAGAAGGTAGTTCATCTCCGTGCAATTGGACTTAAAATAGTAGTCTTTTTTTTTTCTGAATTATTAAATACATAAATGGTTTCAAAGTTCTGAAAACAGAGATCCTTCCATTTTATTTAAAATTGAGAATATTCATTTAGAAATTTGTTTAGAATTGTATTTGGCAAATAAATCGTTTAAGTTAAAAAATATTTTTTTGAAGAAAGCTTCATTTGTAAAATTTTGCCAAAAATATGTTTAGTCATTTTTAAAATTTTTAAACAAAAATTTCCTACTAGTTGCGGCTTGCGATGGAACAGTCCACAGCAAATGCTGAAATTATGCAAAAAGACTAACCATATATATCAGTTAACAAGATTTTCTAAAGACAGCAGGTTAAAAAAATAAAAAAATAAAAAATAAAAAATAAAAAATCTTAAGACACGGATGTTTGAAAGATTAACAGTTAAAGACTTTTCTCATACTCCTAGATATAACCAAAGCTCATAAAAAATTAACCCTTTTGTTGATGAGTTTTAATCAATTACAAGGAGAATATGTTCAAAAAACAAAAAAATTTTACTAGGAGAATATGATCAACTGTAATACATATGTGAACAAATATCACTTACCAAGAAATAAGAATTTGTATTCTTCCATCATTCCACCCACGTATACATGAGAGTGTTACATGCCTATTTTCAAAATGATTTTATTTGTTGAGTGTTGACTGACGCTCCGTCTATTGGAAAAATAAACTTATTGTTATAGTCCCCCAGTGAGCCCAAGGGCCGTTGCCCAGTAACAGAGCCGTGGGCCGGATTTTAGTAAGTGGTTTCAAAGTTGATGAAGGCCGGGCCCATGAGAATCGACGGTGAGAAGTAGAAAGATACTACTAAAGCCCTGTTGCCCGAGAATTGGTCACCCGAAGACAGACTTCCCGAGGCTGCCAACCCCTTAGCTTCCCAAGGACCATTCATCACCATAATCAAGTATCGTTGCCAAGCTAAACCCCGATATTCTGTGGTTGACTCCCATTGAGTTAGAGACTCTTCTTATAATTATCCAATGTCATAAGGATAATGTTAGAGCTCGCATATAACTACCATTCTCAAATCAAGCTACATGGTTAAGATCGAAGAGAGAGAGGATCAAGAGAGAGTTGTAGTCCAACCAAATCTATTAGCCTATAAATAGACCGAACTCTAGGTTTACAACGCACTGAAATAGCTAGAGAATGCATACATCTTTCTCAAAGACCTTACTTGAGCATCAAAGGGAGATTACGCTCAACATATGGCATTTTCTCTTTGTGTTTACATTTTCTCTCTTTTCAGGATCAACCTCGAAGGACTCGTTCACACTGTGCTACAAACTATTCTAACACATATTACTTTTGATATTTTCCTTATTTTCGTTTTTACCGAAAATATAGATAAATATCGTCATACATCATGTTTTGTAATTTTTTTCATTTTAAACAAAAGGGAAAGGTCCACATATTCTTCAAACTACCACCCAGTTGACAATGTCCTCCCCCCCCTGAAACTACCAAAAAATTTTAATTAATGTTTCCCCCAATGACGAACCTACCTTAGTAAAATAAAAACAAAAAATACTAAAACTTCTCGAAAAAACTTAAAACTTCTCTGAGAATGGACTTAGAAAGACTCCAGAGTGAGTTGTGACCCTTCTTTGACCATGGATATAGAGGAGATTGAAGTCTCCCCGTGTTTTGGGATTTTCCTCCTCTTGCTCTTGGAAATCCTTTCCAGTTTCTGACATTCCGGGGAGTTTTCCCGCTTTTGTTGTTCCTGGGAGTTTTCCTACTTCTACTTTTATTTTTTCTGGGGACTTTTCCCTCCTTGGATCTGCAAAAGGGAACTGGCATTGATTGTCTGCGGGTCGATTGACCTAGGACACTCTGATGCTTAAGTAAGATCTATTCTTTTATAAAAAATATTTTTGTCCTCATCATCGGCAAAGTATCCATTTTTATTAGATATAATCAAGAGACAGTCTAACATAGTTTATGAAAGCGTAAAAATGAAATACACAGAACATCCTTGATAACACTTCTTCAGGTGTTCTACATTCCACAGCTTCGTTTGTGGTCTTCCATCCGCTGATTACAAATAGTATGCACCTTGTCAGTGACACGCGTCTTGCTTATGACTTTTGATAAGCTCGGATCCACTGAATTTCTTTTGGAGTTTCGAAGTTGAACCCTACTGGTTCTCTTAAAATAAAAAAATTAAAAATTTTAAAATTTTAAAAAAGAAAGTAAAAAGTAAATTCAAAAACAAACCCAAGCAACAACCAAACTATATTTTTGTAATTGTTAAGTTTCTTTATTTGGTATTGAAGGAAGATTTGACTCCAGTAGTCTTATTCTCTTTAAAAAAGAGAAATTGAAAATTGTCCAAGGTGGTCAAGTTTTCCACATTGGGCGAGACTATATTTGTAAATTAGTCTTTTTTTGACTCGCATGCGGGTGTCCTTTTTAGTTTACTACTTTATTGACCAGACAGCGAGTCTCCTGTCCCAGTGTCCCTTGGGTTTAAGTGATGCTAAAGCCAAAGCCACCAAGAGACCCTACTCTTCAATTCTCAAAGCTACTGCAACAACGAGCGCCACATGATCATTGTGTATGACTTCATGGCCCACGGAACGCTTCGCGATCATCTTTACAACACGGATAATCCTCCGTTGTCATGGAAGCAGAGGCTGGAGATTTGTATTGGAGCCGCTCGAGGACTATTATAGCTTCATGAAGGTGCGGAACACCCGATCATACACCGAGACCTCAAGACCAGCAACATTCTGCTGGACGAGGATTGGGTTGCCAAGGTTTCGGACTTTGGGCTGTCTAAACTGGGCCCTAAAAGCCTGTCAGAGAGCCATGTCACTACGGATGTGAAGGGCACGTTCGGGTATTTGGACCCGGAGTATTTCTGGACCTCTAAACTAACGGTGAAATCCGATGTGTTTGCGTTTGGGGTGGTGTTGTTTGAGGTGTTGTGCGCTAGACCTGCGGTGGATA
>NC_081545.1:31610324-31612565 GCF_901000735.1 Corylus avellana | reverse complement strand
AGAGATATTAGGTATTTAACCCTAATTGTAAATTAAAAAATGCATTTGCGGGCTAGGTCTTGGAGCAGCTTAAATGCCTTGTCTGTGCAATAATGTGAGCACTTTTGTCGCCCTTTTGGCTGACGTAGACATTCCAAGGAAATGGAATTATTCTAGATAGAAAAAGGTTTTTGTATTTTAATTAATATTTTAAAACTTATTTCGAGTATATGAATTTAAAGTTTTTCAAATATGACCTAATATATAAAATATTTTAATTAAAATAAAAAATTACCTGAAGAGTCCTAATTCAAATTTCAGGAAAGATTTGGTACGCGAAATAATTTTTTGAATAGCTATTAGCCTTATTACCATGAATATAGCTATTCATATATAAACATTAGTTTAGTTGTAACACTAAAATCAAACCTTGAATATGTATTTTACTGTTCGGGACAGTGGAATATGCTCGTGAATGAAATCAGATTATAATCAAATTTTCTAAAACACCCTTGTAATATAATTCAAAAAACAAGGGTTCAATCCCTGATTTACATTGATATTGCATTATTTCTTTTGTTTCTTGGGCTATCTGGGCATCGTCTTTGACTTTGGATGGGCTATGGGCTATTTTATCACTAGACATTAGTATGAGCCAGTTTCTACACAAACATGTAATGAAAAAATCCCAAAGGCCAGGCCGACAGATAAAATGGGGGCATCATTCAACTTCCTATCTAGGGGCTGAATCTATCTTCGTTGGTGGGTCTGTCAAGGCAAGAGTTCTTCTTTTTGTAGTTTTGGGTCGTCTGTCCTTTAACCATCGTGAAATATTTTCAATTGAGAAGCCTTGTTAAACCCATAATGTAGGCCCAAAACTTGTAGAAGAGCCTATTCAAATTAAGGATTCTTATGACGTTAAACATTTGAACCTGTTGATTGATGAAGGCATGGACGACTCAAAGAATTAAACTCGTTGTTGTTCTTGTGAATCTTCTGCAGATGTCTAGCTAGTTACAAGAGACAAGAGACAAGACAAAGCCGACTCTGTCAACACGACTATAAGGTCACGGGTGGGGTGGTTGTTTTGGACACCTAGCTAGACAAGGACTTAAGTAAAGCATATTGGATGTAATTAATGTGCCTAAGTGTTTGGAATATTAAGCTACTAGCTAGATAGCTACAAATTGTTTTGCTCATCTGTCTTATGAAGAGTAAGGACACACATTATCCAATTATTGCACTGTTTATTTGCGGTCCTCTAGCATCATCTTTCGGTATAATAATGGATATGCTCTCATTGGCTTTTCTTCAATTATTATTCTTTTTATTCTCCTGTCATGAAGAAGATGTTAAGAATACGTAGATCCTATCATAGATGTGAAATTAGCAAGATATTATACATATAAAACTCATCAAGTTGCCTAAATGAATTAGAGAGCATTTAATTAGTTTTATTTAAATAGTATTTTTATCTTTTCACTTTTTTGGAAGACAGTATTTTTTGAACTAGAGAGGATTTTAATTCAAGATTGCGAGTTTAATTAGTGATTCCATTAATACACTGTAAATAATTACCTAGATTCATTAAGTTCCAATTAAACCAAGTATTTACTAGCTACTAGGGTTCTACTTTATCTCAAAATATTTGTAGCTCATTGTGAACTCAGAATCTTTTATCAATTGATTATTTTTTGGGTCCTTTTTTAGTCCTTAGAGACAAACTATAGAAAGCATGGTTGACTTGAGCTGAGAGTGCGGCTCTTGTTGGGCCATCGATCTATTACAATGCTACTCCATCTTATGCGGTTAATAATAAACAAAAAGCAATAATAATAATATTATTATTATTGCATAACTTATTAAAACTTGTGAGGGCAAGGGGGAGAATCATCATCATTTGCTATGAAACATGAAGCCAAATAAAAGTGATAGCTTTATAATTTATTAATATAAAAAATGTTAAACTTACAGCGAGCTAGGAATTAAACTTTGAGCGGCGCAACTAAAATAATAAATGAAGTGGTTTTGAGTCTTTGACATAGGTTTTTTACGTTAAACTTCTTTTTGGTCTGCTTATTAAATAACTATCTCAATTTCCAAAAGGGATAAGGTATCTGAAGTGCAGGTTTCCATTGACTTGGCCTTTCTTAAGTCAATTACCTGTAGTCTTCAATAAAGCCGGAAATTGTGCAAGAAAGAGAAAGAAAGAAAAAGAAAGAAGAGGAAAAGACAAATGACCGAAAAATTGGGAAGAGAGAG
>NC_081545.1:31608594-31610009 GCF_901000735.1 Corylus avellana | reverse complement strand
CATGATCACGAGAAAAAAACCATGTTGCTTTCGGACACGGCATTGGCAAATTGTCTTTATTTCCATGACTGATTGAACAGGTACGGGATTCCCTACCTCAACAGGAATCTACATGGAACTACAAGGTGCATATCCATTCCAAGCATAGAAGAAGCCCAGATTCAATGCTCCTCTCTGACTGAAACGAAAAAAATAAAAAATAGACGGGAAACTTCAACCTGAAAAACAAAATTGGAAAAATGTGGCTTTGGAACAGTCCGTAAGGGATTGTTGACAAATAAGGATGTAGCTGTCAAGAAAGTCACAGGCTCACGTTAAGGCAAGCAAGAATTTTACACAGCTGATTTTTTTTTTTTTTTTTTTCCAAATTTTTTCATGAGGTATATATATCCTAAAATCTTCCTTACAACTTACAACCACAGAAGGGTTATCATTTATAAAGCTTGTCCTCTTTCTTTTTCTTGTGTCATTTTCCATCAATTTCTCAATGTCATAATTTTTTCCCCACCACCAATTGACCACGGACTGCCTTCACTTGCTTGGAAATTATGGTTGTGATCATGATATCTCTCTATCTCTCCTGCATTATTGGTCTGTGATCATGATATGTCTGGCCGAAGAGATCGAGATGGGAGACGAAATGGCCTAGCATTCTGACTGATATTAACAAGTGGGTCAGTTATAATAACATTTTTCCTTTTCGTTGGTGTATTTTGATCGTACTGCGTGTTGCAGTAACGTTATTGACGATCAGCTTTCAAGGAAAATCTCACAATAAATATTTTTACGAATGACAATCTCCAAATTAATCAAAAAAAATAAAATAAAATAAAATAATTAATTGAAGAAGTTTTCCTTTATTTAGTGGATACATTAGAACTTACACAGGCTTTTCATTTTCACACAGATGCAAAACCCGCGTTATTCTAATTTCACAATAAGCAAGAGCGTTCACGTACAGTCGCCCTCAAACATACATTTGAACTCAAACAAAGAGCATATACCAGACGATATTTAAGCAGAGCTGGACATAGATCTTACAATCAGTAGATATAAATATATTTATGTCTAGCAATTGCGTTTGTAGGGGTCGCATTTTTCTCCTTTGGGTATACTGTTTTTCTGGGGAAGGCAGCTGTCATACCGTGGACTTCTCGAACAATCAACCACAGGTTTACTCGGGTTGTTACTGCCGGTAGTGACGTAGTTGTTGTAGTCAACTAGCGATCTGGTTATTTCGGAATCAAACATCCAGTCCGCAGGTTCGTCCATGCGGGCGTGGTTATGGGAGGTGGCGTTGTCCTTCATTATTGAAATTGTCGCTCCACAATAGCTTGTGTGCAGCAAAATCATCACCATCACTAGGAGTGCCAGAAAGAGACCACTCTTTACTGTTTCTTCCGCCATCTCAGCGC
>NC_081545.1:31591919-31608494 GCF_901000735.1 Corylus avellana | reverse complement strand
ATGTACATACAAAGTTATACAAGTGGCATCTTTTTTTCTTGATTATTTTTAAGAGTATGAAGTGTCTTTCATCTGTAATAGAGCAGTAGCATGTGAGATAAATAAGAGAGACTCTTAACTGCTCCCTGCATTGATAGCTAACACTGATTGTTTCATGTATTATTCAACTGATATGTGGAAGTACAGGTGTTTGATTACGTTTTATGAAGATTACAGCAAACTGGCTTGTAGTCTTTGCTATCTTGCTTCTTATGGTTAGAGGTTTTATCTCATGTAGTTGCTATAGGTTGAGGGGCAGACTGGGGAAGTTATTTTCGATCACTTGCATGCAACTGCGTTCCAGTACACTCCTTTGGGAAGAACTATTCTTGGACCTGCTCAGAATATTAGGACAATCACAAAAGAACATCTCCAGAGCTATATTCAAACACACTACACAGCTCCGAGAATGGTATGCAAAAACTAATGAGTCTCTTCTTCAGTTTCTGTTCATATATGGTGGAATTAACAGAACTGATGAAGATGTTTCTTCTGTTTGGTTTTATTGCATTTTACAATGATCTGAAAGACTTTCTTTGGGCTGAGACTTTCATGGTTGTTTTTTGGAACCTGTATCGCAGGTCATTGCTGCTTCCGGAGCTGTGAAGCATGAAGACGTTGTCGAGGAAGTAAAAAAATTGTTTACAAAGTTGTCAGCAGATCCCACCACAGCTACTCAACTAGTTGCAAAAGAACCAGCATTTTTTACCGGTTCTGAGGTAGGGGACATATATCTTGAGTACTTTGTAATATCTTTATATGAAAAAAAAGGTTTGTCTACTATATATCAAATTATGTTAATGTGGTGAAAACCAGGTTAGGATAATTGATGATGATATGCCTCTGGCACAATTTGCGGTTGCTTTTAATGGAGCATCTTGGACAGATCCAGATTCCATTGCGCTGATGGTAATGCAGGCTATGCTGGGTCCATGGACTAAAAGTGCTAGTGGTGGAAAGCACATGGGGTGAGCTCCCTTTAGAACTAATCACTTCTAACCTGAACCACTTGAGTTCTTTATAAAGGCATTTTTTCTTTTTTCTTTTTGAAGCACATGCATTGATAATAATTTTGACAATCTTTAAACAGTTCCGAGCTGGCACAGAGGATTGGCATTAATGAAATTGCAGAAACCATGATTTCTTTTAACACCAACTATAAAGACACTGGTCTATTTGGTGTTTATGCTGTTGCTAAGGTGAGGTGCCTTTTAACACCAACTATAAAGACACTGGTCTTTTTGGCATTATTGATCTCATGGACAAATTGTTTCGCTGAACAAAACATAGTTTGCATACACTTTTCTTTGTATTGTCGTTCTTCTCTTTAGATGACAAAATGTGGACAAGAAAGCTAAGTGCCTGTCGAGTTATTGTAACCTTGTAAACCTTGTAAAGTTTCCTAGCAGTCCATCTTCTGGATTTGTCATATATATTGTCTATATATTAAACTCTTCTTGAATTGCTAGCTCTTTCAGCTTTTATTTTTTGGTGGGGTTGTCAGTTACTAGTGGATTTTTTTTTTTTTCTCTTTGAAACAAATATAAGTACTACTATTGTGATATTTTGAAGATGTGATTTCTTGTTGTTTTGAGAGTTATATCTGCCATACAAGGCAAATAGCTTGTTCATTGGCTTTTCTGGCCTGGGGTTTAGATACTTTCATAAAAAAATATTGATATCTCCCCCTCTACCTCTACAACATATGTGCATGGACATTACATTACCTTTTTGTATGTCTATATGCATGTATGCACTCATTAGTAGTTCTAATGACTTAAATTTTTGAATGATATATCGAAGAAATGCTACTTGTGGTATTCCTTGTCTGTACTCTGCACCTTTCAATTAGCTTGTGCAACTTGTGTAGATGGTCATGTATATATAAGCCATTTAATGTTTTATATCAAATTGATTCTCAGAGACATCTGCCAGTTATTTTGATGAATTTGCTATCTTATTATTTCAGCCGGATTGCTTAGATGATTTGGCATATGCAATAATGTATGAGACCACCAAGTTATGTTATCGAGTTTCAGAAGCTAATGTTATTCGTGCGTGTAATGAGGTAGCCACCAATGCTTTCATTTTTTAATTGACATCTGATGCCTGGTTACTTTTGAAATCAAAATATTTTTATTGAATATAAACTATGATTGCAAGCTTCATTTATTTTTTTCTATTTGGTTTATTCAAACTAAACGTTAGTTACAAGAAGCTTTATTTCTTTAAGAGTGACCGTAAGGTGGGACATATTGCTGATAGGCCACTTTCATAGAGTTGTGGGATAATAATGTTAACGGATACCACCATGGCAAAAAATAAAAACATAACAAATCAAAATTATAACCGATAATTTGATGGAGTTAATTTATATTCCTCAATGGTCTAGAATTATTGTTGCTAATAGTGCTAGGCGAAGTATAAAACTTATCAAAAAAATAGTGCCAGGCGAAGTGAAATTCTAGATGTACGTGTATGCATATTCTAGATGTGGGTGTGCGTGTTCACATGTATTTTTAGAATTTCGATGCTGTTCTGGATCTGTTCTTTTAGGATCTAAAATGTTTCAGGTGTTATCCATAAATGTGCTTTTCAAGAACTTGAATTGGGTTAAGAAACATCTTAATTAGCATACTTGTTAGTTGTTAATATGTTTCTATATAGAATTTGTTGAAGTTCATGGTTATGCCAGGTCATCTATAATTTAATATTCCTGTAGCCATTGCCAATTACTGGTATCCTTTGTTGCAGTTGAAATCTTCTCTGATGCTTAGAATTGATGGAACAAGTCCTGTGGCTGAAGATATTGGGCTCCAGGTGTGACTTCTTTCCATATTAAGACAATTTTAAAGAAGGAAATATTCATTTGATTTTGTTATATAACCTTTTTAAGCTAAAGTATACTAGGTAGAAAACACTGCCAATCAGATGAAAGAATTAAACCAGATGAAAGATTGGTTTATTACTTATCAAAAATCAGATGAAAAAATTAAACCAGACAATCAGTGTCTATGATCCGGATTGTTTCATATCATTTGACCAGCTGATTTGATTTGATTCCTCAATGGGTCGGTCAATCTGATCCCTCCACTGGGTGCTTCCTTAGTTCGAGTTGCACCTTGTTCCTTGCTTTGTGTATGTCTTCATCAAACCCCAGTTTGAAACGTTGATACCCTACAATTTAATGGCTACTTGGATGATAGTATGAAAAGATGATGTATGTGCTTAGCAAAAAAGAGAAGGTGATGTATGTGACATCTATATGTTACAGATTCAAAAGTAACTACAATAAATGTCATTTTATTGGAAACCCCTTCTGTCCCCAATGGGTAACTCAATTGGGTGGGGACCACGCCTTATGAAACGGAGGTCATTAGTTCGAATCCTCCTTCCTCTTGTATGGATATGTCAAAAAAATTAAAAAAATAAAAAACATTGGAAACCCCTTCTGCTTACATAATTCCTAATTTTATTTCCCTTGGTTTGCTTATGCATGCAGTTACTTACATATAGCCGAAGAATCCCATTCGCCGAATTATTTGCCAGAATTGATGCGGTTGATGCAAGCACCATTAAACGTGTTGCAAACAAATTTATTTTTGACAAGGTAAGGACTACAACCTACGTAACTTGCTGGGTATAGAAAATGAAGCATAATTTTATGAAGCTCGGCGCCAGTTGGATGATCAAAATTTGAGGTTTTGAAGCTCCCTTCATCCATTGCTTGGTTTTGCAGGATATTGCAATTGCTGCGATGGGGCCAATCCAAGGTTTGCCTGACTACAACTGGTTCAGACGGAGGACCTACTGGAACCGCTACTAGTCTGCTTTAAAATTTTTGCCTTTTTATTGTGTATTACCCTGGTTGGGTGGTCTGGTCTCAGATAACTTGCATTTTTTTGAAATCAATGCCCTTAGAGAGCTGGCATTTTAATTTATCGATTTTATGTCTTTTTTTTTTTTCTTTTTTTTTTTTTGTAACATTGCGTATAAAGAAATTAGGGTATGCTTCCATCAATGTTGCGATTCTGAATTACAAGACACTGAATTCCTCCCATGTTTCCAAGCAAAATTCAAAGTTCTATCGGCTAATATCATTTTGTGACATTCCTCATTTGTTTGAATCTGCCAAATGAATGTGGGTGTCTTCGTTCCCTTATACAATATGTTTTAGATGATACAGTTTTATACAGACTTTTGGGTTTTATAAATGGTGTGTAAAAGGGATGGAATCTTGATCTGAAGGGAAAGATGTAAAACCTAAAAACAGACCCTTGATGATGGGCAAATCTGTTACAGATTGATCTGCCAATGGGAGGGGTGCCAATTAGAAGACACTGAATTCCCCCAAGAGCATCACTAACAAAGTGTGACAAACATGCAAGGCAATAAAAACAACACACCAAAATACCTGCCAAAAGACAAACAAAATGAAATAAAACAACTAGAAACGAAATAAAAAAAATAGTTGGAGAGACGAGAAATCAAACCACATCTGGAGAGACGGATCCAGTGCAAAAGGTGTGATGGGCACTAGCAGATCCAAGTAGGGAGGTGGTGGAGCACGCGTCGAGGTGGACCAGGCGATGGGCAGTCGATCAGGTAGGGATGACACGAACCGGAGCCAAACCCAACGCAACAACAGGCATGGTGAATAGAGAAGGACGGAAGATCGGCCTAAAAAAAAAAACTCTAAAATCAGAAAAGGGGCAGAGAAGGAGGGAGAGGAAGAAAACGCCCAAAAAGCAAGGGACATAAAGTAAATAGGCTAGCTCTAGGGCGGAAAGAAAAAGATGAGGAGGAGGAGGGGGGAGGGGGAGAACAAGGGTTCTCCCACTCTGACGACGCTCTTTGCTAGAGATGAAACCCTAGCAGAGAGCGTCTTGAGAGAGAGCAAAAACTATCAAATGAGAGTTGTTAATATTCTAACATTTTACTTATTCGACTTACAGAACAGTCAGAAGGCAGACTCGCATAAAAGGTAGAATATTACTCATTTTCTTTATTTATTGTAAATCTTAATTGTTTGATTAGGAGAAGTCCATTTTTGCAAAGTCCACATAAATAGGCATACACCACGCATTGAATTTTATAGATAATTTTGTAGTATTTCCTATGTACAAATTCAGAAAGAGGTAGTGGCTCATATTCATATTAGATGAGTGAAAACCGCTTGCTCCTGTCTACATAGTCACTCACTCTCACTTATCACAATATATCTGTTAGGATAGTTGATAAGATAGACCTTTTCCATCTCTCTTCAATGCAAAAAAATACTCAAGCAGTATTAATGTATTCTACCAATCGTATACTATAGAATCATAGATCATAAAAAAACCCACACCTTTCAGTAATATAAGAGAAAACATAAATGACAGACCAATCAGCACAATCAGAAAACAGACATTGAGACATACTAGCAAGATACACCAAAACCAACATAAGAGAGCATGGAAAGATACATATACGAACAAGAACAACATACTACATGAAGCAAAATAATGAGCATCAGCTGCACAGAAACAAAAATAGATCAATCAAAGCAAATCCAAACCTTGGAAAATCACTATAAGACTTCATTGCAACAAGTTAATTTAGTTATCTACAACTAAACAAGAAAAAAACAAAAACCATTAGACCGACAATTTTTTTTCATTTCCTATTACTTTCCTCGGTTTACTCAGACTCTATTGATGTATTTATTTCATTTCTCTCCTCTCCTTTGTATTTGGTTAGAAATTATATATATATATATATATATATATATATTTTAAACCTCTTTTTTTTTTTTTTTTTTCTTTTCTTTTTTGACATGAAAAAAAACCTCTTTTCATAGTATAGTTTATCATGGTGGTTTACATGCTCTAATCATAAGAAACCAGGACCTGGATGTTTTGGTTTCCCATTTCCATTTGTAAGAAGACTTCTTGTATTTACATGCCAACGCCTTTTACTTGGGCCAATTGAGCGACTTAAAATCGCAAGTCGCAAGTACTATAAAGCCCAAATTACGTGTTGCATCAAAACGACGTCGTTCGTCCTCCAAACAAATCTGATCGCCCAGGCGATACCCAACCTCAGTCCTCACTGCTCCTAGAAAAAACCACGAAGTAGTTCTTATCTCAAACCCTAGTAGACAGAGGGAGAGACAGACACAGAGATGGCGATGAAGCACCTTCTGACCCTATCTCGCCGGTCCCACAGGGCGGCCACGTCATACCTGGCCCAGGCCGCCCGATCGGCCTCCACCTCCCAGGCGATCGCCACGCCATCATCGGCCCCACCGCCTTCCCCTCCTCCCCCGACGGCCATGGTATACGACCGCCTCGCCGAGGCCGTCAAGTCCAAGATCAAGCAGCTAGACAACCCGGACCCGCGCTTCCTCAAACACGGGTCGCCCCACCCGGCCACCGCGGACCTCACCCGGATCCTCTCCGCCCCGGAGACCCGCGTCACCACCCTCCCAAATGGCCTCCGCGTGGCCACGGAGTCGAACCTCGCGGCCCGCACGGCCACCGTCGGCGTATGGATCGACGCCGGGTCGAGGTTCGAGACGGAGGAGACCAACGGAACGGCGCATTTCCTCGAGCACATGATATTCAAGGGAACGGAGAGGCGGAGCGCGAGGCAGCTGGAGGAAGAGATCGAGAACATGGGGGGCCATCTGAACGCCTACACGTCCAGGGAGCAGACCACGTACTACGCCAGGGTCTTGGACAAGGACGTGCCCAGGGCGCTCGACGTCCTCGCTGATATCCTCCAGAACTCCAAGTTCGATGAGCACCGCATTAGCCGCGAGAGGGACGTGATTCTCAGGGAAATGGAGGAGGTATTTGTTAGGGATTTGGTTGGATTCTTAAATAATATGTCTGTTCGACTCTGTGTGTGTTTGTAAGTGAAGGCCTGAAGCTTTTTGGTTGGTGAATAGTTGTTTGGTTTCGTTTGCTTGATACGTGTTCTATTGTTAATTTTACATCGTTAGATTCTATGTGGGTGTTTATTGTCATTGTTGGATTTGAGGTAAAAAATTTCCGCTAATGATTTGGTTTGGCGTTCGAGCACTAATACCGAATAATTGTGCTTCATGGCTGATGATGGAATGGTTAAACATGAAATTTATTTCGTATGTTGTTGATCATGTACAGGTTACGCGTGATTTAGATTGACAGGATGAGGAGAAATGATAATTTATTTTGTTTGGTTGAGAATATAACTATTAGTGAGATTCTAAATGGGCTGTATTAGTTGATTGCTGTATCCCAAAAAGTTCAAGCCTCTTTTACAACAAATAGCAGTTGTTCATTTGGCGTTGTTTGTTTCTTTTGTTCGATGAGTAATGAATCGCATGCCTATTAAGTGTGAATATTTTGATGCATTGTTTCTCAGCAGTATTTTAGTAAAATGTGGTTGTAAAATTTGTTTTACTTAGATTGGGACATAAGATTATGATTTCCTTTTTCACACCCCACCTCATGTCTGCATTTTCCATTTCTTTCCCTCTCTCCGCAAATGCCTGTTTCGTGCCTGTTGGAACTTCAAATTCATGATTCAATCTTTGTTTTTTTAATCATATGGGCAGAGTCCCCTTAATATCGTACACCTTGATAGAAACTTACGGGAGTGTTGAGTTTACATGAAGGGTCTTCTTTGTTGCACAATAATACCAAATTGCTTTTGGAGTAGTTTTTTAAGCCAACTTCTTTGAACATAGGTTTGATACGAAAAATATCATAACCTAAATTTTTATTCCAATTAAAGAAAGATAAATGAGAAAATCGTGGTTGATCAGAGTTAATGCCCTGTCTTGCCCTTACACAAGTGAAGTGTTGAATACAAATTTCCATACAGAGTTATACAAGTGGCGTCTTCTTTCTTGATTATTTTTAAGAGTGTGAAGTGTCTTTCATCTGTGATAGAGCAGTAGCATGTGAGATAAATAAGAGAGACTCTTAACTGCTCCCTGCGTTGATAACTAACAGTGACTGTTTCATGTATTATTCAACTTATATGGGGAAGTATAGGTGATTGATTACGTTTTATGAATATTACAGCAACTGGCTTGTAGTCTTTGCTATCTTGCTTCTTATGGTTAGAGGTTTTATCTCATGTAATTGCTGTAGGTTGAGGGGCAGACTGAGGAAGTTATTTTTGATCACTTGCATGCAACTGCATTCCAGTACACTCCTTTGGGAAGAACTATTCTTGGACCTGCTCAGAATATAAGGACAATAACAAAAGAACATCTCCAGAGCTATATTCAAACACACTACACAGCTCCCAGAATGGTATGCAAAAACTAATGAGTTTCTTCTTCAGTGTCTGTTTATATATGGTGGAATTAATAGAACTGGTCAAGATGTTTCTTCTGTTTGGTTTTATTGCATTTTACAATGATCTGAAAGACTTTCTTTGGGCTGAGACTTTCATGGCTGTTTTTTTGAACCTATATCTCAGGTCATTGCCGCTTCCGGAGCTGTGAAGCATGAAGACGTTGTTGAGGAAGTAAAAAAATTGTTTACAAAGTTGTCAGCAGATCCCACCACAGCCACTCAGCTAGTTGCAAAAGAACCAGCATTTTTTACCGGTTCTGAGGTAGGGGAGATATATCTTGAGTACTTTGTAATATCTTTATATGAAAAAAAAGGTTTGTCTAATATATATCAAATTATGTTAATGTTGTGAAAACCAGGTTAGGATAATTGATGATGATATTCCTCTGGCACAATTTGCGGTTGCTTTTAATGGAGCATCTTGGACAGATCCAGATTCCATTGCTCTGATGGTAATGCAGGCTATGCTGGGTTCATGGAATAAAAGTGCTAGTAGTGGAAAGCACATGGGGTGAGCTTCCTTTAGAACTAATCACTTTATGGCATATCAGATTTCTAACCTGAACCACTTAAGATCTTTATTAAGGCATTTTTTTCTTTTCTTTTTGAAGCACATGCATTGATAATTTTGACAATCTTTAAACAGTTCTGAGCTGGCACAGAGGATTGGCATTAATGA
This sequence comes from Corylus avellana, assembly GCF_901000735.1. Lineage (NCBI taxonomy): Eukaryota > Viridiplantae > Streptophyta > Magnoliopsida > Fagales > Betulaceae > Corylus > Corylus avellana. Next base: position 31,599,443 of record NC_081545.1, on the reverse strand, counting down.
AATTGCAGAAAGCATGATGTCTTTTAACACCAACTATAAAGACACTGGTCTATTTGGTGTTTATGCTGTTGCTAAGGTGAGGTGCCTATTAACACCAACTATAAAGACACTGGTCTTTTTGGCATTATTGATCTCATGGACTATTTGTTTCACTGAACAGAACATAGTTTGCATACAGTTTTCTTTGTATTGTCTTCCTTCTCTTTAGATGACAAAATGTGGACAACAAAGCTGAGTGCCTGTCGAGTTATTGTAACCTTGTAAAGTTTCCTAGCAGTCCAGTTCTTCTTCTGGATTTGTCATATGTATTGTCTATATATGAAACTCTTCTTGAATTGCTAGCTCTTTCAGCTTTTATTTTTCGGCGGGGTTGTCTGTTATCAGTGGATTTTTCATATTTCTCTTTGATACAAATATAATTACTACTATTGTGAGATTGGAGTTTGAAGATGTGATTTCTTTTGTCTGGTTGTTTTGAGAGTTATTTCTGCCATACAAGGGAAATAGCTTGTTCATTTGCTTTTCTGGCCTGGGGTTTAGATACTTTCATAAAAAGTATTGATATCTCCCTCTCTCTCTGCCCCCCTCTTCAACATATATGCATGGACGTTACATTACCTTTGTGTATGTCTATATATGCATGTATGCACTCATTAATAGTTCTAATGATGTATCGAAGAGATGCTACTTGTGGTATTCCTTGTCTGTACTCTGTACCTTTTCAATCATCTTGCGCAAATTGTGTAGATGGTCATGTTTATATAAGCCATTTAATGTTTTATATCAAATTGATTCTCAGAGACATCTGCCATTTATTTTGATGAATTTGCTATCTTATTATTTCAGCCGGATTGCTTAAGTGATTTGGCATATGCGATAATGTATGAGACCACCAAGTTATGTTATCGAGTTTCAGAAGCTGATGTTATTCGTGCGCGTAATCAGGTAGCCACCAATCCTTTCATTTTTTAATTGACATCTGATACCTGGTTACTTTTGAAATCAAAATATTTTTAGTGAATATAAACTATGATTGCAAGCTTCATTTATTTTTTTTTCTATTTGGTTTATTCAAACTAATGTTAGTTACAAGAAGCTTCATTTCTTTACAAGTGACCGTAAGGTGGGACATATTACTGATATGCCACTTTCATAGAGTTGTGGGATAATAATGTTATCGGAAACCGCCATGGCAAAAACTAAAAACAAAACAAAACAAATCAAAATTATATCAGATAATTTGTTGGAGTTAATTGATATTCCTCAATGATCTAGAATTGTTGCTGCTAATAGTGCTAGGCGAAGTGTAAAACTTATCAAAAAAATAGTACCAGGCGAAGTGAAATTCTAGATGTATGTGTATGCACATTCTAGATGTGGTTGTGCATGTTCACATGTTTTTTTAGAATTTTGATGCTGTTTTGGATCTGTTCTTTTAGGATCTAAAATGTTTCAGGTGTTATCCATAGATGTGCTTTTCAAGAACTTGAATTGGGTTAAGAAACATCTTAATTAGCATACTTGTTAATGTGTTTCTATATAGAATTTGTTGAAGGTCATGGTTATGCCAGGTCATCTATAATTTAATATTCCTGTAGCCATTGCCAATTACTGGTTTCCTTTGTTGCAGTTGAAATCTTCTCTGATGCTTCACATTGATGGAACAAGTCCTGTAGCTGAAGATATTGGGCGCCAGGTGTGACTTCTTTCCATATTAAGACAATATTAAAGAAGGAAATATTCATTTTATTTTGTTATAACCTTTTTAAGCCAAAGTATAATAGGGGTAGAAAACACTGCCAATCAGATGAAAAAATTAAACCAGATGAAAGATTGGTGGTTTATTACTTATCAAAAATCAGATGAAAAAATTAAACCAGACAGTCGGTGTCTTTATGATCCGGATTGTTTCATATCATTTGACCAGCTGATTTGACTCCTTAGTGGGTCAATCTGATCCCTCCACTGGGTGCTTCCTTGGTTCGAGTTGCACCTTGTTCCTTGCTTTATGTATGTCTTCATCAAACCCCAGTTTGAAACATTGATACCTTACAATTTAATGGTTACTTGGATGATAGTATGAAAAGATGATGCATGTGCTTAGCAAAAAAGATAAGGTGATGTATGTGACATCTATATGTTACAGATTCAAAAGTAACTACAATAAATGTCCTTTTATTGGAAATCCCTTCTGCTTGCATAATTCTTAATTTTATTTCCCTTGGTATGCTTATGCATGCAGCTACTTACATATGGCCGAAGAATCCCATTCGCTGAATTGTTTGCCAGAATTGATGCTGTTGATGCAAGCACCATTAAACGCGTTGCAAACAAATTTATTTTTGACAAGGTAAGGACTACAACCTACCTAACTTGCTGGGTATAGAAAATGAAGCATAATTTTATGGAACTCTGCGCCAGTTGGAAGATCAAACTTTGAGGTTTTGAAGTTCCCTTTATCCATTGCTTGGTTTTGCAGGATATTGCAATTGCTGCGATGGGGCCAATCCAGGGTTTGCCTGACTACAACTGGTTCAGACGCAGGACCTACTGGATCCGCTACTAGTCTGCTTTAAAATTTTTGCCCTTTTATTGTGTATTACCCTGGTTGGGTGGTCTGGTCTCAGATACCTTACATTTTTTTTTAAATCAATGTCCTTGAAGAGCTGGCATTTTAATTTATCTGTTTTAGGTCTTTTTTTTGTAACATTGCGTATAAAGAAATAAGGGTATGCTTCCATCAATGTTGCGATTCTGAATCAGAAGACACTGATTTCGTCCCATGTTTCCAAGCAAAATTCAAAGTTGTATTGGCTGATATTATTTTGTGACATTCCTCATTTGTTTGAATCTGCCAAATGAATGTGGGTGCCTTCGTTCCCTTACACAATATGTTTTAGATGATACAGTTTTATACCGACTTTTGTGTTTTATAAATGGTGTGAAAAATGGGTTGGACTCTTGCTCTGAAGGGAAAGATGTAAAACCTTAAGACAGACCCTTGATGATGGTCTAATCTGCTACAGATTGATCTGCCAATGGTTGGTGCCCAAACCAATCGGAGGGTACCTACCAAAAAAAAAAAAAAAAAAGGGATTGGAGGTCATAGGCGTCAGTCTGATATATGAATTAAATTCAATCTCATTAATGTCAACAATAAAAGGTGGAATATTATTATATATATATATATACATATATATTGTGAGTACATAAGCCAAAAAACAAAACAAAAAGGGCCTTTGAATATTCCAACCTTTTACTTATACGTCTTATTATTATTATTATTATTAAAAAAGTCAATTATTGCGGCAAATTTTCCTTGCAATTTACTGAGTCTAGGAAGACATGCACGACCTCCATTGCCTATATATATATATATATATATATATGGGAAGCAATGCCAAAAGCTAGAAATATTCAAAAATCTCCTTCATCTGTAGCAGGCTAGCAGCATGCACCCAAACAACCAGAACGCTCCTCGCGATGGGCAATGGTCTACCGGACTTTGTGGTTGTTGTGATGATCCCCTCAACTGTAATGGATCGATACATCTTTTTACACCTTGATTTTCCTTTTGGTAATTATGGCTTAGATATTTAACCTGTTGATCACTTTTTGTAGATGTCATAACATGTTGCTTTCCATTTATCACCGCCGGCCAGATTGTGGAGATTGTTGATGGAGGAAATACATGTAAGCAAACTCGATCTTGTGATCGTTATTTAATATATTTACTGTGATTTTCTGTATAAACTAGTATCAAACTCATATCATATGCTAATTATATTAATCTAGTTTAATAACATGATTTGTTTTTTTATTAATTTTTCTTGAGCTAAATAACAATACACTTGCTGCTAATTATAAATTATATATTTCCAGCACCGACTTTATTTACTATTAGAAAAAGGGTATAATAATTAGGACTAACTTGTTAAAAAAACCCACCAAGTTTTTGAAGAAACTTATAATGCAATATATTTTTTTTTTTGCTGCAACGAGATATGGTGTGGCAAGCATCAAAATCTGTTAGTGAGATCTACCATCAGAACCGTTGGATAAAGCTGATGAGATCCTACGCATTCTAACATTTTTGTAGCTCGATCAAGCTGTTAAACCATTTACTAATCATCATGCACTGATGTTACTTTGCATGGGCAGCATGTCTAGTTGGTGGCCTCACCTACTTTGCTTTGGCCTATGTTGGCTGCGGATGGGTACACTCTTGCACATACCGCTCCAAACTGCGAGCCCTCTTCTCACTCCCAGAAGCTCCGTGCGCAGATTGGTTGGTTCATTGCTGCTGCTGTCCATGTGCTCTTCGTCAGGAGTATCGAGAACTCAGAATTCGTGGGGCTGATCCCTCCCTAGGTAAGCCAATTCTTTAAACAATAAAAGCTTAAGCCCGTAAGAAGAGATGAATTTAATCATTTAATTTATACGTGATTATCGTTCTGTGAAGGTTGGCAAGGCAATGTAGAGGAGTGGAGGCGGACAGGAACAACGCCTCCTATAGTTGCACCTGGCATGACTCGTTAATGGAGTGGGATTTGTGCCAATAATATTTGAAAAGAACCTGAAAGATTGAGAATGCTATATATTCAATTGTCAAGCCCTTCTTGCGTATAATTGTTATGGGCCTATAGCTTTATTTTCTTTTTAGAACATTGTCATAATGTATTGTGTCCAACATGTGTTGCGATTCTAAATCAGAGGACACTGAATTATTCCTCCCATGTCGCTCTAAGAAAGATTCAAACTTGTATTGGCCGATATTATTTTGTTTGAATCTGCGTTGTTCCCCTAGTACTACGATATGTTCTAGATGATACAGACTTGACTTTTGTGTTCTATAAATGGTGTGTGAAAAGAGTTTTAATTTAATTAATACGCTGGGTATATAAAAATATTCTCGTGAAGACACGATAATAAATTCAACAACATCGCTATCTTTGATGGTCAAAGGAGTGCAAATGTATGAAAATTCTCAGCAACTGAAATCTTGTGAGGCAGCACAGAAAAAGAAGTACAATAGAAAATAGATCAAAAATAACAATAAGATAAACCACGTTGATTAAAGTTTTATCGGTCAATAATGAGGGTTTTGGTAGAGTCTCACTATCACGAAGAAGAAAGCAATCATGCCTCCAAGAAAGCATATTTTTTTTAAGTAATCATAATCTAATTTTCATAGTATACAAAACAACACTTAGATTATGAGAAACCATAACCCTAAATTAACCGACTTTTGGGTCAAGCCAATTATTAAATTATAAAATAAATCTAACCCTATTTTGTGTGACTATGGGTTAAGCGCATTATTAAATGATTATTATTTAAAATTTCATAGGTATTTGGAGGGACCTCTCTAGATATTTGGAAGTTCAGAGGTCTAAAATTAGAGATTTGGAAATGCAGGGGGAGTTTGTAAAATCGAGTGAAAGTTCAGGAGGTCAAAGTGAAGTTTCCCTTTTATTTTATTTTTCCTCAAATTAGGATCTTCCAGCTAGAAAGTAGTGCCCCTACACATCTCTCCCAAAAAAAAGGAAAAAAAAAAGAAAGAAAGGGAAATTGACAATGCCAGATAAGCATTGTGCACAACTGACCCGCCAGATAGGTCTATTTATGTTATAGAGCCTAAACATATTATTGATTGCATATTTATCTTCATTAATTGTCTCTTTCTCTAAGAAAAATTTATCCTCGAAAATGATTGGTAAACTTATAAAAGATACTTTGGACTTGGTCATCAGCCTTGTATTTGGTGTTATTATTCCTCTGACCCTGGCTCCAAGCTCCTCAACAAATTGGAGATCAGGCCCCCATGGAGTCATTTAAAATTTGACAAAAATAAAAAATAAAAGTGTAAATTGGGTGATAGTAATTAAGTTAAATGAGAGACGTATAATTTACCATGAAGAATAGTACTCTAAATCTTAATACAATTTTTATTAACTTTTTTTTTTTTTTTTTTTTAAGCGATATGCTGGTATATGACTTGAATTGACAAGTCAAGTGTGGGGCCAACAGGTTTTTGTTTTGTTACTTGAGTTACAGCCGGCAATGAAGTCCTTGTTTAACATGGACTTGGAATTCTTAATTGACTTGGAGTTTGTTTTCCTAGCTAATATTGGAGTTGCTTCACAGCCAACTTGTTGCTTCTAATAAACCTACTTGGCCAATTTGTGAACTTGGGGAAAACAGAAGACTCATAGTCCTTTGGAGAAAAATAGGTTCAAGCAAATCTTTTTGTTTTCTCATGTTTTTGGTGCCGTTCAAGGTTAAGAGAATTAGAGAAGATATTCTTTTTTTGTGTGAGAGTGAGATTTAGGTGTATTGGGACTTTGAGCTTTAAGTGATTTTCTCTCTACTATCTTTTGTATTCCATCTTTTATTAGTAAATTTATTTCGGGTCTTCTCTGTCAATGAATGTAGGCTTATTAAGCCGAACCACTTCAGTCTTGGTGTCGTGTATGATTGATTTATTTTCTATTATGTTATTTTCACTTCTTTGGGATCTATAGTTTAATTCTGTGCACAACAACTATTATACGTGCAAAAGACCTATGTCTCCTTTTGTGCTTGTAATATTATCTTCAAAAAGAGAATAGAGATTGTAAGACTCTTATTCCACGAAAGAACAAACAAGCCAAGAAAAGGACGTATGAAAGGCAAGTCGGCCTGTAGTATTATATATGCGACAAAATAAAGCTACGGCGTTCTGCCAATGACATTAGAATCTTAGACTATTCTGCTTAAGAAATTTCGAGTTCAGCCAAAGACTCGTACAAGTCATGATCTATGGGCCATCTCTACATGGAAGGTGCATTTCCATTCCAAGCATAGAAGAAGCCCAGATTCAATGCTCCTCTCTGACTGAAACGAAAAAATTAAAAAATAGACGGGAAACTTCAACCTGAAAAACAAAATTGGAAAAATGTGGCTTTGGAACAGTCCATAAGGGATTGTTGACAAATAAGGATGTAGCTGTTAAGAGAGTCACAGGTTCACGTTAAGGCAACCAAGAATTTTACATAGCTGATTTTTTTTTTTTTTTTTTTTTTTTTTTTAAGTTAATGTTCAAATTTTTTTCATGAGGTATCCTAAAATTAACAACCACAGAAGGGAATCAAGGGATAGCAAACTTTTCCACTTTCTTTTTCTTGTGTCATTTTCCATCAATTTCTCAATGTCATGATCTTTTCCCCACCACCAATTGACCACTGGCTGCCTTCACTTGCCTGAAAATTATGGTTGTGATCATGATATCACTCTATCTCTCCTGCATTATTGGTCTGTGATCATGATATATCTGGCGGGAGAGATCGAGATGTGGGAGACGAAATGGCCCAGCATTCTGACTGATATTAACAAGTGGGACAGTCGTAATAACATTTTTCGTGTCCGTTGGTGTATTTTGATCGTACTGGGTGTTGCAGTAACGCTATTGACTATCAGCTTTCAAGGACAATCTCACAATAAATGTTTTTTTCCGAATGACAATCTCCAAATAAATCAAAATTT
>NC_081545.1:31587582-31591819 GCF_901000735.1 Corylus avellana | reverse complement strand
AAAAACGGTTGAGGCTAGAGATCGACGACCTTGCATGAACTTGGCAGCTTCAGTACTGCCTGGTCTGGATGCTCTCTGGAACTGCGTTCGATCGCAGGTTGTTGCGTTCGATCGCAATGCGCTCGATCGCACTTGGCTGATGATTGATTGCAATCACAGAATGCCACTCCGCATCCTGTAACAGAAAACAGAAAAGTGAAGGGAAACAAAAAATTCTTTTTGATTTTATTTTTATTTTTTATTTTTTGCTAATACTATATTAAAAATTGAAAATTAAACTATCAAAACTAAAGCAAGATAAATTTAAACAAAATTCGCCGCAATCCCCGGTAAGGGATCCAAAAACTTGTTGTGCAAAAATATACCTAAATTAATAGGTAAATAATTGTACGTTTTACCTGCAAGTGCACAAGGTCAACATGGTAGTATAGGGTGCAAGTACAGGATCATTCCCACGAGGATTGCTGAATTTATGTTTAAAAACAGATTCCTTAGGCAAAAAAAAAATAAAGATTGATTGTTGATGTGATGATAACAAAGGGTAGGGCTTTGATATCCACCGCTAATTATGTTAAACTACCATATCAATATGCCAATGCTTTGATCAAGTTATGCATATTTAATGTTTGCCAACGTAAGGGTTAAACCCTAACTCCTTAAGCTATTGATTTTCCTAAGCAACGAGTTAGGCATGGGTACATACTCTAACTCTTTTCTTTCCTAAAGGATTTAGCATGGTATATACTAAGTTGTTCTTTAGAAAAGCATATGTTCTATGGAAATCGACAAACACACAGGGCCTAGGGCATGGGTGTATACTCCCGGTTCCCCATGTTGATTAACCCAAGAATCGCGGTGTGGATTCTTTTGTTACTTAAGTTAAACCCAGGACTCGGCCATCCAAATTGATCTAACTAACAAGTTCATACCACATGCACATGTTGATCAGGCATACACATATGAGGAATTCATGTAAGCAGGTATTAATCAAGTTAAATAGCACAACATGATCATCACAAGGCGCCAATATTGAAATATTAATTTAACATAACTAGGGCTTCAATCTAGCCCTACTAAGTAAATTAGCTACACATATAATTGATGTTAAACATCTTCATAAAATAAAAACAAGGAAAAGAATAAACCCGAGACTTGAACTTGAGAGCTCTTATCCTTCTCTTCCTCCAAGCCTCCTTATTCTAAAGGCTTAAGAGTCTATTTATAGGCTTTAGAAGTCCCTGGAAAAGTAGTAAACCCTAGGGATTTCGTAGGGTTTCAATCCTATTACAATTTGGAGTTGGAAAAGCCCTAATATGGAAATAGGGACATTGTAGCCGCCACTTGGGATGTCTCCTGCGCACGGGTGCGCTCGATCGCAACCTGTGTGCGCTCGATCACACGTCTGCGATCGATGCCTCTTTTGGCCTGCGCTCGATCGCTCTAGGCCTGGCTCGTGCAGTGTCTTCTCTAATGTTGCGCTCGATCGCAGGTACTCTGCGATTGATCGCAGTACCAGGGAGTTCCAAATTTCCATCTTCTCCTTTTTGAACCCAAATCTCCTAGTTTTTATTCATTTTCTTCCAAAAGCCTGTAAAATCATGAAAAACACAAAAAGGAAGTAAAATGGCCTAATTAACCAAAACCAAAGGATTAAAACATGCAAGTTAAGGGCTGAAAATATGAATATTTTAGCACTTATCATATTCTTTCATCATCCTCTTGCAACCATGCATTAAGAGAATACACAGTCTTAGGCAACAAACAATCAGAATCCTTATTAGCAAAATTTTCTATCATGCTCGGACCGGTACTTTTTGCATTCAATGCCCCTTCACTACTAAATGTAAACATGTTGTCACTGTCACCTTTTGCCAACTCTTGAAAGAGGGGTCCGTTCATTTCTCCATGAAAACTGATATAGTTGGTGCTCTCTTGCATTTGTAATGCCAACTCAAGGCCCCACACTACCTCGTTCATGGATGGCCTTTCGGTTCCATCATCAAGCAAACAATTCACCACAATCTCACCAAATTTCTTTAGACACTCTAGCGTGATCACACCCTTCAAAAACGGATCAACAATCTGATCAAACATTTTGTTGTGATAACACTCTGGAGCCCAATGCGCCAGGCTCACTTGGTTCTTTCCAACCGTACAAAGCAACGGTGGTCTTGCACACAACATTACACCAAAAGAGTACACATCGAATTTTTCAGTCAACTGCTGAAGTCGATAGTATTCCGGATCCATATACCCCATGCTGCCTTTGACCACTGTGCTTACGTGGGTCTTGGACATGGTGTTTGGCCTGATTTTGGACAGACCAAAATCCGAAACCTTGGCCACCCATTTTTCATCCAAAAGAATATTCGTCGTCTTCACGTCCACATATAGGGCATAAAGTATCTTGGATCACTCCGTTCTTGGTCAAGTTCACCCTAGTTGGTAGCAAATTATGTAATGCTTTCCACAGAAATAACTTTGCCACATTAAGGATCCAAATTACTTTTTGTTTCTCTATGTCAAGATACACCCCAATAACTTCCCTTAATCATTCTTCATATCATTAAAATATTTGTTTTTTAAAATTATATTATATATATAAGAGGAGAGATGAGAGAGAATTGTAAGACATGACTCATGGGAGAAGAGAGAAGAGAGGAGAGAGAATCATTTTTTTTTTTTTTTAATAATCATAGGGATTGCAATAGTGGAACCCCAAACATTGGGTTCCACTATAGCAATCTTAATATTTAGGGTTCATTTAGGGAGTCTGTTGTAAGACATTTTTTGCGATTTTTTGGATATATTCCCTAAATTTAGGGAACTGACTCCCTTATAGAGAGTCTACTGAAAATGCTCTAAGGCCACAAATTTAGATAGGCATTTTTTATATTTAAATACTAACTAATAATTTTTTTTTTTTAATTTTTTTTATTTAAAAATCTTTCTTCTTGCTTTTTACTATTAATATTTTTTTCCAAATGATAAGTAGAAGTCATTTTTGCTGCAAGACATTTAATTTCAACAATTGGGATATTTTGTGTTAAGCTACAAATAATTGATCATTGCATGCAAAAAAAATTTGCACAAAATGAAATTTACTTTATTCTAAAAATTATTTTAATGGACAACATGTTAACTTTAAGTTAAGGTGAAATTATGAGTTTGCACGATTTTACCAAATGTTTAACAACATGTTTTAAAAATCACGTTTTCAAATCACATGTTTTAAAATCGCTACTTTACAACTTTATATTGAAATTGCAAAAGCAACGTACCCTAATCATACTACAATATCAATATCATAGTGCTCTGACATATTAAAATCCGAAAAAGGGTGTGGCTTTACTAATCTTGTGGCTGAACAGTTTCTAATGTAAACTCTTTTTTCCATTTTCAATGAATTAATGTGAGAAAAAGCATATAAAGTCACCCCCTAATGTTTATTTTGTTAGGAACTGTGCATTTTGTGCTGAACAGTTTGTGGTTGTTTCATCTGTCACTTTCTTATGGACCACTAATCAATTTATTGAGCTGTGATACACTGATTTTACAATGCCCAATAAATCTAAGGAAAGAAACAAGGTCTTCATCTTAATGCACCAAAAATTTTTTTTAATCGGAGAAAAATGAACTTGAACATTGCTCTAATTTATTCTACTTGATATCTAACCACAAACTTCAACATTGTTTCGAACACAAGATTATATTAAAACAACTTGCACCCACAAACTATTCAAATTATGATTAACTAATAATATGTAATCATCTATTCAGATTATTATTGATCACTTGAAGGAGATGAGAACAGCAAGCCAATAAAGGAGTAGTTTCTTCGGATACTCTCATTTTTCCCTTACATATACTTTGTCATTCTCTTCTTTCTTTATTGACTTAAACATCGAAAATAATTTCATTGACACCTTAGGCGAACCTCTCTTATCCTTTGTCTTCCACGCAAGCTTCTTCCTCTAGATACTTGGCATGTATGTATATATAAGACTTACGCTCCGTTTATTTCGTTGTAAAATGATTTTCGAGTGTTTGGTGCGACATAAAATAAAAATCAACGGAAAATATTTTCATTTTGACCGAAAATTCTTCTTTAATTTTCAAAAAATAGTTTTCATTTTTGAAAATCATAAACTATTTTCTGAGTTTAAGCATCTTATTCTCAAATCGACAGACCCTGCCAAGACCCGTCAGGACTTGATCGGAACCCCGCTGGGACTTG
>NC_081545.1:31581776-31587482 GCF_901000735.1 Corylus avellana | reverse complement strand
TATTTATATATAATTGTGATTTTTCGTATGTGCTAAACACCGTAAAATGTTTTACAAGAAATCATTTTTCAGAAAAACATTTTCTGTTGAAAACATTTTCCGATAGAAAACATTTTACGTCAAAACAAATAGAGCCTTAATGATAACTAAATACTCTACCGAGGTATAACATGTTTAGGCTCTATAACATAAATAGACAATATTTTAAAGGATTTTACATTTCTAATATGGAAATATAGCTTCACCACATTTGTCATTTTCATAGAATAGTTGCACTCAATAATGAAAGCCCACACTTGCTTAATCTTTAGTCGACATATTATCTTGCCAAGATCTAAATTATCACAAAAGCCAAGTCAAGAAGAACCCAATAATTTACAACTTTAGACGTGGTTCAATTAGATGCATCATGCATGCACTAACACTATCATCTTGCTTCAGTCATGAAATAGAATGAACTGCTGGCAAACCTTATCCGGGTCCCCAATATGACTTCAAATAAGTCATAATAAAAATTCAGTTACCATCTTCTTTCACAGACCGCTACGATTCACAATCCCAGAAAATATTGTCCCAGAGGACATCAGTTTGCCCGAATCCTTATTGGTACTGGCAGAACTTTGCTCTCCACTGGTCATTATTGTCACCCTGCTGTTGCTATTTGTACTTGACACTTGTCCACCGCTGCTACTAGACATGTCATCACAGTCATCAAGTGTAGACTTGGGGAAGAGACCTTTCTCATTATCCAGTGCCTCAATTTCAACCGCATTAAGCCCGACATCTTCGTCTGCACTCTCTTGCAATTGCAATGCGAACTCAAGGCCCCCCAACACATCATCCATTGATGGCCGTTCGATTCCGTTGTCAAGTAAACAATTCATCGCGACCTCAACAAATTTCTTCAAGCACCGAATCCCTATTTCACCCTTTATTGATGGATCAACCATCTCCTCGAACTTTCCATTGCCGTAACTTTCTCGCGCCCACCTCGCTAGGCTCATTGCTGTTTCTGTAGTACGTATTATGGGCGGCCTTGCACACAATACTTCACACAAAACCACACCAAATGAGTACACGTCAGACTTCTCAGTCAATTGTTGACGTTTGTAATATTCTGGGTCCAAATACCCAAAACTACCCTTGACCACAGTGCTTACATGGGTTTTGGACATTCCAGAGGGGCCTACTTTGGACAAGCCAAAATCGGACACTTTGGCCACCCAATTCTCATCCAATAAAATATTTGTTGTCTTGACGTCACGATGAATGATCATTTGCTTCGCGCCGGTATGAAGGTACTTCAATGCACGCGCAGCACCAATACTGATTTCGAGTCGTTGCTTCCACGGAAGAGGAGGATTATCGGTGTTGTACAAATGATCACGAAGAGTCCCACGGGCCATGTAATCATAGACAAGGATCATCTCATCGCCATCGTCACAATATCCGATCAAAGAAACGAGATGGAGGTAGCGGAGCTGGGAGAGCATCTCAATCTCAGTCTGGAACTCATGGGCCCCCTGTTTAGAACCGGATGTCAATCGCTTGATCGCCACTGGGGTGGTTCCGTCATCAATGTAGCCTTTGTACACGTTGCCGAACCCCCCATTACCAACAATGAGATCATCGTCAAAGTCGTTAGTGGTTGCTCTGATCTCAGCCAATGACAAGTAACGACACAGATCGGATGGTAGAGATGAGTTACCGGTCTCTGTAGAGTCCTTGACATTTTTGCGCCACCAGAAAATCAAGAAGCCGAGAATTGTCGGCACAACAATGCCGGAAACTCCACCACCAACGACGGCAACTATATTTCTTCTGTTATTCTTGGACTTCGTCGGTGGTGTTAGTGGCACAACTGTTATAGGGCCCAAAGGAAGTGGGTCGGGATTGGGTCCGGCGAGACTGCAGGTGCTTACTTTAAAGATTTCGACACCATTCAAGATTGTATCAGTGTAAACAGTCATCCAGTCTTGCGGGTTTGCTTGTAATCCGATAGAGAGGTTCATTTTCTTCACTCCTTCTTTGTCAAACATCGAAACGACGTAGTCTCTATATACCGGAACACCATTTCCACCGCTCCAGTAAATCACATCGGCTGCTGGCTCAACCTTTTGATTTGCTATGAAAATAAGGAACTCTCTTTCATGTTGCTGAGTAATTTCTGATTGAAACTCGCAGAAATGTAGCCTAACAAGGTAATTGAACCCAGAGTCTACGGGCAATTCCCAGTTGAGATTGTGCATCTTGTTGAGAGTTTTGTTAGGTCCCATTGCCCGGGCAGTAGTATAGACTTCATCTGGTGCAGTGTACGGAGGTACCTTAGTATACTTTAGCTCAATACTTGTGTTAGCAATTACAACAGATTGTTCAAACGCAAAGAAGTAATTGTCGTCCTGATTCCAGCGCCGGAACATGCCAGTGTCTTCATAAGCTGAGATGGAGCGGCCTCCAACGTTTAGTCTATATACCATCTCGAGAGTAGTGTTGTTATCGATGTAGAACTGGTTGTACTGGCCGACAAAAAAAAGCCCTTTGTCAGACGAAGTGTAATAGAGATTGGAAGGCATCGACAAGATTTCGATTCCGTTGACAAGAGCATATGCATTAGCAGCGCTCGGGGTGAAGGTTATGTTCAACCTCTGACCCTCCTCAATGTTGACACAGTACTCTCTGAATATGGTATCCCCGGGATCATCATCGGCATCTGCTGTGAGTGAAGCGTTAAAGTTATTGAGAAGAGTAAAACTACCAGCTTTGACAGAGAAGAGGGCTTTAAAGCGATCAAAGTTGGGGTACGAATTAGGGTAGAAGTAAAGTCGAATGAATTTTTGGCCGGCAGTGACTCGGAACAGGTAGGTAAATGGGGAGAGCGAGAGCCGGGCAGTGGCGTAGGGTACTTGGGTGGCAACGGGGGATTGTGGAACAGCTCTGGTGGTTAGAGAGGCCTGGTTTTGTGAATGTTCAAGGGGGAAGAATTCTGGATTCACGTCTCCAATCCAGAGCCGACCGTCTAATGCAGTTGAATTCTCAGAGGAGGCACAGTCGAGGAGAATATTATCGGTCGGTGTGTAAGGAGACGGGGTGGCACGGGCGACGGCGCTGGTCAGGTGGTTTAGCAAGAAGGCTAGATAGAGTGGAATTAAAGGTGGTGAGGGGGTGGTCCAAAGACTTGTTTTGCTTCGGTTCCACATTGTTGCAGAGGAAGAGAGAGAGCTACTCAATCTAAGAGGAGAATCTCCTTTACTGTCAAGTCAGGTGATGCATGTTCAGTGTCTGTGTGTATTCTTTTCAAAGTCCGTTTTTGAGGGAAGGGAAGACAATTTCCACACCCAAAAAGATAAGAAAAAGAATAAGGACTTTTCTTCGAGCAGAAAAGTCTCGAGAAGAAAATTTTCACTCTCGACTTGTCATGTTCATACATAGACCACCCAAGCAAATTGCACCGCATGCTTTCTTTGCAAGCTGGTAGTAAAGCGATTAATTTGTCCTGTAAGTTGGAAACAAATGGTGTCTTGTACTGTGGCTATCGTTCTGCGTATTGTGTATTGCTATCATCCTCATGCAAGTGGACAGATAGGGCCCTTAATTGCTACATCTTTCTACGATTTTTGTAACCATTTCGATCGATTTCATTTCTTGTTCTCTTTCTAAATTAGCCACCCTCCCAAAAAAAAAAATGTTTTCAATTAAAAGTATATATCTTAATTAATTTTAAATGATGTATTGATGATGAATTTTAATCAATTATTCATTTTTTTTAAAAAAAAAAAAATTAACCAATTACGAGCTAATAGATATAAGTATGATGAACATATATCTATATGAAATTAATAAATGTAATTATCATATTCAAGATTTAACTTCTTTTAGTCGACCATATTATATAGGGGTATGGTTCAGATATATTATCGTCCACTTAATTAAAGTCTTGCATTAGATTATTCTTTCCGATCCTTCCAAAATGGAAGATGCTTCTCGGAAATTGTTTTACTATCGCTCCAGAGCGGCTGGTCCCAAAGGGATGCTTTGATTCCTACCATTGGCTTATTTTTATTTGAAGAATATTATGTCATAAGCTTTTATCTCTATTATTGCCGAATTTCTATTTGGTTAATATTACTCTACAGGCTTTAATATCCATCATTGAGGACTTTTATCCTGATCTCGATTATTAAGGATTTTTAGGCTCATTATTTAGAAATTTTAGGCTCCAAAAGATAATTTGGTCAAAACAAAGATAGTCAAGGACTCATTAATTAGGCCAAAATCCAAATATGAGTTAGAGCCAGAGAAAAAAGAACATATTTTGTGGAGTTGTCCCGTAGCAAGAGATGCACGAAATATATATGTGTACGACGAAGATACAAAAGAGTTGCACGGGGAGTGGGTAGTTTATTCACATTGTGCCAGATATGGAAAATAAATTAGATGATGAGGAGGTTGAACTCATGCCGGTTGTGGGCCTTGTGGCCTAGGCAAAATTTGGTGATATATGGAGGGCAATTTTGCCATCCTGGCAAACTTGTGAGAATATTAATGCATCAGAATCTCTAATGACAATGCCTACTATGAGTTCGAACTAGTGAGAGGGGATTCGAACTAGTGACCTACGCTTCATTAGACGTAGTCCACAACCGGTTGAGTTACCTCTTGGTGACAAAATGCAAATACAAAGATGTGTGAATGACGGGAAAGGGAGACTTCCATGACTCAATAGTGGACAATACCTACTATGAGTTCTACAAAAGTTAATTGGGATGCAGTATATATCATTGGCCTAACTATTATTGCTGAAGCCACGACGGCGGTGAGAGCTACAATTTGGAACAAAATTCTTTTCAGTTCATTTGAACTAGATAATATCCAATGAGAAGTACTAGGGAGCCAAACAAATGAACCCAGAAAAATTTTCAAATTGACGTGGCAAGAGTTTTTAAATTAAAAAAATGCAATTTCTTCTCCCTTGTCTGTCACTCACGGTCTGTCACGTTAGTTTGAAAATTTTTCTGGGTTCATTTATTTGGCTCATTAACACTTTCTATATCCAATTAGTTATAGTGGAGGGGTATTAATTTTGTCTTTTCACTTTTTGAAGAGACACAAATGCACATCCACTATAACTAACTGAATATTATCCAGTTCAAATGAACAAAGATCCTAATTCCTGCAATTTTTGCACAAGAGCTCCATCTACGTGACGGGCGAAGAGAGTGGCTTCAGACGTGGCCAGAGCATGTGGACAACATGGCAACATTCTTTAGAGTAGTTAATTTTCCTTTTTGCATGGTTTAGTAGATATGTATGGTTTGACGAATATGTAGCGGTTACGTAGCTAGGTTAATAGTTTAAGTGGGTGTGTTTTGGGTTCGTGGATTTATCTCAGAAACTTGTCATTGTGCTTTTTTTTTATAATCAATTCGTTGCTGTCGGAAGTAAGGAAAAGAATTTGCCATGTACAATCTGTTGTGGGTTCTTTCTCTCTTGTCTAAAAAGAAGAATTTGTTTGGACAGGTGCATGAGCATCTAATGGCGTCCATCAAGAAATTGATGGACCCCAATGGGATACTGAACCCGTACAAAGTTCACCGCACTCCATTATCTGTGATACATTCTGAAGAGTGATATGTTGCAATGTCTCTTTCGAAAAATTTAGAATGTGTTTGGGGACGATGTCCCTTTAAGCCTGCTGAAACATAAATG
>NC_081545.1:31580158-31581676 GCF_901000735.1 Corylus avellana | reverse complement strand
TACGTTCTGAAGAGTGCATGATATGTTGCAATGTCTCTTTCGAAAAATTTAGAATGTGTTGGGGACAAATGTCCCTTTAAGCCTGCTGAAACATAAATGTCCATTAGGAATATGCAAGATGCAGATAATTAATGTCACTTCTATCACAATTAGTTGAAACTACAATCACCAAATAATAAAATTCAAGGTTTTTAAGTCTAATACTTTAGACAGTAGAGAATTGTTAACATATTCTGTTATTTTCAGTTTATGTCTGTTCCTGTTTCTTTAATGCAGATAAAATCTGAAATTCAACACGCCCCGTGGTAGCCATATTAGTTGGAGTTGGCAATTGGACATAACTTAGTGGGATGCAATTCTAACTTCATACAGTGAACAATAAAAGTAAGTTAGATGCGCTCTTTTGTAAACTGAAATCTGTCGAAAGTAAGGAAGAGGCGCCTCCCCTTCTAGTGCCGTGTACCACGGACCCCCTTCCTCCAAAGTCTTGTCCACAAGTTCCATTGTAGGGAATTGCTGAAGCAGCAATGAAAGAATTTCAAAGCAAGTCGCTCTTCCCCTACCCCTTAAACTCTGTCAAAAACATTGTCTGATCGAAACAAACTGAATCTGGATAAAAAAAATGACGTTGTTTGGTTTTAAAAATTTTTGGCTCAATCTGGGCGCTTGATCTTTTTTTTACAGCAGACCTACTGTCAATCAGCCGCATCCCTCATTTTTTACTCTACATAAATTTAATGCAACAAATACTTTTTTTTTTTTTTTTTTTTTGACCCAATGTATTTAATCAAAAAGTCAATTCGAACCATGAGGAGGTATATTTTTGGAACTAGCAAACAGTCAATTAACATTGCACTTACATTTCTTTGCCTGATTTACTGTAGTTGTTTTTCGGCATGGAGGGGGTTATTATGGGAAGTTTGTTGTCAAAGTGGTGCAGAGGTTTTGCGTGGTAAGTAGCTTATATGACTGATAGAACTTCAACATGACCTTTTGTCCAGCCAAAAGAAGCTGACATATTACTAACATTTTGACTTGGCAGAGTATGATACACTTTATAGTTTGTGACATTGATTTTTTTTTTCATGGTTCAAACTTCAAATTGCTTGGGAAATAAGTGTTTTGACATCCTTGTCTTCAAATGACTTTGTGTATTGAATAGGAATCTGAATATTGAACACCTTTCCCTGAAGTGCACCAGCTATAAGCTTACAAGCTTCAGATCATGATTAAACTTAAATTTTGAATTTGCAACCACCCATTTCCTTTGTGCAATGGCTTGAGAACTTCCTACTTTCTTCTTAACCCCAAGATTGAAAGTGACCATGATTTCAATTGTCGTTTACTCAATTGAAATGATAATTGGGAGGACTTATGTGGCTTCTGAATATTAAGAATTGCACTGTGGACCATCATCTCCTTCATTGCGTTGTAGCAGAGAATTATGGTCATCGGATTTATACTTATTTGGTGCACATTGGGCGATGCCTCAAGATTGTGATAGTTGGGGGGTTCCTC
>NC_081545.1:31577051-31580058 GCF_901000735.1 Corylus avellana | reverse complement strand
ATTAGGAACATGCAAGCAAGATGCAGATAATTAATGTCACTTATATCACAATTAGTTGAAACTGCAATCACCAAATAATAAAATTCAAGGTTTTTAAGTCTAATACTTTAGACTTTAGAGAATTGTTAACATATTATGTTATTTTCAGCTGATGTCTGTTCCTGTTTCTTTAATGCAGACAAAATCTGAAATTCAACACGCCCCGTGGTTGCCATATTAGTTGGAGCTAGCAAGTGGACATATCTCACTGGGACGCAATTCTAATTTCATACAGTGAACTGTAAAAGTAAGTTAGAGGTGCCCTTTTGTAAATTGGAATCTGTCAAAAGTAAGGAAAAGGAGCCTCCCTTTCTAGTGCTGTGTACCACGGAACCCCTACCTCTGAAGTCTTGTCCACAAGTTCCATTGTAGGAAATTGCTAAAGCAATAATGAAACGAGCCGCTCTTCCCCTACCCCTTAAACACTGTCAAAAACATTGTTTGATCGAAGCAAACTGAATTTGGTTAAAAAATGACGTTGTTTGGTTTTAAAAAATTTTCGCTCAATTTGGGCGCTTGATTTTTTTTTACAGCAGAAGTACAGTAAATCAGTTGGATCCCTCATTTTTTACTCTACATAAATTTAATGCAACAAATACTCTCTCTTTTTTTTTTTTTTTTCTTTTTTTTGACCCAATGTATTTAATCAAAAAGTCAATTCGAACCATGTTTCTTGGAAGGGGTTTTGATTTCTTATACTTTAAGAAATATAGCTGATTTTTGGTAACCCAAGGTAAAGCCTTCTTGGATGGGAGATAAATATTTTATATTTTGAATTTTTTGTTACTATTTCTATTTTGAGAACTCAATATATATATAACCCACAAGCTACGTTTAGTCTCATCACTGTTGGGGGTCAGTCACCTTCTTGGGTTGGGTTTCACTTTTGATTGTTAAATGTTTAGTTTCATTTATTGCTGGTAATTCGTTTAGTCTCATCACTTTGCGAATTTATTAAGTATAAAGTATGAATATCTTTGTTTTTATCAAATGTTGGGTAAAAGACATTTGATAAAAGATACACAAACACATCTAAGCCCTATATATGTAATGACGTGAAAGAGGATTTTGCATCAACTTAAGAGATAAAAAATAATAATAATAATACTAAAAGGCTAGGCTATGCTAGAATTGTACGATTCGCAATCTAGCTCATACAACACTGCCCACGAGAACATCAGTCTGCCAAACGATAATTGCACTCACAAAAAAAAAAAAAAAAAAAACTTTAGGATTCATTCATCAAAGTTGTCGGTAACTTCTCTAATCTAAGGTAATGAGACGTGACAACACAAAGAGAGGACGGTAGAGATGACGTGTGGGTCTTCATTGACTTGGTCATAGAGAAAGAACTTGGACCCCACCATGTTGTACCATCGCTAGCACTCTGGCGCCGCCGTAAAATCAAGAACCCGATGATCGACAGCACAACAAAGCTGGAAGCTCCACCAACGACGACAACTATTGTTATTATGTTATTCTTCGACTTCATCGGCGGAGTTGGTGGCATGACTGTTCGAGGGGTCAATGGAAGTGGGTCTGGATTGGGTCCGGCGAGATTGCCATTAAAGGCGCTTACTTTAAAGATTTCGACACCGTTCAAGATTGCATCACTGTAAGAAGTCTTCCAATCTTGCGGGTTTGCTTGTAATGCGATACAGACCCTCATTTTCTTCACGCCTTCTTTGCCAAACATCGCAACGACGTATTCTCTATATACCGGAACACCATTTCCACCGCTCCATTTTATCACGTCAGCTGCTTCCTCCGCGGTTTGATTTGCTATGAAAATAAGGAACTCTCTGTCGTGTTGCTGGATGATCTCTGGTTGAAACTCGCAGAAGTGCAGCCTAATGAGGTAATAAAAGCCAGAATCTACGGGAAATTCCCAGGTGAGATTGTAGCTCTTGTTGATCGTTTTGTTCGTCCCCATAGTCCGGGCAGTTTGATAGACTTCTTCTGGTGCCGTGTATGCAGGTACCTGGGTAAACTTGAGTTCAATAGTATCGTTAAAAGGTAGAACAAGATCTTCATATTGTGTCAAGTACTTGTCGTCCTGATTCCAGCCCCGGAACATGCCAGTGTCTTCGGCCGGTGAGATGGAGCGGCCTCCAACATTTACTCTGTATACCATCTCGAGAGCAGTGTCGTTATCGATGTGGTACAGGTTCCGCTGGCCGATAAAAAAAAGCCCTTCATTGTCAGACGGAGGGTAATAGAGATTGGAAGGCATCGACAGGATTTCAATTCCGCTGACGAAAGCATATGAATTAGAACCGCTCGGGGTGAAGGTTATGTTCAACCTCTGATCCTCCTCGATGTTGACACAGTATTCTCTGAATATGGTATCCCCAGGATCATCATCGGCATCTGCTGTGAGTGAAGCGTTGAAGTTATTGAGAAGAGTAAAACGGCCAGCTTTGACAGAGAAGAGGGCTTTAGAACGATCAAAGTTGGGGTATGAAGCCGGGTAGAAGTATAATCGAATGAATTTTTGGCCGGCGGTGACCGGGAACATGTAGGTGAACGCGGAGAGAGAGATCCGGGCAGTGACATAGGGTACTTGGACGGCAGAGGGGGATTGTTGAACTGCGATGGCGGTCAAAGATTCCTTGTTTTGTGAGTACTGTTCAAAGGGAGAGAACTTTGAATTCAGATCCCCAATCCAGGTCCGACCGTCTAAAGTAGTTGAATTACCGGAGGAGCCACAGTTGAGGAGAATATTATCAACTGCGGTGTAAGCAGACGGCGAGCTACCGGCGACGGTGCTGGTCAGGTGGTACAGAAAGAATGTTAGGTAGAGTGGTGTAACACGTGGTAAGAGGGTGGTCCAAAGACGTGTTTTGCTTCGGTTCCACATTGTTGCGGAGAGAGAGAAAGAGAGACAGGGTAAATAGATTCAAAGGTTGACGCTGATGATTTAGGGGTATCAAACAAGCAACAAAGTTTGACACGTTCGACAGAAAAA
>NC_081545.1:31571759-31576951 GCF_901000735.1 Corylus avellana | reverse complement strand
ATAATCTGAATAGATGATTACATATTATTAGTTAATCATAATTTGAATAGTTTGTGGGCGCAAGTTGTTTTAATATAATCTTGTGTTTGCAACAATGTTGAAGTTTGTGGTTAGATATCAAGTAGAATAAATTAGAGCAATGTTCAAGTTCATTTTTCTCCGATTAAAAAAGATTTTTGGTGCATTAAGATGAAGGCCTTGTTTCTTTCCTTAGATTTATTGGGCATTGTAGAATCAGTGTATCATTGCTCAATAAATTGAGTAGTGTGTCCGCCAGAAAGTGACAGATAAAACAACCACAAACTGTTCAGCACAAAATGCACTGTTCATAACAAAATAAACATTAGGGGGTGACTTTATATGCTATTTCTCACATTAATTCATTGAAAATGGAGAAAAGAGTTTACATTAGAAACTGTTCAGCCACAAGATTAGCAAAGCCACACCCTTTTTCGGATTTTAATATGTCAGAACACTATGATATTGATATTGTAGTATGATTAGGGTACGTTGCTTTTGCAATTTCAATATAAAGTTGAAAAGTAGAAATTTTAAAACATGTGATTTGAAAACGTGATTTTTAAAACATGTAGTTAAACGTTTGGTAAAATCGTGCAAACTCATAATTTCGCCTTAACTTAAAGTTAACATGTTGTCCATTAAAATAATCTTTAGAATAAAGTAAATTTCATTTTGTGCAAATTTTTTTTGCATGCAATGATCAATTATTTGTAGCTTAACACAAAATATGCCAATTGTTGAAATTAAATGTCTTGCAGCGAAAATGACTTCTACTTATCATTTGAAAAAAATATTAAGAGTAAAATGCAAGAAGAAAGATTTTTAAATTAAAAAAAAAAATTATTACTTAGTATTTAAATATAAAAAATGCTCATCTAAATTTGTGGTTTTAGAGCATTCTCAGCAAACTCCCTTATAGGGAGTCTGTTCCCTATATGTAGGGAATATGTCAAAAAAATCACAAAAAATGTCTCACAACAGATTCCCTAAATGGTTCCTTAAACCATCAGATGCTACAGTATTGGGTTCTACTGTAGCGATCCTTATGATTATTATATTGAAAAAAAAAATCTCTCCTCTCTCCTCTCACGTCTCTCTCTCCCACCTCACCAAACGGCCGGACGACACCGGGGTCCTCTACCAGTCAAACACAATCGTTCTCTCTCACCTAGGTCCTTTCTCTTCCATAAAAGACTTGGTGTTTTTCATTAGGGACCTCTTTACCAGGTTGCAAATCGGCAGGACGAGTTCAAGAACAAATCTCTGGAGCCCTTGCTTCACCTCCTCGACAGGGATGAGAAATCCACACGCTTGGTCGCCAAAGAAGGATTCACTTGTTGGATTTCAACCATAACAATTCGATTGTCTGGGGCCCTTGCTTCGTGTTCAAAGAAAGGGGTTTGGGGCCTCTGCTTCGAATTCTCGAGCCTGGGTCGATGCCTATGAAGGAGAAAGCTTCAACGACGGTCGAGGCTATCACCGCCGATCCCATCGGAGAGAACGAAATTGAGGGAGAGAGAGAAAAACGAAACAGAACGGAAAATCATCGGAGAAAAGAAAATCAAATCAAAAAAATCAAATCTACCTCTTTTGGATTCTGAAAATCAAATCCAAAAAAATGAAACGGAACCATCGAAGAGAAGAAAATATGATGGAGAGAGAGAAAGTTTGTTTAATAAATTAAAAGAATAAAATAAAAAAAGTAAAATAATAATAATAATATTTTAATGCTATAGTGAATGATTAAGAGAAGCTATTATGGTGTATTTTGATATAGGGAAACAAAAAGTAGTTTGAATCCTTAAATGTAGGGAAAATGATAAGGAAGCTCTTGGGAGTGCTCTTAGAGCATTTTCAGTAGACTTCTTATAAGGGAGTCTGTTCCCTAAGTTTAGGGAATATATTCAAAAAATCGCAAAAAATGTCCCACAACAGACTCCATAAATGAACCATAAACATTAGGATTGCTATAATGGAACCTAAAACATTGGGTTCCACTATTGCAATCCTTATGATTATTAAAAAAAAAAAAAAAGATTCTCTTTCCTCTCTCATCTCTTCTCCCATGAGTCTTGTCTCACAATTCTCTCTCATCTCTCCTCTTATATATATAATATAATTTTAAAAAACAAATATTTTAATGATAGAATGAATAATTAAGGGAAGTTATTGTGGTGTATTTTAACATAGAGAAGCAAAAAGTAATTTGGATCCTTAATGTGGCAAAGTTATTTATGTGGAAGGCATTACATAATTTGCTACCAACTAGGGTGAACTTGACCAAGAAGGGAGTGATCCAAGATACTTTATGCCCTATATGTGGACGTGAAGACGACGAATATTCATCGTGAAGACGGCGAATATTCTTTTGGATGAAAAATGGGAGGCCAAGGTATCGGATTTTGGTCTGTCCACAATCAGGCCAAACACCATGTCCAAGACCCACATAAGCACAGTGGTCAAAGGCAGAATGGGGTATATGGATCTGGAATACTATCGACTTCAGCAGCTGACTGAAAGTCCGATGTGTACTCTTTTGGTGTAGTGTTGTGTGAAGTATTGTGTGCAAGACCACCGTTGCTTCGTACAGTTGGAAAGAACCAAGTGAGCCTGGTGCACTGGGCTCCAGAGTGTGATCACAACAAAATGCTTGATCAGATTGTTGATCCGTTTTTGAAGGGTGTGATCACGCCAGAGTGTCTCGAGAAATTTGGTGAGATTGCGGTGAATTGTTTGCTTGATGATGGAACCGAAAGGCCATCCATGAACGAGGTAGCGTGGGGCCTTGAGTTGGCATTACAAATGCAAGAGAGCACCAACTATATCAGTTTTCATAGGGAAAATGAAGGGACCCCTCTTTCAAGAGTTGGCAAAAGGTGATAGTGACGACATGTTTACATTTAGTGGTGAAAGGGCATTGAATGCAAAAAGTACCAGTTCGAGCATGACATAAAATTTTGCTAATAAGGATTCTGATTGTTTGTTGCCTAAGACTGTGTATTCTCTTAACACATGGTTGCAAGAGGACGATGAAAGAATGTTGTAATTGCTAAAAATAGTCCCTCCAAAATGATATATTTTGGGTCATGGGTGGACCCATGTGTGGGTTTGGGGGGCAAAATGTTTAAAATTCTTAATAAATTCGTCCCTCCAAAATGATATATTTGTCCCTAAAAAATCAACATATTATCTGTTATTCTGTTTGTATTTTTATCTTCTTAGCCATGTTCAATGCATCTCGTGTTTTCTTGCATTTATTTGTGTTTTTTTGAGCAAAAGTGTTGAATATGATGAAAATATTTCTTTATTTCTTTATTTTTTGATTGATTATTCTACCATCATTTTAGTTTACAATATTTGTTTATGGTACCATTTTTCTTGAATCCTATAGATCGTATTTAGTTTATTTTGCTAGTTGTTTAGATAATAGTGTGTTTGTTATACCATAACTCCATGAGATTAAATTTAAGATATCTATGATTTTATTTTATATAAACACTTACAAACACACGTATAGAGAAATTATATGTACTTATATGTGTTTATATTTATATAAATTTGTGTTGCCAACTTATATTAAAAAATAAAAAAGTTGTCTCCATGCTAAAAATCCTGCGCCTAGGCTTCATAGATTGTCAATTGAAAGACATCACTTATTAAGATTATTATTTTTCCTAGGCTTAGGACATCACTTGTTCACTTGTAAGACTTTTCTTCCCCTACTGGCATGGATGTTTTCTCCCTCGAAAGGGTTGCGCTTCTGGTGATTCTTGCAGTGAATTAACCTTCTCTTTTTGCCTCTTGGCATTTTGCTTCTGTAATTTCTGACATTAGTGTTGATCTTTCTCCCTTTAGAAGCTGGAATGCTCCGAAAGTGTTTAGATGTGTCAATTTTTGTGTTTATGTGTTATCTAAATGGGCCGCTACTCACTTTATATTCGGTAGTATTCCCTTAGGTTCCCATATTCTCTCTTCCATCCGAATCAAGAGTGGGAAGAACCCTCCATTGTAGTCCCTTTCTCCCATTCAATTAAAAAAAAAAAAAAAAAAAAAAAAGACTTTTCTTCCCAAAACGACAAAAAAGGCGAGCAGTCCATTTATATTAGATGGGAAAAGAGTTTGAGGTTAGGCCGAAGACTTGTAGTCATGCTTGCTAGGAACGTCTTTTCAGCATTCTACCAAAAGAAAAGTCTTTTGCGCCCAATTCACACACGTTGAAGTGTTTTTGTTTTTTGTTTTACATCTCCACACAAGAAGGGGACGGAAGATTCAAACTAGTGACCTGTTTTATGAAGTGTAGTCACCAGCCGATGAGCTACCCCTTGGGACGCATTCAAGATATTAGTATCACTTACCAAAAAAAAAAAAAAAAAAACTATTAGTATCAGCTGATGGGAAAAGAGTTTGAGGTTAGGCCAAAGACTTGTAGTCATGCGTGCTGAGAACATCTTTTGAGCATTCTACCAAAAGAAAAGTCTTTTGCGCCCAATTCACACACATTGAAGATTTTTTTTTTTTGTTTTTTTTTTTTGACATCTCCACACAAGAAGGGGATGAGAAATTCAAACTAATGGCCTACTTTATGAGGCGTAGTCCCTGGCCAATGAGCTACCCGTGTTCAAGATATTAGTATCAGTACTTACCAACAAAATATATATATCTTTTGTGCCCAATTCAAACACGTTGAGGATTTTTTTTTTTTTAACATCTTTACTGTAGCAGATTTGATTGATATGAGAGAAAAAAATAAAAATGTTTTGTATAAAAATAAAAAAATTTATTTTATAGTGATTTATTTTTATTTAAATAGTAATAAAAAAGTAATTAATGTGATGTAAAAAGGAAAAATATTGAGATTAATTTTGAGAATAATTTTTTGAATTTTTGAGTCCAGTCTAGCCTTTGCAAAACACAGCCGTTATTATTAATCGCGTTTGGTGTGTACTCTTCTATCATTGTTAATTCTTTGGTTTAATGATTAATTTTCAAAAAAAAAAAAAGAAAAAAAAAAAAAAAAGAGAATACTAAATAATATTTTGTTTATTCTTATCTTGATATTGACTCTGTCTTACTTTGTGTGCTGACAGTCTGTATATATACCATTCAATAATTGTTGTCTCATGTCTGGACCTGCCGACAATAAAATGGCCCCCACAGGGCGTGTTGGAGGG
>NC_081545.1:31570815-31571659 GCF_901000735.1 Corylus avellana | reverse complement strand
TCATGGAATCGAACAACAACAAAGGCCTTTGAAGAAAGAAGAAGAAGATCATGGGCTGACTATTAAGAACTGATCGAGTTAGACCATGTTTGACTTTGTAACGTGTTTTTCACCGCAGCGCGTTTTATCCTACTCTTTCCCAATTGATTCCCACCATATACGTGCTGGCGTGGCGTAGGACAATTTTAATTTCAATTTTTTCTTTTTTCTTTTTATTTATTTTTATTCTTTTAATTATCTTTTATGATTAATATCAAATACACCCCTTAAAAATTCCAAGGTCATCCAACTTTGACATTTACATATATTTGTATAATTAAACACCATTAAGATCCTAAGACAAATTTTAAAATATATAATTAATTAATTGGTGTAGAGAGAATATTAGAGAAATCTTTAAAAAATAAATTTTAAATACAATAATTAAAATGCTGAATGTGACATAAGTGTTTCGAAAAAGTGAATACCTATATATAATAAATAAAGGTGCATGATTTAATTTTTAAGCTAGAGTAAATTTGCTGAAGGTGACGTGAATTAATTAGAGTAAATTAGAGAGACTCTAATTAGAAATTAGAGTAAATTAGAGTAAATTAGGAATTCAACTTTGAGTGCTTTCTTGTCATTTACTTGAAATAAAGGACAATCATATTGAATCCGATGTTTATTACCATGACTTGTTTATCATCTTTACGCTCTACGCTAATCCGTCTACCACTCATTAACCGCCGTTCACCAACAAGTTCCTCCCAGAGCTCATACAGAGGCGCTGGGATAGTGAGATGGCGGAAGAAACAGTAAAAAAGGGTCTCTTTCTGGCACTCCTAGTGATGCTGATGATTTT
>NC_081545.1:31566496-31570690 GCF_901000735.1 Corylus avellana | reverse complement strand
CTTCTGTGGTTGTTAATTTTAGGATACCTCATGAAAAAATTTTTGAACATTAACTTAAAAAAAAAAAAAAAAAAAATCAGCTATGTAAAATTCTTGGTTGCCTTAACGTGAACCTGTGACTCTCTTAACAGCTGCATCCTTATTTGTCAACAATCCCTTATGGACTGTTCCAAAGCCACATTTTTCCAATTTTGTTTTTCAGGTTGAAGTTTCCCGTCTATTTTTTTATTTTTTCGTTTCAGTCAAAGAGGAGCATTGAATCTGGGCTTCTTCTATGCTTGGAATGGATATGCACCTTGTAGTTCCATGTAGATTCCTGTTGAGGTAGGGAATCCCGTACCTGTTCAATCAGTCATGGAAATAAAGACAATTTGCCAATGCCGTGTCCGAAAGCAACATGGTTTTTTTCTCGTGATCATGGATTGGTAAATGATAAATCAAATGGGTATGCTACACCCCTTAATTTGTGGTAAAACTAACAATGAGAATTCATAAAAAACAAATAATAATAATAATACTAAAAACGAGGACTTGGAGCTCGTTACTGTAGATAAATTCCAATTTTAAAGAGTCAAAATGATAAAAATATATAAATAAAATTATATATTTTATTCCTCCCTATCCCCAAATAATTAAAAATATATAAATAAAATAAAATTTTCTCTCTCTTCCCAATTTTTTGATCACTTGTCTTTTCCTCTTCTTTCTTTTTCTTTCTTTCTCTTTCTTGCACACTCTCCGGCTTTATTGAAGACCCCAGGTAATTGACTAAAAAAAGGCCAAGTCAATGGAAAGCCTGCACTACAGTCTGCAGATACCTTATCCCTTTGGAAATTGAGATAATTATTTAATAAGAAAACCAAAAAGATGTTTAACTTAAAAAACCAATGTCAAAACCACTTCATTTATTATTTTAATTGCGCCCGGCCGTTAAAGTTGAATTCCTAGCTCGCTGTAAGTTTAACATTTTTTATATTTATAAATTATAAAGCTATCGCTTTTATTTGGCTTCATGTTTCATTGCAAATGATGATGATTCTCTCCCTTGCCCTCACAAGTGTTAATAAGTTATACACATCACTACTACTACTACTATTATTATTATTGCTTTTTTGTTTATTATTAACCGCATAAGATGGAGTAGCATTGTAATAGATTGATGGCCCAACAAGAGCGGCACTCTCAGCCCAAGCCAACCATGCTTTTTATAGTTTGTCTCAAAGGACTAAAAAAGGACCCAAAAAATGATCAATTGATAATAGATTTTGAGTTCACAACGAACTACAAATGTTTTGGAATAAGGTAGAACCCTAAGAGCCAGTAGATACTTGGTTTAATTGGAACTTAATGAATCTAGGTAATGATTTACAGTATATTAATGGAATCATTAATTAAGCTCGCCATCTTGAATTAGGATCCTCTCTAGTTCAGAAAATACTGTCTTCCAAAAAAGTAAAAAGACAAAAATACTATTTAAATAAAACTAATTAAATGCTCTCTAATTCATTTAGGATATATATATATAATTTCAAACTTATGATAGGATCTACGTATTCTTAACATCTTCTTCATGATAGGAGGATAAAAAGAATAATAAATGAAGAAAAGCCAATGAGAGCATATCCATTATTATACCGAAAGATGATGCCAGAGGGCCGCAAATAAACGGTGCAATAATTGGATAATGTGTGTCCTTACTCTTCACGAGACAGATGAGCAAAACAATTTGTACCTATCTAGCTAGGAGCTTAATTAATAATCCAAACACTTAGGCCCATTAATTACATCCAATATGTTTTACTTAAGTCCTTGTCTGGCTAGGTGTCCAAAACAACCACCCCACCCGTGACCTTATAGTCGTGTTGAAAGACTCGGCTTTGTCTTATCTCTTATCTCTTGTAACTAGCTAGACATCTGCAGAAGATTCACAAGAACAACAACGAGTTTAATTCTCTGAGTCGTCCATGCCTTCATCAAACAACAGGTTCAAATGTTTAACGTCATAAGAATCCTTAACTTGAACAGGCTCTTCTACGAGTTTTGGGCCTACATTATGGGTTTAACAAGGCATCTCAAATGAGAATATTTTCTCGCTAGTTAAAGGACAGACAACCCAAAACTACAAAAAGAAGAACTCTTGCCCTCACAGACCCACCGAGGAAGAGAAATTCAGCCCCTAGATAGGAAGTTGAATGATGCCCCCATTTTATCTGTCGGCCTGGCCTTTGGGCTATTTTCATTACATGTTTGTGTAGAAACTGGCTCATACTAATGTCTAGTGATAAAATAGCCCATAGCCCATCCAAAGTTAAAGACAATCCCCAGATAGCCCAAGAAACAAAAGAAATAATGCAATATCAATGTAAATCAGGGATTGAACCCTTGTTTTTTGAAATTATATTATAAGAGTGTTTTAGAAAATTTGATTATAATTTGATTTCATTCACGATCATTATAATCTGATATTAACTTTTTATCAATTTATATATTTGTGTCGCATTCAATGATAAATGTTTATGCATAAAAATTTAAATTATTTAATTAAAACTAATGACTAGGATTTTAAGATCTCTATATCAATTAATCTAGAATTACCGTATGAAATATAGAGGATGCAAAGATATGCTATTATGTTAAAGCATATACAATTATTAGCCAATTAACTCAATTACTGAATTTTTATGTTGTCAAACAGAGGATCAATGATTTAATTAGGGGCCCATTTAATATGAATATGAAAATGACTATTCCTTTATAAAAAAATATATATATATATATAAACCGGTAGCCAGGAATGCTAGTGAGATATCCCTCTTCGCACTAAGCACGGGTACTATAAAAGCCGTGGGATTCTTCGTGGGGTAATCAACTCGAATCATTCCAATTGTACGTAGCACTATATAAGTCACCATCTTTATGATGAATATATATACCAGCAGCCGGCCACCATGCAAGTTTTCCGCTCTCTCCACCCACTCTTGGCGCTCAACTTCCAACCCACTCTTGTAAGTGCTCCCCTCACGCCTGATCCCACTAAGTTGCCAAAAGAGAGGAATCAGAGAAGAAAAAGAAGAAAAAGAAAGCATCCCTGCTCATGTTGATGGCTCTTCCCTCCTCCCACGCCCAGTTCCTTTTGAAATGGAAGTCACCACTGCTACTACGTCAATGAAAAATAACAGCTCCACAGCTCCACCATATGCTAATGGATACTTACAATTTTTTTGGTTTTGCAATTTTAAAAAGTGGATTTAAAAATTTAATTTTTAACAAATGTAAAATATTTAATGAAATAATGGTTTGATTTAAAATTATAGTTTAACTTTTAAAATAGTAAATATCTTTGAAAACCCACCGCTTTGTTTGCGATTTGAAATAGTATTTTTGGCATCCAAAATACTGAAAATAGACCACTCTTCCTAAAATCTTTTGCTTTCGTTTTTAGTAATGACATATTTATATCTTATTTAATTCTTGTTTTGAATTTCTTGTACTTATTTCCGCCTTGAAACTATATATGTGGTTAATTTATTTAGCCCTAAAATATATATTTTCTAAATTATCTTAAATTTTGAGAAATGTTAAAAACTAATAATGATTTCATAATGCTTCCTTTAAATTATTATTACTTTATTTACATACAAGAGTGGTTGATATATGATTTTAAAGGACGAAAGAGGAGGATCACGCCTCCACTTATTATAAGCAGCTTCTCCATCTGATTCACTTTGTCAAATCTCGATCTCTCTCTCTGCACAATGGCAACCCCAAGCAACAATTATGTTTGTAAAATATCCCAATCAAAGTTCTCATCTCTCTTTATGGAAATCAATGGGAGTCTAGGCGCACTTATAGTCGACCAAGAGCAGTGGTCCGGGTCCTTAAGGGTATCGCAATCGGTTAGAGATCACGCTTCATGAAGTAGAGATCACCAACTTATTAGTTCGAATCCCCAGTATCCAAAGTATAATAATGGTAAGATACGACTCCAAAACTGACGTGACAATATTGGAATATGAATACCCCGAGATTCAAGTGAATTAACATTGAGAAATTACTGAAGGCTTAATTTTTATTTTTTATTTTTTTAAAGAGAAAAATTAATCTATTATCTCACATACCAAAGTTTCATGCGATTAGTTTGTCATCCACTACATAGCGTCTTCATCACTTAATTAGTGGGGAGTAATAAACTTT
>NC_081545.1:31553847-31566396 GCF_901000735.1 Corylus avellana | reverse complement strand
TTTCATTACATGTTTGTGTAGAAACTGGCTCATACTAATGTCTAGTGATAAAATAGCCCATAGCCCATCCAAAGTTAAAGACAATCCCCAGATAGCCCAAGAAACAAAAGAAATAGTGCAATATCAATGTAAATCAGGGATTGAACCCTTGTTTTTTGAATTATATTATAAGAGTGTTTTAGAAGTTTGATTATAATCTGATTTCATTCACGATCAAATTCTATTCAGCCCCATGCCTTAGTACGCTTAAACACTGCTCCATTTTCAATTAGGGCCCAAAAATAGAACTGTTTATTGGAAGGTACCGCCAGGTTAAAAAAGCCTCGAAGTACAAAAAGTAATTAAAAAAGGCTTTGCTTACAAATTATTGAACAAGATTTTTATTGTTCACGTGCAATATAATCCCTTGAAATGTTGGGCACACAACCACTTCAATTTAAAAAGTATGCACAGTTTCTTCTTCTTCTTTTAATTTTTATTTTTTATGTAAACTCTTATTTTTTATGAATAAGTAAGCACGTAAAGTTCTGTGCACACTTGCATTCAAGCGGTGTTTCATAAGCACGATTCATCTGCCAATAAATCAATTAAAATCCCCTTTTCTCACTCTCCCTCTCCCTCTCCCGCTTTGATCAGGAAAAAAAAAAATCAATTAAATTAAGATTTGGAATGACATTTCTCTTTCTTTTTTTCATTATTTGTTTTCTGTCATTTAAAAACACTTTTTTTTTTTTGGGTGAAATATCAACAGGGGTTCTCCCCTCCGACGACGCTCTCTACTAGAGATGAAACCCTAGCAAAAAGCGTCTTGAGAATTACATATACAAGATATTAACTTTTTATCCATTTATATATTTGTGTTGCATTCAATGTTTATGCATAAAAATTTAAATTATCTAATTAAAACTAATGACTAGGATTTTAAGATCTCTATATCAATTAATCTAGAATTACCGTATGAAATATAGAGGATGCAAAGATATGCTATTATGTTAAAGCATATACAATTATTAGCCAATTAACTCAATTACTGAATTTTTATGTTGTCAAACAGAGGATCAATGATTTAATTAGGGGCCCATTTAATATGAATATGAAAATGACTATTCCTTTATAAAAAAATATATATATATATATAAACCGGTAGCCAGGAATGCTAGTGAGATATCCCTCTTCGCACTAAGCACGGGTACTATAAAAGCCGTGGGATTCTTCGTGGGGTAATCAACTCGAATCATTCCAATTGTACGTAGCACTATATAAGTCACCATCTTTATGATGAATATATATACCAGCAGCCGGCCACCATGCAAGTTTTCCGCTCTCTCCACCCACTCTTGGCGCTCAACTTCCAACCCACTCTTGTAAGTGCTCCCCTCACGCCTGATCCCACTAAGTTGCCAAAAGAGAGGAATCAGAGAAGAAAAAGAAGAAAAAGAAAGCATCCCTACTCATGTTGATGGCTCTTCCCTCCTCCCACGTACGCCCAGTTCCTTTTGAAATCGAAGTCACCACTGCTACTACGTCAAAGAAAAATAACAGCTCCACAGCTCCACCATATGCTAATGGAAACTTACAGTTTTTTTGGTTTTGCAATTTGAAAAAGTAGATTTAAAAATTTAATTTTTAACAAATGTAAAATATTTAATGAAATAATGGTTTGATTTAAAATTATAATTTAACTTTTAAAATAGTATATATCTTTGTAAACCCACCGCTTTGTTTGCGATTTGAAATAGTCTTTTTGGCTTGGCATCCAAAAAAGACCACTCTTCTTAAAACCTTTTGCTTTCGTTTTTAGTAATGAAATATTTATATCTTATTTAATTCTTGTTTTGAATTTCTTGTACTTATTTCCGCCTTGAAACTATATATGTAGTTAATTTATTTAGCCCTAAAATATATATTTTCTAAATTATCTTAAATTTTGAGAAATGTTAAAAACTAATAATGATTTCATAATGCTTCCCTTAAATTATTATTACTTTATTTACATACAAGAGTGGTTGATATATGATTTTTAAGGACGAAAGAGGAGGATCACGCCTCCATCCACTTATTATAAGCAGCTTCTCCTCTTGATTCACTTTGTCAAATCTCGATCTCTCTCTGCACAATGGCAACCTCAAGCAACAATTATGTTTATCAAATATCCCAATCGAAGTTCTCATCTCTCTTTATGGAAATCAATGGGAGTCTAGGCGCACTTATAGTCGACCAAGAGCAGTGGTCCGGGTCTTCAAGGGTATCTCAACCAATTAGAGACCACGCTTCATGAAGCAGAGGCCACTGACTCATTAGTTCGAATCTCCAGTATCCAAAGTATAATAATGGTAAGATACAACTCCAAAACTGACGTGACAATATTGGAATATGAACACCCCGAGATTCAAGTTAACTAACATTGAGAAATTATTGAAGGCTTAATTTTTATTTTTTATTTTTTTAAAGAGAAAAATTAATCTATTATATATCTCACATACCAAAGTTTCATACGATTAGTTTGTCATCCACTAGGACCACTACATAGCGTCTTCATCACTTAATTAGTGGGGAGTAATAAACTTTAATCATTCCAATTGTAGCACTATATAAGTCACCATCTTATGATGACTACACCACCAGCCGGCCACCATGCATATTTTCCGCTCTTGGCGCCCAAGTCTCATCCGCTAATAGTGCTCAACTCCCGCACCCACTCAAGTAAGTGCTTCCTCCTCACCCTCGATCCCACTATGAGTTGACAAAAACAGAGGAATCGGAGAAGAAGAAAAAGAATGCATCCCCACTCATACTCATCGCTCTCGTGCCCAACACCAAGTCCTTTTCGAGTTTTTTTCCTAATCTATTAAGAATTTTATAAACAGCAAAATTTACAAGAAAGTTGATTCTCTTCTATTATAAGCACAGCTTATCTTCTTGATTCGCTTTCCCAACTCTCTATCTCCCTGCACAATGGGCAACCCTAGTAACAATTATCTTTGTAACATGCCCCAATCGAAGTTCTCATCTCTCTTTCTCTCATTCTTGCTCCACTGCCTCATCATCTCTATCGCTAGTGATTCTGCGCCACCTTATACTCCAACTGAAAATATAACCCTCTCCTGCGGCTTCTCCGACAACTCTATTGCATCATTAGATGGTCGAATCTGGATTGGAGACATCAAACAATTACAGAACAACGCATCAGTAACCTCTGCAACCGCTCAACCAGCACCCTCCATCACTGTACCTTACCGCACAGCACGCCTTTCTCGTTCGGAGTTCACCTACGTATTCCCGCAGGTCACTGCTGGTAAAAAATTCATTCGACTATACTTCTACCCGGTTACGTACCAAAACTATGAGCGCTCTGAAGCCCTCTTCTCTGTCAAAGTGGGTCCTTATACTCTCCTTCAAGAATTTAATGCATCGGTTACTGCTGATGCCGATGCTAATCCCTCGAATACTATACAAAGAGAATTCTGCATCAACATCGAAGATGATCAAGGGTTAAACATAACGTTTGCTCCAAGCCATGCTAACTTGGAGGCATACGCATTCATCAACGGAATAGAAATCATATCAATGCCACCATTTCTTTATTACAGTGCTGAGAAAGACCAGGGGTTTGAGTTTATCGGACAAGAAAACAATTTGGCGCGCATCGAAAACGACCATGCTCTCGAGACACTATACCGAATAAACGTGGGTGGGAGTGATATCTCGCCTGCTCAAGACACAGGTATGTTCCGGACGTGGTCATCTGATGGCGACTATTTGACGGTGCCAGGGTCAAGTGTTTTACCCGTTAACTTGACTATTCGCATCCTGTTTAAGGGAACTGCTCCTTACACCGCGCCAGAAGAAGTCTATCGAACCGCCAGGACTATGGGGACGGATAAGGAGATAAACAAGAATTACAGTCTCACCTGGGAGTTTCCTGTGGATTATGGGTTCTCGTACCTGGTTAGGTTGCATTTTTGCGAGTTTCAGCCCGAGATTAATAAAGAGGGTGATAGAGTGTTCCTTATTTTCATAGATAATCAAATTGCGGAGAAAAGATTCGACGTGATCTCATCTAGTGGTGGAAAAGGCGTTCCGGTATATAAGGACTACGCAGTCTTGATGCCAACTGCCCAAGGAAAAGAGAAGAAGCTAATAAACCTCTCTGTCGCGTTGCGAGCAAACCCAGCTGATTGGCAGACCGTTCGCAGTGATGCGATCTTGAATGGTATTGAAATTTTCAAATTAAGTGACTTTAACCGCAATCTCGCTGGACCCAATCCGGACCCACTACCGATCATCCCAACAACGACTGCGCCGCCTAGCCAATTTTTCGGAAAGCAAACAAGGGTTGCAATCTCGAAAAAAACAAAAAGTATACTTGGAATTGTGGTTCCCGGAGTGGTTGTGCTGTCGATTATCGGCTTCTTGCTTTTCAGGCGAGCCAAGAGAGTAAAGCGCGAGTGCTCGAGTAACCGGACATCGTGGTGGCATCCATTTTCGTTTTCTAAGACCAAGTCCAACCAGACTAGCGGCTCATATCTACCGTCTGATTTATGTCGCTACTTCTCATTGGCTGAGATCAGAGCAGCCACCAACAATTTCAATGATGTTTTTATCATTGGGGTTGGGGGTTTTGGCAACGTCTACAAAGGGTATATTGATGATGGGGCCACCCCAGTTGCGATCAAGCGACTGAACCCAGGGTCACAACAGGGGGCTCACGAGTTCAAGACCGAGATCGAGATGCTCTCCCAGCTCCGCCACCTCAATCTTGTCTCTCTGATTGGCTATTGCAATGATGGCCGCGAGATGATCCTCATCTACGATTACATGGCTCAAGGTACCTTCCGTGACCATCTCTACAACACTGATAATCCTCCTCTTTCATGGAAACAACGGCTTGAGATCTGTATAGGTGCGGCACGTGGGTTGCATTACCTTCACAGAGGCGCAAAGCAGACGATCATACATCGTGATGTGAAAACAACGAATATATTATTGGATGAGAAATGGGTGGCCAAGGTGTCGGATTTCGGATTGTCTAGAATGGGTCCCACTGGTGTGTCCATGTCCCATGTAAGCACAGTGGTGAAGGGCAGTATCGGTTACTTGGACCCAGAGTATTACCGACGTCAGCAACTAACTGAAAAATCCGACGTGTACTCATTTGGTGTGGTTTTGTGCGAAGTGTTGTGTGGAAGACCACCGTTGATTCGCAATGCTGATAAAGAGCAAGTGAGCCTTGCAGAGTGGACCCAGCAATGGTATCGCAGGGGAAAGCTTGATCATATAGTAGATCCATTTTTGAAGGGAAAAATTGCGCGGGAGTGTTTGGAGAAATTTGGTGAGATCGCAATAAATTGTATGCTTGATAATGGAATGGAGCGGCCATCGATGAGCGATGTGGTATGGGGCCTTGAATTCGCATTGCAATTGCAGGAGAGCAAAAATGATAAAATGGCCCCAATTAGTGATTGTGATGAAGGATTTAATAGTAACAGTGGATGCGAGCCTAATGGAAAAAGTAGCATGGTGACCAAAAGTATAGTTTCAAATAGCTTCATATCTGGGGCAGCATTCTCTGAGCTTATGGATCCAAAAGCACGATAAAGAATACGGTACCTAACTTGTAAACTATCTAGTTATAAGAGAGGGAGATCGAGCGGGAGAGATTTTTTTTTTTTTTTTTTTTTAGAGAGATGGCTTGCGAGTTCCATAATGTACTAGGCTTCCTTATTAAAGTCTGGATAACATTCTGGACACAATGTGAAAAATCTTTTCCCCAAACTTTTTTTTTTTTTTTTTTTAATTGGAATTCCCAGATTTCATTTCTCAAAAATATCTTGTTTAGTAACTACAATCTCAAGAATACATATAGGAATATCCTTTCTCCCCGACTGATCCATACTATATGAGATAAAGCATTTTTTGCTAATCTATGTGCAGTTTCTTGGCTGATCTTTTAACATGACACACCCTCCAAAAATGAAAACTATTAAGTAGTTGTTTCACGCCATTCATCACATGCTCATAACTACTCCAACAACTCTCATCTTTATGTAATGCTAGAACTATCTCCAATGAGTCGCCCTCTAAGATGATATTATTAAGGCCCAAATTGCTGCTTAATTCAACTGCCTTCCACTCCGCTAATGGCTTTGCTATAGCAGGATCTGAGATGTAGGGTCTAGACATGCACGCCACCACTTTTCCTTCGTGATCATGCACATTTATACCCACTCCTATCAATTGCAGCGTCCCAGTTGAGTTTAGCAATATCCATGAGGTGGTTTCTTCCGGACCGTCTCCATGCGTGCGCAAGGGTTCGTAGATCTACTTCTCATACCTTGTTCCGCTTAGAGGAAAGCCTCCATTTGATCTGTCGCATATTGAACTGCATTTGAAGGTAGGATAAAATTACTTCTAATTAATACAACCGTGTTCCTGAAGCCAGATCTGCCTTTAAACAAAAGCCACCATTTGCATATCATCTTCGTTGAGCTTCTCAAATATCTTCAAGAATGCATCTTCGTTGCTGGAGCACTTCTGGATCTTCTTATTACATCCAGATCAAAACACAATTTGTTTTTTCTATGAATAAACATTGGGAACATGGGAGGCCAGGGTTCAACCGTTCATCCAAGGCTTGCTCCAAATTAGTCAAGTACCAGTTGTACAAAAGAAATGCTATATGATGTGACAGTAAATATGAAATATCATTGTACATAAAGAGTTGTCATATAAAGGGATAATCACTTGACTCTTGAGAGTAGCAATTCTCTTGAAATTAAAGGCACTCGGGCTGTCAAAAGAGTCTACTACTTTATAAACAATATTAAGTGGAAGATTTTAGCGACATGATCGATGTAATCATGGATCAGGCAAAACATGTCTAATATGTACGACCAGTGATGGGATGAGAAGTTAATAACAAGCGGGCCAAAGCAAATTAATTGTAAAAGACATTAGAGGTCACTCATCTGGTTTCCTTTTTCTTGCGTGGGCATATAAAAAAAAAAAAGAAAAAAAAAAAGAAAAGAAAGAAAAAAGCAATTTAAATCTCATTGCTTTGAGAAATTTTAATCAATATTTTAAAATTCTAAGAGTTTTCCAATAAAGTAACGTTATATATATCACATTCTTATCCAACAAATTAATCTCACACAATGCTAACGTAGTAATCTCAACTAACCTTTATATTTTTGTTGATAACAAATATTGATCTAAAGGTTAGAATTGAAGTGCCACTCCGGCCTTGTGAGATATTTTTGGGATAAAAAAGTTGTTTCTAGCTAGTATTACTATCCCACATTTTTTTATCCCATAATACTAACGTGACAATCTCAACCAATTCTTGTTATTTTGTTTTTTTAAGGCAAACGAATTTAATAGTTAGTTAAGACTGTCATGTCAGCATTATGAAATAATTATAATAAAAATATAATTTTTAACATTATTCTTTTATAAACAACTACTTTTTCAATCCTAAAGTTTAGGAAATCTATACATACAATTTTTAAAGAAATAATTTGTGTCAATATTTTGCCTATATTTCTTTCGAATTATCTTACAAATCAACCATTAAATTTGTAGACTTATATGGATCTTACATAAGTTAATGGTTGACCCTATAATTTTAATAATTGATTTATTGAATTAATAGGAGATATAGAAAAATATGGACAAATTATTGACACCAACAATATTTCTCCAATTTTTATGCCTATAGTATGTATGCACAATAATCGCGCAAGGTCGCCAAAAAAACATAAGTTGCTGGAAGCATATCAAGTTGACGCGCGGTGGCGTGGTGGTAAATGAACCCTCTACACGGTTCTAGGGTCTAGAAAATTATTGGGGTTAGATAAATAATTTTTTTTTTGTTGGAAGATAAATAATTTTATTACTTAATAGTAGAAGGGAAAAAAAAAATCAATTTGAAGATTTGATTACGTGAACATTTTCACTAAAGAAATAAATTAATTGCAGTATAAGGAGGCTCATCTTGCAAATGGCTCAAATACAATCTCCCACTACGTCGCCTACAAGTGATGGTATGTTTTTCTTTCTACTCTCTTGTTTTCTGTTTGATTTTCGAGAAATAGTTATAAAGCTTAGTTAACATGTTAATATTCAAGTTTTGGATACTTTTCCGCCAATGTCCCATGTTGACTTGGTACGTAGAGCAAGTATCAGAGAGTAAATTTTGTGTGGTACCTGGGTTTAGGCATGAGGTATATTGGCGTTTCTCAAGAGAGCAACGAGTTTAGCCCTTTTCCCTTAGGTCATAGTCCAAGATAAACCTCTTACCGGTCTTACAAGCTAAAGGCAGCCGGGATGCCAATTACTTATCAAACCTAAAAGATTTAAAGCTTCAATAAATGGTGAAAATGTATTGTTTTATCAATAATTAAATTCTTGAATCTGGGCTTTTTGGCATGAAAAGATACGGTCCCTGATTGTGATTTGTAGATGCATGTCCCACTTATTTCCCATGTTCACATTTGTGGAAATAAGAAACGATTATCCTCCTACACACCAGTGGAGGAAAATACCAAGCAAGTGATCGTTGGCCCGTTGGGGACAATCGATTCGTTTCAATAATGCTTTACAAAAATCCAAACACAACTTATATTCAAAAGCGCTTACGTCGAACAATCCGCATATATAATTTCTCAGACTAATTACCTTACAAGACATTGCTCACGTAAGCTGCATATATATATATATATAGCAGCCCCAGGAGAATTGGTCTTCGACGCCATGCACTCGCTTGCCCTCTACCTCTTAAGCAACTTCAGTGCCTTCCTTACCGTCTCTTCGATAGAACCTCCCGTAGCCACCGTTATCAAAGAATTCATAATGCCCGTGTTTCACACTCAGTTTCTCAACATAACCCTTATTCCATCTTCAACCTCTTACGCCTTCATTAATGGTATAGAGATTGTGTCTATGCCAAATAATCTCTATATGCACAATAGGGATGATGTAATGATAACCATGCACTACAAAAAAATTACTATTTTCTGACGTGGCAAAAAATGCCACGTCAGAAAAAATATTTTTTGACGTACTATAAATAGTACATCAGAATTTTCTGACGTGCTAAATATTGACATGTCACCAAAAAATGGGCGGGATTTTGAAATTTTTCCCTCTTCTTATTTTCCCTCAACTTTTTTCCTCTTTTTATTCTTCCCTCCTCATTTATTTTCCCTACACTCTCTCTCTCCTCTCTCAATCTCCCTTCTCTCCACGTACAGCAGATCGAAGAAATTAAGCAGAAGAAAGAGAAGAAAAAGAAAAGGAGAAGAGAAGAAGAAAAAGAAAGGGAGAAGAGAAGAAGAAGAGAAGCAGAAGCAGAAGAAAAAAAAAAAAAAAAAAGGAGAAGAGAAGAAGAAGAAGAAGAGGAGAAGATAAGAAGATTTTTTGGGTTTTTCAAGATTTTTTGAGTTTGACGTTTAGGTTTTTGATTTTTCATATTGTTTTTTTTATTTGGGTTTTTGATTTTTTGATTTGGGTTTTTGATTGTTTGAAGATTTTTCGGTGTGGGTTTGAGTTTTTGAAAATGGAGATCGAAAAGAAGTGACAAAATGGAGAAAAGATTTTGGAGAAAATTTTTGCAGAAATGAGAATTTTTTCATGGTGCAAAGAAGATTTTGTTGGGTTTCTCTGCACCACTCAATAAATTAGAAAAAAATAATAATAAATAATAATAATAATAATTAATACATTTTTTAATTGGAAAAAAAAATTCCATAAATTTTTTTTAAAAAAAATATTATTTTTAATTAATTTTTAAATTTCCTAACGTGTTATATTTTAACATGTCAGAAAATTTTGACGTGCCAAAATTGACACGTCAGGGAAAAAAATTTCCTAACACCTATGCTTCTAACATTCAACACACGTCAGAAAACTCCAGCGAAAAAAAATTATTTTTTTGTAGTGACACTAATGCGAATCGAATCACATGATCATTCACCATGATGTGAAGACAACAAATATTCTTTTAGATAAGAAATGGGTGGCCAAGGTTTCAAATTTTGGTCTCTCCAAATTGGGGCCGAACACCATGTCCAAGACCCACATAAGCACAGTGGTCAAAGGTAGCATAGGATATATGGACCCTGAATACTATCAGCTTCAACAGCTGATTGAAAAGTGTGATGTGTACTATTTTGGTGTAGTGTTGTTAGAAGTATTGTGTGCAAGACCACCGTTGCTTCATACAATTAAGAAGAATCAAGTGAGCCTAGCGCAGTGGGCCCCAGAGTGCTATCACAACAAAATGCTTGATCAGATTGTCGATCAGTTTTTGAAGGGTGCGATCAAGCCGAAGTGTCTGAAGAAATTTGGTAATGTTGCGGTGAATTGTTTGCTTGATGACGGTACCAAACGGCCATCCATGAATGAGGTAGTGTGGGGCCTTGAGTTGGCATTACAAATGCAGAAGAGCGCCAATGATATCAGTCTTTGTGGGGAAATGAATGAACCCTTGTTTCAAGAGTTGGCAAAAGGCAACAGTGACAACGTGTTTAATTCTAGCAAGTAGCAATGAAGACATATCGAGTGCAAATGGTAGCAGTCTGAACATGACAAGCAGTGGGGAGGAAATTTTTTTCTTATAAGGATTCTAATTGTTTGTTGTCCAGGACGATGAAAGAATTCTGATGGGTGCAAGAGGGCGATGAAAGAGTATTGTAATTGCTAGCAAAATAATAACTTCTAGTAAAAAAAAGCTCAAAAAATAATTTTGTTAGCAAAAAATAAATAAATAACTTATAGGTTTTATTAGTGGGGAAGGTCCACTTGCAAATCATTGTATGTCATCAAGTTGTTATGCTCCGATGAGTTGAAATTAAGGCTTCTTAATTAGAATTTGTTTTTCTATGCAATAACTCTTCTTAGATAAATCCATCTGACTTGTTTACAATGGTACATTATTAGATAAATCCCCTACTCTTTCCCCAATTGATTCTCACCATACGTGCTGGCGTGGCGTAGGACAATTTTAATTTCAATTAATTTTTCTTTTATTTATTTATTTTTATGCTCTTAATTATCTTTTATGATTAATATCAAATACACCCCTTAAAAATTCCAAGGTCATGATCCAACTTTGACATTTACATATATTTGTATAATTAAACAGCATTAATTAAGATCCTAAGACAAATTTTAAAATATATAATTAATTAATTGGTGTAGAGAGAATATTAGAGATTTATTTAAATACAATAATAAAAGTAAATAATTAAAATGTTGAATGTGACATAACTGTTTTGAAAAAATGAATAGCTATAATAAATAAAGGTGATTTTTTTAACTAGAGTAAAGAGTAAATTTGCTGAAGGTGACGTGAATGCTTAAGTTAGAGTTAGAGAGAATATTATTTAATTTGCTCCTGTTGTTTTGTTGGTGGTGTTGACATGGTCACATGGGTGGCTCACTGGTTCTTGCGTCCTTTCGGTTGTGCAGTGGAAGCCTCAGAAATGGGCCGCAAATGACTTGTACACGTCTTAAGCAGAGTAGTCTAGAAGATTCTAACTTCTTTGGCATAACGCTGGAGCTTTGTTTTGTAGCATATTATTACAGGACCACTTACCTTCCTTTTTTGTTGTTTTGTTTTGTTTTTTTTTTGGGGGTATTTTACGTCCTTTTCTTGGCTTGTTTTTTGGTGAACATTATTTAGAGGAAAAAGGAGGAATGAATTGTTTGATATGATATAAAAGTAATAGAAATTTTGAATTTTTTATGATAAAAAAAGTGAAGAAAATTGTTTGTTAATGTAAAAAAAATAGTTTGACTTTTTTTTAGTATAAAAGAAAAAAGAGGGGGGGAAAAAAAAAAAAAAAAGAATGCCAAGCAGGCCACAATCTCTATTCTCTTTTTGAGGATATTAATTATTACATGCATGAAAGAAGACCTAGGTAGTTTGTACGTGTACAACTTTTTTCAATGTGGCATCGCTTATAAAAAAAAAAAAAAAAAAAAACCATAATATAGTATTAAGAGTTAGAAAATCAGATTTTAGATAATTAGCTGTATGTGGACGTAAGTCCATAGGGTAATTTAGAGCCTGTACGTGGATAGAGCTTGCCGTGCAATGTTGCTAAAGACCGTGTACTCTTTTGTTTGGTTTGCTATTTCCCTGTATTTTTACTTGTTTCTGGTTGATTTACATTAT
This sequence comes from Corylus avellana, assembly GCF_901000735.1. NCBI lineage: Eukaryota > Viridiplantae > Streptophyta > Magnoliopsida > Fagales > Betulaceae > Corylus > Corylus avellana. Next base: position 31,554,218 of record NC_081545.1, on the reverse strand, counting down.
TAATTATTATTATTATTTTGGTAAGAAAGAAGAATCTTGAAATCTCTATAGAGAGAAAAAGCCTATACCCTTGATTAAACTTCATTGTTTCTCTCCTTATTACCAAACCACTATGAATCATTAATTTTCTAGTAAGTTTTGGGGTTGGTTGATGAGTTTATCAAAGCTGGATTTCAGAGAATGAACGAGTTCGTATGTGGCAAGTCACTGTAGACGAAGGCTAGAATTCTAAGGCCGATTTGGAGTGAGATCGAGTGTGTGGTTCGTGGGATTACAAGCTTGCTTTTAGTCGTCAAATGTTTTGTGAGTAGTTAAACAAGTTCTAATACTTTTTTATAATAGTGGAATGTGTTTGTGATTGAGTACCGGAA
>NC_081545.1:31549981-31553747 GCF_901000735.1 Corylus avellana | reverse complement strand
GCTAGAATTCATAATCTCAGAAAATATTGTCCCAGAGGACATCAGTTTACCGGAATCCCTACTGGTACTAGTGGAACTTTGCTCTCCACTGGTCATTAGTGTCACCCTGCTGTTGCTATTTGTACTTGACACTTGTCCACCGCTGCTACTAGACATGTCATCACAATCATAAAGTGTAGACTTCGGGAAGAGACCTTTCTCATCATCCAGCTCCTCAATTTCAACCGCATTAAGCCCGACATCTTCGTCTGCACTCTCTTGCAATTGCAATGCGAACTCAAGGCCCCCCAACACATCATCCATTGATGGCCGTTCGATTCCGTTGTCAAGTAAACAATTCATCGCGACCTCCACAAATTTCTTTAAGCAGCGAATCCCCATTTCACCCTTTATTGATGGATCAATTATCTCCTCAACCTTTCCACTGCCGCAACTTTCCCGCGCCCACCTCGCTAGGCCCACTGCTGTTTCTGTAGTACGTATTATGGGCGGCCTTGCACACAATACTTCACACAAAACCACACCAAACGAGTACACATCACACTTCTCAGTCAATTGTTGACGTTTGTAATATTCTGGGTCCAAATACCCAAAACTACCCTTGACCACAGTGCTGACGTGGCTTTTGGACATTCTAGAGGGGCCCACTTTGGACAAGCCAAAATCGGACACTTTGGCCACCCAATTCTCATCCAATAAAATATTCGTTGTTTTCACATCACGATGTATGATCGTCTGCTTTGCGCCTCTGTGAAGGTAGTTCAACCCACGTGCTGCACCAATACAAATTTCCAGCCGCTGCTTCCAAGAAAGAGGAGAATTGTGGGTATTGTAAAGATGATCACGGAGGGTTCCATTGGCCATATAATCATAAACGAGGATCATTTCATCGCTATCGTTACAATATCCGATAAGAGAAACAAGATGGATGTGGCGAAGCTGGGAGAGCATCTCGATCTCGGTCTCGAACTCGTTGGCCCCTTGTTGTGAACCGGGTTTCAACCGCTTGATGGCAACTGGATTAGCCCCACCATCAATGTACCCTTTGTACACGTCACCGAACCCACCGACACCAATAATGAAAACATCATCGAAGTTGTTGGTGGCTGCTCTAATCTCAGCCAATGAGAAGTTACGACACAGAGCGGACGGTAGAGATGACCTGTGAGTCTTTGTTGACTTGGTCGTACTGAAAGAAACTGGACCCCACCAATTCGTCCCGTCACTGAAGCCGGAGTCCTTGACTCTCCTGCGATACCGGAAAATCAAGAACCCGAGAATAGACAGCACAACCAAGCCGGAAACTCCACCACCAACAACGGAAACTATTGCTCTTCTGTTATTCTTGGGCTTCGTCGGTGTTGTTGGAGGCACAACAGTTGGAGGGGCGGACGGAAGTGGGTCCGGATTGGGTCCGGCGAGACTGCCAGTAAAGTCGCTTACTTTAAAGACTTCCACACCGTTCAAGATTGCATCACTGTAAAGACTCTTCGAGCCTACCGGGTTTGCTTGCAGTGCGATAGAGATGTTCACTTTCTTCTCGCCTTCTTTGCTAAGTATTGTAACGGCGTAGTTTTTATATACCGGAACCCCATTTCCACCACTCCAACGTATCACATCCGCTCCTATCTCAGCGGTTTGATTTTGTATGAAAATAAGGAACACTCGTTGGTGTTCCTGAGTAAACCCCGATAGATGCTCGCAGAAATGTAACCTAACAAGGTAATCAAACCCAGAGTCTACAGGGAATTCCCAGGTGAGATTGTATCTCTTGTTGATGGTTGAGTCATTCCCCATAGTCCGGGCAGTCTTATAGACGTCTTCTGGTGCAGTGTACGCACGCACCTGGGTAAACTTTAGTTCAATAGTTCTGTTAACAGTTACAAAAGATACTTCCGATGCTCTGAAGTACGGGTCGTCCTGGCTCCAGCTCCTGAACATGCCAGTGTCTTCGGAGGGTGAGATGGAGCCGCCTCCAACATTTAATCTGTACACCGTCTCGAGAGCAGTGCTGTTATTGATGTCGTACGGGTTCTGCTGGCCGATAAAAGAAAACCCTTTATCGTCAGATGGAGTGTAATAGAGATTGGCAGGCATCGACAAGATTTCAATTCCGTTGATTAATGCATATGCCTTAGAACCGCTCGGCGTGAAAGTTATGTTCAACCTCTGATCCTTCTCGATGTTGACACAGTATTCTCTAAATATGGTATCCCCGGAATCACCTTCGGCATCTGCTGTAAGTGAAGCGTTGAAATCGCTAAGAAGAGTAAAACGACCGGTTTTGACAGAGAATAGGGCGTTAGAGCGATCAAAGCTAAGGTACGAAGCCGGATAGAAATATAGTCGAATGAATTTTTGGCCGGCAGTGACTGGAAACGTGTAGGTGAATTCGGAGAGAAAAAGCCGGGCATTGGCATAGGGTACTTTATCGTTGGAGGAGGATTGTTGAACTGCGATGGCTGTTAGAGATGCCTGGTTTTGTGATTGTTCAACGGGGAAGAATTTTGAATGCTCGTCTCCAATCCAGGTCCGACCGTCTAATGCAGTTGAATTGGTAGAAGAGCCACAGTTGAGGACAATATTATCGACCGGTGTGTAAGGAGACGGCGAGCCGCCGGCGACGGTGCTGGTCAGGTGATACAGCAAGAAGGCTAAGTAGAGAGGTGCAAGACATGGTAAGAGGGTGGTCCGAAGAAGTATTCTGCTTCGGTTCCCCATTGGAGACAGAGAGAGAGAGAGAGATAGAGAGAGAAGGAAAAGGAGGTGATGTTAAGGACGGAAGAGGGGCTGGAGGTGATAAATAAAATTAATGACTTGTTAGTTTTTTTTTTTTTGAATGGGACTTGTTAGTTCGACTTGTTGGTCAAAAACAAGTTGTGGCTGAGGACTGTGGTATCGAAGACTGGAAAAGTCTTTCGGGAAGAAAAGTCTATCGGCCAACTCGCTGATGTGACAGCGTACAGTGCATTCAAGCAAATAGCACGGCATCGGTGGTTCTAGGAAAGAAGCAATTTGGCCTGTAATGGTTGGAACGAATTTTGCTGTGATCTTTTTGCTACTCTTTTGTTGTTATCCTCGTGCATGTATTACAAATTTGGTAAATAATAGGAACTAATTTTACAATTTTTAAAAAAGAAAAAAAATAGCGTTTAAAAGTTCACTCTTATTAGTATCAATTATTTTAAATTGGAAGAATAGCCCCATAATTTTAATTTTTAAGTGATGTATAAATAATGAATTTTAATACGAATCGTCACTCAGTAGTTTAAAGTGATCATTTTGACATAGGTAGCTTGGTTAAATGTTGGACAATAAAATTCTCAATTGCATTTGGCATCATAATCTAAATAAACATATTTATAAATGAGTTAAAACTACTTAGGATTCTTTCACCATTCTCTGCTATATACGTGACGTGCTCAATCTACCTCTTAATTAAAAAGTTAACAAAAATTCAAAAATGAATTAAGCATGGTACATAGCAAAGAATGTTCAGAGGATGGGGGAATAATACAAAATATCATTTCCTGGTGAGTGATATTGGTTCACATATGTATTACATAATTTACATTTAGGGGTGTTAAGTGAACAAGCTGCTCGCTTGCGAATTCGGAATCGACTCGTATAAGTCTGACTCGTACTCGACTCAATTATTTAATGAAACGCTTTGTGAACACAAATTTTAACTTGAATATTGAATGAAGCAAGTTCGGCTCGACTAGATTAGACTCATAAACAAGCTCGTGTATATATATATATATAT
>NC_081545.1:31516522-31549881 GCF_901000735.1 Corylus avellana | reverse complement strand
GATCCAAATAAACGAAACAAAATAGAAAATAGGCCAAAAGGTCCAATACTCAAGAGTCATAAATTATTAGGTTGTATTGTTCCAACAGTTTCGAAACCCAATGCAGGCGTCAAGATCAATGAAATGGTATTACAAAACAAATAGAGATTTACGGATGCCATGAGGCAGCCAAGCGTCAGACATTTTACCCATTTTTTTAAAAATATATATATTGAAGAAGATAAATTATTAAAGGAGAATTTAAATTTGAGGTATTAGTACCAAATTTAAGATGATCGAATCCCTTTTGGGTGATACAATCCCTAAAGGGTTAACTCTCTATCCTTAAGTTTTAGTCTTAAATCCAAAAATAAATTTTGAGGCATTAGAAACTAAATACTAACTCATAAAAATTTAACAAAAAAAAAAAAAATCTAGCAGGACGACTAGGAAGAGAGAGATTTTTTTACAATTTTTTATTTTTTTATTTTTTTTAATAAAGCCACATCAAACTTTGGCAGACACTTGTCTGACTTTTGGCAGCCTGATAGCAGGATTCTTACAAAACACTCGCCTTTCTCTTGAAAGAAGAAACGGATTTTTTACTTAATTCAAAAAGTGTTTTTCAAAATCAATAGTCGAAGATAAATGGATTGAGATTTCCAGTTGCCTCAAGCGTCAGACACTTTCTTTTTCTTTTCTTTTTTGCATTTTTTTTTTTTAAAAAAAAAATTGTTTTTTAAATTGAAGAAGAGATATATCAAGGAAAAATTCAAATTTGAGGTATTAGCACTAAATTTAGGATGATAAAATTCCTTTTAAGTGATACCATCCCTAAAGGGTTAACCTTCCACCCCTAGGTTTTAGTTTTAAATTCAAAAATAAATTTTGAAGCATTAGAAACTAAATATTAACTCATAAAAATTTAACAAAAAAAAAATAATAATACTAGGAAGAGAGAATTTTTTACATTTTTTTTTTTTTGTTAATAAAATCACATCAGACTTTGGCTGACACTTGTCTAATTCTTGACAGCTAGATCCGAACTCAAGATAAATAGTTGTAACAGGAAGTTGGGGGAAAGCTCAGGCCGTACTCCGAGATTTAGGGGGGTGCCTCCGTTGTAAAGAACAGATCGACTGGAAACGCCGTTACGGAAAGTAGAAGCGCCTTACCGAGCCTACCAAATGGTTTTTTTTTTTTTCCTTATCTTTTTAATTTTTATTGTTTTCTGTTTCTCAATTTTTTTTAAGGACCGATTCAATTTCAATGGGCGCTTGTTGATTTTGTTGTTGGATTGAATTACGGTCAGCGATGTTCAAAACGCGCCGTTCGTCAGGCGTACCATAATCTCTGTGTACCAGTACTTGGTTTCGCTCTTTGAATTCTTTGTGATTCTGTTTGGTGTCATTGAAACCGTTGTCCCACTAAACAGCAAAGAATTTGGGTCGAAAGGCATATTTGAGAAAGTATTTTCTGTGAAACAAACAAATTGTGTACCTTATTTCCTCTTTTGGCTGTTGGGTTTTGGTTGATTTTGGCATTGGGTTGATTTGGATGTAGGTTGTGCTAAGGATCAGGGTGTATGCGCAAAGTGTTGTTCCCGTGTGGATCGTATAGTCGAAAGGTTTTTGTTTGACAAGTTATTTCTCTGAGTTATGTATGAATTTTGTTCCTTTTTATTGAGTGCTTTTGGTTTTTTATTGTAGAGATTCTTCAGAAGTAGAGGCTGAGCAAAAGTTGCTTGAGGACGTTAGTTTCTTTTCTCTATGTTATAATTTGTATGCATTTTTGAAAAGAAGGCTCGATTTTTTGCATTTTGGAAGCTAATTGATGGGTTTGTGTGATTTTGTTCTAGGCAGTTAAGAATGCTCGAGAAAGGGACCGAAGGTCTCTACTACGTGCTGTAAGTTCTTTAAAGCAATGCTTTTCATCCCTTTTCATATTTGTATTTGCTTAGGAGTATAAAGATTTTATTTTCCCATCAGTTGTTTGTTATGAATTTCTTGTCTGGGTAAGAACAGAAACTTTATCCCATATTAATGAAGAATCTACCTTTTAGTTATTCATGAAGTCCTTATATCACCAACCTTCTATTGAGAAATAATTAACAATTAATGTTGTAACTCCTAATTTAGATCATATGCTGTAGTGTTTTCCAAGAGATTGTAATTGCGGCCATGCTCAAAGCTTAAATTGAATAATGTTTCTTTCTGTATGAAAATTCTAGATTCAAAATTTTCTTTGCAGTTATTATGATAATTATATGCTTGTCTTGCTTATAACCCGTCGAGAAATTAATTTTGGAATTTTCAACCGCTTCGGTGTTAAACCGTCCTCTTCCCTGGTACGCCAAGACTCACTTCCAGGAGATGGAAATCACATCTGCAAGTTTTGAATTTTATTGTGCAAATTGCATTTTGAATCCCAAGTTGATTAGGCGTTTGCCCTTATACAACATACATCTCTTTTCTGTGCATTTTATTCAGTTTCTACCGGTATCTCAGGTTGTGTAATCTTTCCCGGTTATTGTTTTATTAATGGGTATTTCTAGTTTTTACCAAGTTGAGCTTGTTTTGATGTGCATAGTTGGTGACCATTTTATGGATTTAGATCTTTTATCATGTCTTGACAGGGTGAAACTAATCCAATAATAGTGCTTTTTGTACTTCATTGTTCCTTTTTGCCCGTTTTCTTCTCTAACATGTGGTATTATTTTCCTTTTATGTTGCACCAGATGATGAACAAAGGTAAATCTAAAGTTCGAAGATAACACCAACCGACAAAGAAGACAAGGTTGGGGAGTTATTTCCCGCTACATCACTTGAGGAATATGCTGAGCAAAGCAGGAACGATAATGGTGATGATGACGACGATGAAGATGAGGATCTAATTTTGAGTTGAGGGATATGAACAGTGTGTCAACAGATGCTTATAGGTTGTGGGATCTCTTCCATGTTCCAACATGTACTACGAAGATACTGATTACATTAGATTTCTTTTTTGAAGATGTGCTGAAATATCAAATTTGCCAGAAATTGAGTCATTTTTTGTTAAGATTAAGAAGAATTTGTGACCTCTATTTTCTGTTTTTGCTAGTGGATCATTCTGTACAAGTGCTTATATATGTGTGTGCGTGTGTGACGCTGATGATTGCAACAACTTGATTTACCCTTGTGTTATGTACCATCGGACAAGATTCCAAAAGAAGATCCCAAGTAATTATCTAGCATATCTGCTACTGCTATCTCAAATTATCGAGAGGACAGAAGAATAAAAGAAAATGAGATCCAAATGGGAAATGGGAAAAAAAATGCACCGGAAAATAACTGCATCTCAAAAAAATAAAAATTATTTGCATTTACTATGCCAAAGAATACACTTCATTGTTGACCAAGCCTCTTATGGAGAAAGAAATATCTAGCTGGAAAAATCTTTTAAGAGTCTAACAATCCTTTCCAAAAAATTAGCAAGTAATCCTGTTCCGGTAACCACAATGTTGGCTCCTTAATCAAAATAGCCACAAAAAGCTTTAATATCAGCTACTCTGTTTCTGGAACTCTATAGCACAAGAAGCATTATAGTGCCTATCCAAACAATCACTGTCAACAAAATGATGAATCCCATTCCAGTTTTGGACCAAAAATCGCTACCTCTCATGTCAGGAAGAAGAAAGGTTGTGGACCAGCAGTACATCACATCAAGTTATCTTTTGCACACAGGCGCTCTGAACAAGAAAAAAAAAACTCTTGGACAGGGAATAAAACACGTAAATATATACATCGAAGTTGTGTGTGTGTACACTTACACTTTCAAGAGAGAGAGAGAGAGAGAGAGTCTACCATGATTTACAACATGCATTTTCATTTTGAGGAATTAATATATTTCGGCGGAGAGAGAGAGAGAGGGAGGGGGGCCTGAAAAAGAAGTTTATTTTTCACCATTGAAGCTACACACTTCTCCATTTATATAAGGCTTCTCAGAGATGAAAAAGAAAATGTCATGGGTAACATATCTGTAGGTTCCTAATTCCTATAATAGTTCCTCAGAGAAGACCAACTAAAAATCTCCAGTATTATGAAGAAAACATCCTGGAAAAATAATGACGAAAATATAAACATAGTTTGTTGTGCCCTAACATTCACAAGTTTTTTAAGCCACATAAAGTAACAAAACACAAATACAAATAGATTTTGCATACTCTAGTTAACCATAAAATAATTTAAAGGAGGTAAGATGAATCATAGAAATTATACCATTTAGTGTTATCCATGGCATCTAAAGGCATATATAAATCACCAATCAAGGATTCATTATATTGCCACACGAATCCTTCTTGTCCATATTGTTTTTGTACGGATCACGTAAACTGAATTATGTACATACTCTAATTCAAATAAGCAATGCATGCATTCCAAATTTATGATCCATCTTAAACCTCTACTAATTTCAAGAATAATGCTATATATTTTTATTTCATGATATTGATGTAACAGTCCTAACAATTTTTTATTTTACTATGACTCTCTAATGATTGATATACTGGGACTGTTTGGTTATTGTAAGATAAAAATATGATTTTATAGCTTTACTCTAATATTTTCACTTGTATTAAATAAACCAGATATAAGAAAGCTTTACTATCAAAGTATATAACAAAAAATTGCATGGTTGTCATTAAAGTTGTGGTTAACGAGTCAAGAACCCTTTTTTCTTCTTCTTTTTTTTTTTTTTTAATAAGTAACGAGTCAAGAACTTTGAATGGTGTCTCGCTGTACCCATGAATTTGAATATGATAACAAGGTTCAAAAAAACTTACCAAAAACATTCAAGTTTAATCACGTAGTACTCCAGGTTGCTATTCCTCATGTGTTGAATATTAATAGAAAGGTTGGTCCGGTGGCCCTTATTCTAAGTCTGAGTATTTGGTCAATACTAAAGCAAGAAGTTAGTAAAAGAGTTAATAACTCTAGCATTTTTCATCTATGTTATCTTTTTTAGGATAATATTACACGCACAAAAGAAGACATAGGTATTTTGTACGTATATAACTTTTATCAATATAGTATTGCTTATAATTTTTTTTTTTTTAAAAAAAAAAAAAACGTTAGTAATAATAGTATTAATTAAGATTTAGGAAATCAGAATCTAGATAATTAGCTATTTATGGACGCAAGTCCAGAGGGTAATTTAGAGATAGAGTACTATTCTTTAATGGTAAATTATACTTATCTCATTTAACATAGTTTACTATCACCCAATTCACAATTTTTTTTTTTTTTTTTGTCAAATTTTAAATGACTCCATTGGCTTCTCCAATTTGGTGAGGAGCGTGGAGCCAGCCAGCCAGGGTCGACAGAGGAATAATAACACCAAATACAAGGCTGATGAGCAAGTCCAAAGTATCTTTCACAAGTTCAGCAATCGTTTTCAGGGAATAATTTGAAGATTTTTTTTTTATTTTTTTATTTTTTATCACAAGAAGGGAGGAAGGATTCAAACTACTCCGTTTCATGAGATGTGGTCCTTAACCGATTGAGCTACCCTTGAAGACAAATTTGAAGATAAATATGCAATCAAAGACATCACTTGTTCACTTGTAAGACTTTTCTTCCGAAAACGACAACCAGACTAGGACATTTGGAAAAAGAAAAAGGAAAAGGAAAAGGAAAGAAAAAAAGGCCTTTATATTTATCTTAAAATTTGAAGATAAATATAACGGTTTGGAGATATAATTTTATTACTTAATAGTAAAAGAAAAAACAAATCAATTTAAAGAATTGAATACGTGAACATTTTCTAAAAAGAAAGAAACTATTTTCTGTTTGATTTTCGAGAAATAGTTTAAAGTTAATATTCAAGTTTTGGATAGTTTTCCGCGAATGTCCCATGCATGCATGTTGACATGGTAGAGAAATTTTCAGCGAGTAAATTTTGTGTGATACCTGGGTTTAAGCATGACATATGAGGTATATATATTGGCGTTTCTCAAGAGAGCAACGACATAATTAGCTCTTTTCGGCTTTTCCCTTAGGTCATAGTCGAAGATAAACCTCGATCTTACCGGTCTTCTAAAAGCTAAAGGCAGCCGGGATGCCAATTATCATACCTAAAAGATTTAAAGATTCAAGAAATGGCGGTGAAAATGTATTGTTTTACGATCGAATAATTAAATTCTTGAATTTGGGCTTTTAGGCATGAAAAGATTAATTTGTTCCCTGATTGTGATTTGTAGATGTATGTCCCACTTATTTCCCACCTTCACATTTGTGGAAATAAGTATCCATTATCCTCCTACACACCAGTGGAGGAAAATACCAAGCAAGTGATCGTCGAGGACAATCGATTCCTTGCATTAATGCTTTACAAAAATCCAAACATAACTTATATTCAAAAGCGTGTATGTTGAACAATCCGCATAAATCCAAAGACCTAACTTTCACACAATTGCTCAGTGTTTTCCATCAGATAATTAAGCTGCATATATATATGGTATAGCAGCCGTAGGAGAATTGGTCTTCCACACCATGCACTCGCTTGCCCTCTACCTCTCCTTCCTCCATCTTCTCCTGATCACCCAAGTCTTCACCGAAACCCCGCCACCCTATGCTGCCACCGACTATTTTCTCCTCAATTGTGGCTCGTCCTTCAAATCAACCTCGCTGGATGGCCGTAACTGGGAAGGCGATTTCAACTCAAAGTTTACACCCCCAAATATTAACACGACATCAATAGCATCTACCCCCTCCCAGCACGACCCTTCTGTTACCCAACTCCCCTACACGACTGCACGCATCTTTCACAACAAGTTCACCTACTCCTTCCCCGTCTCGCCTGGCCTGAAGTTCGTCCGTCTCTACTTCTTTCCGGCCACCTACTCCGGACACGATAAATCGAAGTCCTTCTCCTTCGTCACCGCCAATAACTTCACCCTCTTAAGCAACTTCAGTGCCTTCCTTACCGTATCTTCCATAGAACCTCCCGTAGCCACCTTTATCAAAGAATTCATAATCCCTGTGTTTCACACTCGGTTTCTCAACATAACCTTTATTCCATCTCCGAGCTCTTACGCCTTCATTAATGGTATAGAGATTGTTTCTATCCCAAATAATCTCTATATGCACAATAGGGATGATGTAATGATCACCAAGCAGGTAGATTACAACATACCCTTCTATTTCGACAACACCACTGCTCTTGAGACCATGTTTAGACTAAACGTGGGTGGCAACGATGTCTCGGGCGTAGAGGATACTGGTATGTTCCGGACTTGGCGTCAGGACTCGCAGTATCTGTTTGGCCAGAAGAAAGGGATGATACCTTACGGCCAGTCTGATGTCAAGATACAGTATACGACAGACACACCGGCCTACACAGCGCCGGAGATTGTGTATAAAACTTCTCGTTCAATGGTTCTGAATGGTACGGTTAACTTGAGTTTCAACCTCACGTGGATCTTCAAGGTTGATGGCGGGTTTTACTATCTTTTTAGGCTGCATTTCTGCGAAACTCAGCAAGAGGTTCTGAAAATGAACCAACGGGTTTTTGACATATTCATCAATAATCAGATGGCAGAGGAAGGAGCGGATGTGATTCAATGGACCGGTGGTACTCGAATTCCTGTATACAGAGAGTATGTTGTATTGGCCTCAAGTGTAAACAAGGGCAAACAAGATTTATGGCTCGCGCTACATCCTAACTGGGATCTATTACCACATCCCTTATACGCCAGTGCCATCTTGAACGGTGTGGAAATATTTAAGTTGAACCGATCAGACGGTACTCTTGCTGGGCTCAACCCGGAAGTGGAGGGGGTTACCACACTCCCGGCCCCGGAACCCAAAACAAAATTAACGGAGAGGCCACAGAAGTTGTCGTCGATGATAGCCATTATCATTGGAGGTGTTGTTGGTCTACTCTTTATTCTTTTTTTAGTGACTTTCGGGCTGAGTAAGAGAGCCAAGGACATCGGCTCCACCGGTGTAACTTCATGGTGGGGTCTATTTTCTTTCACCAAGACCAAGTCCACTAAGACGCAGGGCTCATTTTTACCTTCCGAATTATGTCGTAAGTTTTCGTTTGCTGAAATCAAAGCCGCCACAAACGATTTCGATAAGGTTTTAATCATAGGGGTTGGAGGGTTTGGCAACGTGTATAAAGGGTACATTGATGACGGGACTATTCCAGTTGCAATCAAACGGCTGAAATCTAGTTCACAGCAAGGGGCTCGTGAGTTCCACACCGAAATCGTGATGCTCTCCCAGCTGCGTTACCTCCATCTTGTTTCTCTGATTGGATATTGTAACGAAGGTGATGAGATGATACTCGTCTACGATTACATGGCCCATGGGACTCTACGTGATCATTTGTACAACACCGATAATCCACCTCTTCCGTGGAAGCAACGCCTTGAGATTTGTATCGGTGCGGCTCGTGCTTTGAACTATCTTCATACGGGCGCAAAGCAAACAATCATTCATCGTGACGTGAAGACAACAAATATCTTATTAGATGAGAAATGGGTTGCCAAGGTATCCGATTTTGGATTGTCCAAAGTAGGTCCCACTGGCATGGCCAACTCCCATGTCAGCACGGTGGTGAAGGGTAGTTTTGGGTACATGGACCTAGAGTATTACAGACGTATGCAGTTGACTGTGAAATCTGACGTGTACTCATTTGGTGTGGTTTTGTGTGAAGTATTGTGTGCAAAGCCACCTATAATGCGTACGACAGAGACAGCAATGGGCCTCGCGAGGTGGGCGCAGGAAATCTATCGCAATGGAAAGGTTGAAGAGATGGTTGATCCATCAATTAAGGGTGAAATAGGGATTCGGTGCTTGAAGAAATTTGTTGAGGTTGCGATGAATTGTTTACTTGACAACGGAATCGAACGGCCATCAATGGATGATGTGTTGGGGGGCCTTGAGTTCGCATTGCAATTGCAAGAAAGTGTAGACGAAGATGTAGGGCTTAATGTGGTTGAAATTAAGGCGCTAGATGATGAGAAAGGTCTCTTCCCCAAGTCCACACTTGATGATAGTGATGACATGTCAAGTAGCAGCAGTGGACAAGTGTCAAGTAGAAATAGCAACAGCAGGGTGACCATAATGAGCAACGGAGAGCAAAGTTTTGCAAGTGCCAGTCAAGAGTCGGGCAAACTAATGTCCTCTAGTCATTTGGGACAGTGTTCTCTATGATTATGAATCTTAGCGGTCGGTGAAAGATGGTAGCTGAATTTTTATTAATTGGGCCTTATTTGGAGTCATATATTGAGGACAAGGGTTTGTAGGAAAGTCATTCTATTCATGAGTGTAGCAAATTAAATGATAGTTGTAGTGCATGTATCGGATTGAATCATGAGTACTCTAAACTCATAGATTATGGGATTCTTCTTGACTTGGGTTTTGTCGTAAGTCAGCTCTAAGCAAGATAATAAGTCAAAAGATTAAGCAAGTCTGAGTTTTGATTAAAGTAAAGTAAGAAACATTCATTTGAAAATGTTTGATATGACACTCTAATTAATAATTGGAATATTCGTTATTCGTTATATATATATATATAACGGTTGATTGAGAATAGCATATGAATATTGTTGAATGAATGTTGAATATAATTATAGTATGTAGATTTTTTTTATTTATTATTATTTTATTGAATGTGGGAGAATGGAGAAAATGGATTTCTTTGTGACTATTCTTTTTTTCTAATCAAATTGGAAATACAAGTGATAAAAAACCAAAAAGGGTGGGCTCCCCTGCAGCAGATCCAAACACGAAAGATAACGATCCAAATAAACGAAACAAAATAGAAAATAGGCCAAAAGGTCCAATACTCAAGAGTCATAAATTATTAGGTTGTATTGTTCCAACAGTTTCGAAACCCAATGCAGGCGTCAAGATCAATGAAATGGTATTACAAAACAAATAGAGATTTACGGATGCCATGAGGCAGCCAAGCGTCAGACATTTTACCCATTTTTTTAAAAATATATATATTGAAGAAGATAAATTATTAAAGGAGAATTTAAATTTGAGGTATTAGTACCAAATTTAAGATGATCGAATCCCTTTTGGGTGATACAATCCCTAAAGGGTTAACTCTCTATCCTTAAGTTTTAGTCTTAAATCCAAAAATAAATTTTGAGGCATTAGAAACTAAATACTAACTCATAAAAATTTAACAAAAAAAAAAAAAATCTAGCAGGACGACTAGGAAGAGAGAGATTTTTTTACAATTTTTTATTTTTTTATTTTTTTTAATAAAGCCACATCAAACTTTGGCAGACACTTGTCTGACTTTTGGCAGCCTGATAGCAGGATTCTTACAAAACACTCGCCTTTCTCTTGAAAGAAGAAACGGATTTTTTACTTAATTCAAAAAGTGTTTTTCAAAATCAATAGTCGAAGATAAATGGATTGAGATTTCCAGTTGCCTCAAGCGTCAGACACTTTCTTTTTCTTTTCTTTTTTGCATTTTTTTTTTTTAAAAAAAAAATTGTTTTTTAAATTGAAGAAGAGATATATCAAGGAAAAATTCAAATTTGAGGTATTAGCACTAAATTTAGGATGATAAAATTCCTTTTAAGTGATACCATCCCTAAAGGGTTAACCTTCCACCCCTAGGTTTTAGTTTTAAATTCAAAAATAAATTTTGAAGCATTAGAAACTAAATATTAACTCATAAAAATTTAACCAAAAAAAAAAATAATACTAGGAAGAGAGAATTTTTTACATTTTTTTTTTTTTTTGTTAATAAAATCATATCAGACTTTAGCTGACACTTGTCTAATTCTTGACAGCCAGATCCGAACTCAAGATAAATAGTTGTAACAGGAAGTTGGGGGAAAGCTCAGGCCGTACTCCGAGATTTAGGGGGGTGCCCCCGTTGTAAAGAACAGATCGACTGAAAACGCCGTTACGGAAAGTAGAAGCGCCTTACCGAGCCTACCAAATGGTTTTTTTTTTTTCTTTATCTTTTTAATTTTTATTGTTTTCTGTTTCTCAATTTTTTTTAAGGACCGATTCAATTTCAATGGGCACTTGTTGATTTTGTTGTTGGATTAAATTACGGTCAGCGATGTTCAAAACGCGCCGTTCGTCAGGCGTACCATAATCTCTGTGTACCAGTACTTGGTTTCGCTCTTTGAATTCTTTGTGATTCTGTTTGGTGTCATTGAAACCGTTGTCCCACTAAACAGCAAAGAATTTGGGTCGAAAGGCATATTTGAGAAAGTATTTTCTGTGAAACAAACAAATTGTGTACCTTATTTCCTCTTTTGGCTGTTGGGTTTTGGTTGATTTTGGCATTGGGTTGATTTGGATGTAGGTTGTGCTAAGGATCAGGGTGTATGCGCAAAGTGTTGTTCCCGTGTGGATCGTATAGTCGAAAGGTTTTTGTTTGACAAGTTATTTCTCTGAGTTATGTATGAATTTTGTTCCTTTTTATTGAGTGCTTTTGGTTTTTTATTGTAGAGATTCTTCAGAAGTAGAGGCTGAGCAAAAGTTGCTTGAGGACGTTAGTTTCTTTTCTCTATGTTATAATTTGTATGCATTTTTGAAAAGAAGGCTCGATTTTTTGCATTTTGGAAGCTAATTGATGGGTTTGTGTGATTTTGTTCTAGGCAGTTAAGAATGCTCGAGAAAGGGACCGAAGGTCTCTACTACGTGCTGTAAGTTCTTTAAAGCAATGCTTTTCATCCCTTTTCATATTTGTATTTGCTTAGGAGTATAAAGATTTTATTTTCCCATCAGTTGTTTGTTATGAATTTCTTGTCTGGGTAAGAACAGAAACTTTATCCCATATTAATGAAGAATCTACCTTTTAGTTATTCATGAAGTCCTTATATCACCAACCTTCTATTGAGAAATAATTAACAATTAATGTTGTAACTCCTAATTTAGATCATATGCTGTAGTGTTTTCCAAGAGATTGTAATTGCGGCCATGCTCAAAGCTTAAATTGAATAATGTTTCTTTCTGTATGAAAATTCTAGATTCAAAATTTTCTTTGCAGTTATTATGATAATTATATGCTTGTCTTGCTTATAACCCGTCGAGAAATTAATTTTGGAATTTTCAACCGCTTCGGTGTTAAACCGTCCTCTTCCCTGGTACGCCAAGACTCACTTCCAGGAGATGGAAATCACATCTGCAAGTTTTGAATTTTATTGTGCAAATTGCATTTTGAATCCCAAGTTGATTAGGCGTTTGCCCTTATACAACATACATCTCTTTTCTGTGCATTTTATTCAGTTTCTACCGGTATCTCAGGTTGTGTAATCTTTCCCGGTTATTGTTTTATTAATGGGTATTTCTAGTTTTTACCAAGTTGAGCTTGTTTTGATGTGCATAGTTGGTGACCATTTTATGGATTTAGATCTTTTATCATGTCTTGACAGGGTGAAACTAATCCAATAATAGTGCTTTTTGTACTTCATTGTTCCTTTTTGCCCGTTTTCTTCTCTAACATGTGGTATTATTTTCCTTTTATGTTGCACCAGATGATGAACAAAGGTAAATCTAAAGTTCGAAGATAACACCAACCGACAAAGAAGACAAGGTTGGGGAGTTATTTCCCGCTACATCACTTGAGGAATATGCTGAGCAAAGCAGGAACGATAATGGTGATGATGACGACGATGAAGATGAGGATCTAATTTTGAGTTGAGGGATATGAACAGTGTGTCAACAGATGCTTATAGGTTGTGGGATCTCTTCCATGTTCCAACATGTACTACGAAGATACTGATTACATTAGATTTCTTTTTTGAAGATGTGCTGAAATATCAAATTTGCCAGAAATTGAGTCATTTTTTGTTAAGATTAAGAAGAATTTGTGACCTCTATTTTCTGTTTTTGCTAGTGGATCATTCTGTACAAGTGCTTATATATGTGTGTGCGTGTGTGACGCTGATGATTGCAACAACTTGATTTACCCTTGTGTTATGTACCATCGGACAAGATTCCAAAAGAAGATCCCAAGTAATTATCTAGCATATCTGCTACTGCTATCTCAAATTATCGAGAGGACAGAAGAATAAAAGAAAATGAGATCCAAATGGGAAATGGGAAAAAAAATGCACCGGAAAATAACTGCATCTCAAAAAAATAAAAATTATTTGCATTTACTATGCCAAAGAATACACTTCATTGTTGACCAAGCCTCTTATGGAGAAAGAAATATCTAGCTGGAAAAATCTTTTAAGAGTCTAACAATCCTTTCCAAAAAATTAGCAAGTAATCCTGTTCCGGTAACCACAATGTTGGCTCCTTAATCAAAATAGCCACAAAAAGCTTTAATATCAGCTACTCTGTTTCTGGAACTCTATAGCACAAGAAGCATTATAGTGCCTATCCAAACAATCACTGTCAACAAAATGATGAATCCCATTCCAGTTTTGGACCAAAAATCGCTACCTCTCATGTCAGGAAGAAGAAAGGTTGTGGACCAGCAGTACATCACATCAAGTTATCTTTTGCACACAGGCGCTCTGAACAAGAAAAAAAAAACTCTTGGACAGGGAATAAAACACGTAAATATATACATCGAAGTTGTGTGTGTGTACACTTACACTTTCAAGAGAGAGAGAGAGAGAGAGAGTCTACCATGATTTACAACATGCATTTTCATTTTGAGGAATTAATATATTTCGGCGGAGAGAGAGAGAGAGGGAGGGGGGCCTGAAAAAGAAGTTTATTTTTCACCATTGAAGCTACACACTTCTCCATTTATATAAGGCTTCTCAGAGATGAAAAAGAAAATGTCATGGGTAACATATCTGTAGGTTCCTAATTCCTATAATAGTTCCTCAGAGAAGACCAACTAAAAATCTCCAGTATTATGAAGAAAACATCCTGGAAAAATAATGACGAAAATATAAACATAGTTTGTTGTGCCCTAACATTCACAAGTTTTTTAAGCCACATAAAGTAACAAAACACAAATACAAATAGATTTTGCATACTCTAGTTAACCATAAAATAATTTAAAGGAGGTAAGATGAATCATAGAAATTATACCATTTAGTGTTATCCATGGCATCTAAAGGCATATATAAATCACCAATCAAGGATTCATTATATTGCCACACGAATCCTTCTTGTCCATATTGTTTTTGTACGGATCACGTAAACTGAATTATGTACATACTCTAATTCAAATAAGCAATGCATGCATTCCAAATTTATGATCCATCTTAAACCTCTACTAATTTCAAGAATAATGCTATATATTTTTATTTCATGATATTGATGTAACAGTCCTAACAATTTTTTATTTTACTATGACTCTCTAATGATTGATATACTGGGACTGTTTGGTTATTGTAAGATAAAAATATGATTTTATAGCTTTACTCTAATATTTTCACTTGTATTAAATAAACCAGATATAAGAAAGCTTTACTATCAAAGTATATAACAAAAAATTGCATGGTTGTCATTAAAGTTGTGGTTAACGAGTCAAGAACCCTTTTTTCTTCTTCTTTTTTTTTTTTTTTAATAAGTAACGAGTCAAGAACTTTGAATGGTGTCTCGCTGTACCCATGAATTTGAATATGATAACAAGGTTCAAAAAAACTTACCAAAAACATTCAAGTTTAATCACGTAGTACTCCAGGTTGCTATTCCTCATGTGTTGAATATTAATAGAAAGGTTGGTCCGGTGGCCCTTATTCTAAGTCTGAGTATTTGGTCAATACTAAAGCAAGAAGATAGTAAAAGAGTTAATAACTCTAGCATTTTTCATCTATGTTATCTTTTTTAGGATAATATTACACGCACAAAAGAAGACATAGGTATTTTGTACGTATATAACTTTTATCAATATAGTATTGCTTATAATTTTTTTTTTTTTTTTTTTTTTAAAAAAAAAACGTTAATAATAATAGTATTAATTAAGATTTAGGAAATCAGAATCTAGATAATTAGCTATTTATGGACGCAAGTCCAGAGGGTAATTTAGAGATAGAGTACTATTCTTTAATGGTAAATTATACTTATCTCATTTAACATAGTTTACTATCACCCAATTCACAATTTTTTTTTTTTTTTTTGTCAAATTTTAAATGACTCCATTGGCTTCTCCAATTTGGTGAGGAGCGTGGAGCCAGCCAGCCAGGGTCGACAGAGGAATAATAACACCAAATACAAGGCTGATGAGCAAGTCCAAAGTATCTTTCACAAGTTCAGCAATCGTTTTCAGGGAATAATTTGAAGATTTTTTTTTTATTTTTTTATTTTTTATCACAAGAAGGGAGGAAGGATTCAAACTACTCCGTTTCATGAGATGTGGTCCTTAACCGATTGAGCTACCCTTGAAGACAAATTTGAAGATAAATATGCAATCAAAGACATCACTTGTTCACTTGTAAGACTTTTCTTCCGAAAACGACAACCAGACTAGGACATTTGGAAAAAGAAAAAGGAAAAGGAAAAGGAAAGAAAAAAAGGCCTTTATATTTATCTTAAAATTTGAAGATAAATATAACGGTTTGGAGATATAATTTTATTACTTAATAGTAAAAGAAAAAACAAATCAATTTAAAGAATTGAATACGTGAACATTTTCTAAAAAGAAAGAAACTATTTTCTGTTTGATTTTCGAGAAATAGTTTAAAGTTAATATTCAAGTTTTGGATAGTTTTCCGCGAATGTCCCATGCATGTTGACATGGTAGAGAAAGTTTCAGAGAGTAAATTTTGTGTGATACCTGGGTTTAAGCATGACATATGAGGTATATATATTGGCGTTTCTCAAGAGAGCAACGACATAATTAGCTCTTTTCGGCTTTTCCCTTAGGTCATAGTCGAAGATAAACCTCGATCTTACCGGTCTTCTAAAAGCTAAAGGCAGCCGGGATGCCAATTATCATACCTAAAAGATTTAAAGATTCAAGAAATGGCGGTGAAAATGTATTGTTTTACGATCGAATAATTAAATTCTTGAATTTGGGCTTTTAGGCATGAAAAGATTAATTTGTTCCCTGATTGTGATTTGTAGATGTATGTCCCACTTATTTCCCACCTTCACATTTGTGGAAATAAGTATCCATTATCCTCCTACACACCAGTGGAGGAAAATACCAAGCAAGTGATCGTCGAGGACAATCGATTCCTTGCATTAATGCTTTACAAAAATCCAAACATAACTTATATTCAAAAGCGTGTATGTTGAACAATCCGCATAAATCCAAAGACCTAACTTTCACACAATTGCTCAGTGTTTTCCATCAGATAATTAAGCTGCATATATATATGGTATAGCAGCCGTAGGAGAATTGGTCTTCCACACCATGCACTCGCTTGCCCTCTACCTCTCCTTCCTCCATCTTCTCCTGATCACCCAAGTCTTCACCGAAACCCCGCCACCCTATGCTGCCACCGACTATTTTCTCCTCAATTGTGGCTCGTCCTTCAAATCAACCTCGCTGGATGGCCGTAACTGGGAAGGCGATTTCAACTCAAAGTTTACACCCCCAAATATTAACACGACATCAATAGCATCTACCCCCTCCCAGCACGACCCTTCTGTTACCCAACTCCCCTACACGACTGCACGCATCTTTCACAACAAGTTCACCTACTCCTTCCCCGTCTCGCCTGGCCTGAAGTTCGTCCGTCTCTACTTCTTTCCGGCCACCTACTCCGGACACGATAAATCGAAGTCCTTCTCCTTCGTCACCGCCAATAACTTCACCCTCTTAAGCAACTTCAGTGCCTTCCTTACCGTATCTTCCATAGAACCTCCCGTAGCCACCTTTATCAAAGAATTCATAATCCCTGTGTTTCACACTCGGTTTCTCAACATAACCTTTATTCCATCTCCGAGCTCTTACGCCTTCATTAATGGTATAGAGATTGTTTCTATCCCAAATAATCTCTATATGCACAATAGGGATGATGTAATGATCACCAAGCAGGTAGATTACAACATACCCTTCTATTTCGACAACACCACTGCTCTTGAGACCATGTTTAGACTAAACGTGGGTGGCAACGATGTCTCGGGCGTAGAGGATACTGGTATGTTCCGGACTTGGCGTCAGGACTCGCAGTATCTGTTTGGCCAGAAGAAAGGGATGATACCTTACGGCCAGTCTGATGTCAAGATACAGTATACGACAGACACACCGGCCTACACAGCGCCGGAGATTGTGTATAAAACTTCTCGTTCAATGGTTCTGAATGGTACGGTTAACTTGAGTTTCAACCTCACGTGGATCTTCAAGGTTGATGGCGGGTTTTACTATCTTTTTAGGCTGCATTTCTGCGAAACTCAGCAAGAGGTTCTGAAAATGAACCAACGGGTTTTTGACATATTCATCAATAATCAGATGGCAGAGGAAGGAGCGGATGTGATTCAATGGACCGGTGGTACTCGAATTCCTGTATACAGAGAGTATGTTGTATTGGCCTCAAGTGTAAACAAGGGCAAACAAGATTTATGGCTCGCGCTACATCCTAACTGGGATCTATTACCACATCCCTTATACGCCAGTGCCATCTTGAACGGTGTGGAAATATTTAAGTTGAACCGATCAGACGGTACTCTTGCTGGGCTCAACCCGGAAGTGGAGGGGGTTACCACACTCCCGGCCCCGGAACCCAAAACAAAATTAACGGAGAGGCCACAGAAGTTGTCGTCGATGATAGCCATTATCATTGGAGGTGTTGTTGGTCTACTCTTTATTCTTTTTTTAGTGACTTTCGGGCTGAGTAAGAGAGCCAAGGACATCGGCTCCACCGGTGTAACTTCATGGTGGGGTCTATTTTCTTTCACCAAGACCAAGTCCACTAAGACGCAGGGCTCATTTTTACCTTCCGAATTATGTCGTAAGTTTTCGTTTGCTGAAATCAAAGCCGCCACAAACGATTTCGATAAGGTTTTAATCATAGGGGTTGGAGGGTTTGGCAACGTGTATAAAGGGTACATTGATGACGGGACTATTCCAGTTGCAATCAAACGGCTGAAATCTAGTTCACAGCAAGGGGCTCGTGAGTTCCACACCGAAATCGTGATGCTCTCCCAGCTTCGTTACCTCCATCTTGTTTCTCTGATTGGATATTGTAACGAAGGTGATGAGATGATACTCGTCTACGATTACATGGCCCATGGGACTCTACGTGATCATTTGTACAACACCGATAATCCACCTCTTCCGTGGAAGCAACGCCTTGAGATTTGTATCGGTGCGGCTCGTGCTTTGAACTATCTTCATACGGGCGCAAAGCAAACAATCATTCATCGTGACGTGAAGACAACAAATATCTTATTAGATGAGAAATGGGTTGCCAAGGTATCCGATTTTGGATTGTCCAAAGTAGGTCCCACTGGCATGGCCAACTCCCATGTCAGCACGGTGGTGAAGGGTAGTTTTGGGTACATGGACCTAGAGTATTACAGACGTATGCAGTTGACTGTGAAATCTGACGTGTACTCATTTGGTGTGGTTTTGTGTGAAGTATTGTGTGCAAAGCCACCTATAATGCGTACGACAGAGACAGCAATGGGCCTCGCGAGGTGGGCGCAGGAAATCTATCGCAATGGAAAGGTTGAAGAGATGGTTGATCCATCAATTAAGGGTGAAATAGGGATTCGGTGCTTGAAGAAATTTGTTGAGGTTGCGATGAATTGTTTACTTGACAACGGAATCGAACGGCCATCAATGGATGATGTGTTGGGGGGCCTTGAGTTCGCATTGCAATTGCAAGAAAGTGTAGACGAAGATGTAGGGCTTAATGTGGTTGAAATTAAGGCGCTAGATGATGAGAAAGGTCTCTTCCCCAAGTCCACACTTGATGATAGTGATGACATGTCAAGTAGCAGCAGTGGACAAGTGTCAAGTAGAAATAGCAACAGCAGGGTGACCATAATGAGCAACGGAGAGCAAAGTTTTGCAAGTGCCAGTCAAGAGTCGGGCAAACTAATGTCCTCTAGTCATTTGGGACAGTGTTCTCTATGATTATGAATCTTAGCGGTCGGTGAAAGATGGTAGCTGAATTTTTATTAATTGGGCCTTATTTGGAGTCATATATTGAGGACAAGGGTTTGTAGGAAAGTCATTCTATTCATGAGTGTAGCAAATTAAATGATAGTTGTAGTGCATGTATCGGATTGAATCATGAGTACTCTAAACTCATAGATTATGGGATTCTTCTTGACTTGGGTTTTGTCGTAAGTCAGCTCTAAGCAAGATAATAAGTCAAAAGATTAAGCAAGTCTGAGTTTTGATTAAAGTAAAGTAAGAAACATTCATTTGAAAATGTTTGATATGACACTCTAATTAATAATTGGAATATTCGTTATTCGTTATATATATATATATAACGGTTGATTGAGAATAGCATATGAATATTGTTGAATGAATGTTGAATATAATTATAGTATGTAGATTTTTTTTATTTATTATTATTTTATTGAATGTGGGAGAATGGAGAAAATGGATTTCTTTGTGACTATTCTTTTTTTCTAATCAAATTGGAAATACAAGTGATAAAAAACCAAAAAGGGTGGGCTCCCCTGCAGCAGATCCAAACACGAAAGATAACGATCCAAATAAACGAAACAAAATAGAAAATAGGCCAAAAGGTCCAATACTCAAGAGTCATAAATTATTAGGTTGTATTGTTCCAACAGTTTCGAAACCCAATGCAGGCGTCAAGATCAATGAAATGGTATTACAAAACAAATAGAGATTTACGGATGCCATGAGGCAGCCAAGCGTCAGACATTTTACCCATTTTTTTAAAAATATATATATTGAAGAAGATAAATTATTAAAGGAGAATTTAAATTTGAGGTATTAGTACCAAATTTAAGATGATCGAATCCCTTTTGGGTGATACAATCCCTAAAGGGTTAACTCTCTATCCTTAAGTTTTAGTCTTAAATCCAAAAATAAATTTTGAGGCATTAGAAACTAAATACTAACTCATAAAAATTTAACAAAAAAAAAAAAAATCTAGCAGGACGACTAGGAAGAGAGAGATTTTTTTACAATTTTTTATTTTTTTATTTTTTTTAATAAAGCCACATCAAACTTTGGCAGACACTTGTCTGACTTTTGGCAGCCTGATAGCAGGATTCTTACAAAACACTCGCCTTTCTCTTGAAAGAAGAAACGGATTTTTTACTTAATTCAAAAAGTGTTTTTCAAAATCAATAGTCGAAGATAAATGGATTGAGATTTCCAGTTGCCTCAAGCGTCAGACACTTTCTTTTTCTTTTCTTTTTTGCATTTTTTTTTTTTAAAAAAAAAATTGTTTTTTAAATTGAAGAAGAGATATATCAAGGAAAAATTCAAATTTGAGGTATTAGCACTAAATTTAGGATGATAAAATTCCTTTTAAGTGATACCATCCCTAAAGGGTTAACCTTCCACCCCTAGGTTTTAGTTTTAAATTCAAAAATAAATTTTGAAGCATTAGAAACTAAATATTAACTCATAAAAATTTAACCAAAAAAAAAAATAATACTAGGAAGAGAGAATTTTTTACATTTTTTTTTTTTTTTGTTAATAAAATCATATCAGACTTTAGCTGACACTTGTCTAATTCTTGACAGCCAGATCCGAACTCAAGATAAATAGTTGTAACAGGAAGTTGGGGGAAAGCTCAGGCCGTACTCCGAGATTTAGGGGGGTGCCCCCGTTGTAAAGAACAGATCGACTGAAAACGCCGTTACGGAAAGTAGAAGCGCCTTACCGAGCCTACCAAATGGTTTTTTTTTTTTCTTTATCTTTTTAATTTTTATTGTTTTCTGTTTCTCAATTTTTTTTAAGGACCGATTCAATTTCAATGGGCACTTGTTGATTTTGTTGTTGGATTAAATTACGGTCAGCGATGTTCAAAACGCGCCGTTCGTCAGGCGTACCATAATCTCTGTGTACCAGTACTTGGTTTCGCTCTTTGAATTCTTTGTGATTCTGTTTGGTGTCATTGAAACCGTTGTCCCACTAAACAGCAAAGAATTTGGGTCGAAAGGCATATTTGAGAAAGTATTTTCTGTGAAACAAACAAATTGTGTACCTTATTTCCTCTTTTGGCTGTTGGGTTTTGGTTGATTTTGGCATTGGGTTGATTTGGACGTAGGTTGTGCTAAGGATCAGGGTGTATGCGCAAAGTGTTGTTCCCGTGTGGATCGTATAGTCGAAAGGTTTTTGTTTGACAAGTTATTTCTTTTGAGTTATGTATGAATTTTTTTCCTTTTTATTGAGTGCTTTTGGTTTTTTATTGTAGAGATTCTTCAGAAGTAGAGGCTGAGCAAAAGTTGCTTGAGGACGTTAGTTTCTTTTCTCTTTGTTATAATTTGTATGCATTTTTGAAAAGAAGGCTCGATTTTTTGCATTTTGGAAGCTAATTGATGGGTTTGTGTGATTTTGTTCTAGGCAGTTAAGAATGCTCGAGAAAGGGACCGAAGGTCTCTGCTACGTGCAGTAAGTTCTTTAAAGCAATGCTTTTCATCCCTTTTCATATTTGTATTTGCTTAGGAGTATAAAGATTTTATTTTCCCATCAGTTGTTTGTTATTAATTTCTTGTCTGGGTAAGAACAGAAATTTTATCCCATATTAATGAAGAATCTACCTTTTAGTTATTCATGAAGTCCTTATATCATCAACCTTCTATTGAGAAATAATTAACAATGTTGTAACTACTAATTTAGATCATATGCTGTAGTGTTTTCCAAGAGATTGTAATTGCCGCCATGCGCAAATCTTGGACAGGATCGATGGTTCTGATGATGTTTTCCAACTCATATACTCCTGCTTTTATATATGTTTGTTTGTGCT
Source organism: Corylus avellana (assembly GCF_901000735.1). Classification (NCBI taxonomy): domain Eukaryota; kingdom Viridiplantae; phylum Streptophyta; class Magnoliopsida; order Fagales; family Betulaceae; genus Corylus; species Corylus avellana. Next base: position 31,528,115 of record NC_081545.1, on the reverse strand, counting down.
GGTCTAATGGTGTTAATTGACCTGCTGGCGGTTTTGGCTTCTTTCATGTTCCCAAGCTGCGCAGGTTTGGGGTGTTGGTGATTTGTTGTCTTTCTTAGTTGCTGGTTTTGGGGACTACTGTTTAATCTTCCCTTTGCAAAATTTATTTTGGTTTATAAATTAATTAATTATTCATCCAAAAAACAAAAAATTCATATGATATTGAACTACAATTCTCTCATTGTTAGCATCACACTGTATCTAAAGTCTCGCTAATTAGGCCATTGTAGTGCTTGGTTTTTTCTATGTGATATATAGGTTTTCTAAAGGTGTAAATTCTTAGGCAAGTCCAAGTAGGCAAGCTTAGAACTTAGAAGGTACGGGCCCAATAGCGAGACCTATCTAATTTTAATTAAATATATCATAAACCCATAAGAATAAACAATAATTTTTATTTTAAAATGTTATTTTGAATTATATGTATAGTTTAATGGTTTGTATGGTATGATTTTATAAAAAGGGTATGCGTTGGAATTTTCATAGAAGCAAAATTTTATTTTTAGCATGATTTTAATTTGTGGAATTTTCATATTTTCAACTATGCCCATGTAATGAATTGATGAATTTATTATTAAATTTGTATAGGATTTATATGAATTCACAAATCTAATAATTGATTAATTAAATGTTGTGTACATAACTAAATTCAGGATCCCAAAGAAGTAGAAAAGAGCATAATAGAAAACAAATTAATCATACAAGATACCAAGATTTAAGTGGTTCGGTCTAACAAGCCTACATCTATTGGCAGAGATGACCCAGAGAAAATTCACTATCAAAAGATAGAATACAAAGATAACGGGTAGAAAATCACTCAAAACCCCCAAAGCCCTTATACACTTAAATCTCACTCACACAAAATAAAAAAAAATACAAAAGAGAGAAATATTTGACAAAGAAAACTATTTTTGTCTCTAAGTACACCATCATAAGGCACAACAAAATAAAAAAATCCTAATAAAATGTGTGGTTTCTAATTTTTTTCTCCCATCCTTGCTTTGTTGCAAAACCTCCTTTTTATATTGGTTCAAAGTCGGCTAGCAACTCTGTTGATACTGTGCACAACAATGATAAATAATATAGAATCAGAAAGAGAGAGATTAAGAAAGAGTTAAGACACAGATTTAACATGGTTCGGCAATGTGCCTACATTTACAAAGAGTGCGACTGTATTTTGCTATAATATGATTCAAGGTTACATTATAACATATATATAAAAAATCCTCAAAATACTCCTGCTTTGTGAATGTCGTTATTTGCTTCCATTTACTTGGTCTTCCACTAATGTTCTAATATGAGCTACTAATTCTAACAAATTTATTGTAAAACTTAAAGTAAAGTCACGTGTGCTCCAAATTGGAGTAGTAAACCCACAAAAGCCAAAGACTTCAAGTCAAGCTTGGCATTCTAAAAGTCAGGCGGAGTCCACTTCAAGACTTTAGTAGTTCAAGTCATATCACAACATTAATCTTTTTTTAATAAAAAAAAAAAAAAAAGAAAAAAAAAGAAGAAGATGATTGATCCATTTGTAAGATGCTTCTTTTTGTAAAGCCTCTGTTCATTTGTTTCTTTTTAGTCTTTACGGTCCTACGAGCTTCTATCCCAATAAATACTTTTGAGTATCATCCATCTTAAACCTCCGTTTAGTTTAAAATTCTATTAATTTTAAAAATAAAGCTATATATTTTTTATCTTATAATGTTGTAGTAACAATTTTAATAAATTTTTTATTTTTATTTTTTTTTACAATGACTCTTTAATAATTGATTGAGGTCAATATTATGAAATAAAAATAAAATTTATAGCATTACTCTAATTCTAATATTTTCACTTGTGTTAAATAAACCAGATTTTAGAAAGCTAGAATATCGAACTTCGAATATGGTGTCTCGCTGTACCCATGAATTTGAATATGATAACAAGGTTCACAAAACTTACGGAAAAAACAATCGTTCACGAAAACAAAATAAGAGTATTTTAGTTTCTGTAATTTACTTTTTTCATATGCAAAACCAATAAAGTTTATCTAGAGCATTAATCACGTAGTCCAGGTTGCTATTCCTGGGTTGAATGTTAGAAAAGGTTGTGGTCCAGTGGTCCCTATATATTCTGAGTCTAATAATTCCAAAGACTTAACTTTCACACCATTGCTCACGTATTTTCCATCAGATAATTAAGCTGCATATATATGGTATAGCAGCCGTAGGAGAATTGGTCTTCCACACCATGCACTCGCTTACCCTCTACCTCTCCTTCCTCCATCTTCTCCTCACCCAGGCCGTCACCAAAACTCCGCCACCCTACGCTGCCACCGACTATTTTCTCCTCAATTGTGGCTCGTCCTCCGAGTCAACCTCACTCGATGGCCGTAACTGGGAAGGCGATTTCAACTCAAAGTTCTCACCCCCAAATATAGAAACCACATCAATTGCATCTACCCCCTCCCAACACGACCCTTCTCTTACCCAACTCCCCTACACCACTGCACGCATCTTTCACAACAAATTCACCTACTCCTTTCCCGTCTCGCCTGGCCTGAAGTTCGTCCGTCTCTACTTCTTCCCGGCCTCCTACTCTGGAGTCGATAAATCCAAGTCATTCTCCTTGGTCACCGCCAATAACTTCACCCTCTTAAGCAACTTCAGTGCCTTTCTTACCGTCTCTTCGATAGAACCTCCTGTAGCCACCGTTATCAAAGAATTCATAATCCCTGTGTTTCACACTCAGTTTCTCAACATAACCTTTATTCCATCTCCAAGCTCTACGCCTTCATTAATGGTATAGAGATTGTTTCTATCCCAAATAATCTCTATATGCACAATAGGGATGATGTAATGATCACCATGGTAGATTACAACATACCCTTCTATTTCGACGAAACCACTGCTCTTGAGACCATGTATAGACTAAACGTGGGGGGCAACGATATCTCGGGCGTAGACGATACTGGGATGTTCCGGACTTGGCGTCAGGACTCACAGTATCTGTTTGGCCAGATGAAAGGGCTGACAACTTACAGCCAGCCTGATGTTAAGATACAGTATACTACGGACACACCGGCCTATACTGCGCCGGAGATTGTGTATAAAACTTTTCGTACAATGGGTCTGAATCTTACGGTTAACTTGAATTCCAACCTCACGTGGATCTTCACGGTTGATGGCGGGTTTAACTATCTTTTTAGGTTTCATTTCTGCGAAACTATGCTAGAGATAGTGGAAACGAATGAACGGGTTTTTAACATATTCATAAATAATCAGACAGCACAGGAACAAGCGGATGTGATTGAATGGAGCGGCGGTACCAGAATTCCTATATACAGAGAGTATGTTGTGTTGGTCCCAATTGGAAACAAGGCCAAACAAGATTTGTGGCTTGCGCTACACCCTGACTTGGATATTAAACCACCTCCTGTAACCACCAGTGCCATCTTGAACGGCGTGGAAATATTTACGTTGAACCGATCAGACGGTAGTCTTGCTGGGCTCAACCAGGAAGTGGAGGGGGTTACCACACTCCCGACCCCGGAACCCAGAACAAAACTAAAGGAGAAAACAAAGAGGTTGTCGCCGACGATAGCCATTATCATAGGAGGTGTTGTTGGTCCACTCTTAATTCTTTTTTTAGTGACTTTCCGGCTGAGTAAGAGAGCCAAGGACATCGGCTCCACCGGTGTAACTTCATGGTGGGGTCTATTTTCTTTCACTAAGACCAAGTCAACTAAGACGCAGGGCTCATCTTTACCTTCCGAATTATGTCGTAAGTTTTCGTTTGCTGAAATCAAAGCTGCCACAAACGATTTCGATAAGGTTTTAATCATAGGGGTTGGAGGGTTTGGCAACGTGTATAAAGGGTACATTGATGATGGGACCATCTCAGTTGCAATCAAACGGCTGAAATCTAGTTCACAGCAAGGGGCTCATGAGTTCCACACCGAGATCGCGATGCTCTCCCAGCTTCGTTACCTCCATCTTGTTTCTCTGATTGGATATTGTAACGAAGGTGATGAGATGATACTCGTCTACGATTACATGGCCCGTGGGAGTCTACGTGATCATTTGTACAACACCGATAATCCACCTCTTCCGTGGAAGCAACGCCTTGAGATTTGTATTGGTGCGGCTCGTGCTTTGAACTATCTTCATACGGGCGCAAAGCAAACGATCATTCATCGTGACGTAAAGACAACAAATATCTTATTAGATGAGAAATGGGTTGCCAAGGTATCTGATTTTGGATTGTCCAAAGTAGGTCCCACTGGCATGGCCAATTCCCACGTCAGCACGGTGGTGAAGGGTAGTTTTGGGTACATGGACCCAGAGTATTACAGACGTATGCAATTGACTGTGAAGTCTGACGTGTACTCGTTTGGTGTAGTTTTGTGTGAAGTAGTGTGTGCAAGGCCGCCTATAATGCGTACAACAGATATAGCAATGGGGCTAGCGAGGTGGGCGCAGGAAATCTATCGCAATGGAAAGGTTGAAGAGATGGTTGATCCATCAATAAAAGGTGAAATAGGGATTCGGTGCCTGAAGAAATTTGTTGAGGTTGCGATGAATTGTTTACTTGACAACGGAATCGAACGGCCATCAATGGATGATGTGTTGGGGGGGCTTGAGTTCTCATTGCAATTGCAAGAGAGTGTAGACGAAGATGTAGGGCTTAATGTGGTTGAAATTGAGGCGTTGGCTGATGAGAAAGGTCTCTTCCCCAAGTCCACACTTAATGACAGTGATGACATGTCTAGTAGCAGCGGTGGACAAGTGTCAAGTAGAAATAGCAACAGCAGAGCGACCATAATGAGCAACGAAGACCAAAGTTTTGCAAGTACTAATCAGGATTCGGGCAAACTAATGTCCTCTAGTCCTTTGGGACAGTGTTCTTTGTGATTATGAATCTTAGCTGTCGGTGAAAGAAGGTGGTAGCTGAATTTTTATTTAGCCTTATTTGGAGTCATATATTGCGGACGAGGGTTTGTAATAAAGTCATTCTATTCAATTGTGTAGCAAATTAAATGATAGTTGTAGTGCATGTATCTGATTGAATCACTCTGAGGCATAGATTATGGGATTCTTCTACTTGGGTTTTGTCATAAGTAAGCTCAGAGCAAGATAATAAGTCAAAAGATTAAGCAAGTATGAGTTTTCATTAGAGTAATGTTAGAAACATTCATTTGAAAATGTTGATATGACACTCCTAATTAAATTTAATGGTTGGTTGAGAATGTCATGCCACCATTGTTGAATGAATGTTGAATATAATTATAACATATAGCATTTTTTATTTATTTATTATTATTTTATTGAACGTGGGAGAATGGAGAAAATGGATTTCTTTGTGACTATTTTTTTTTCCCTAATCAAATTGGGAAAGAGGGTACAAGTGATCAAAAAACTGAAAATGGGTGGGCTGAGCTCTCCTACAACAAACCTAAACACAAAAGATAACAGTGCAAATAAACAAAACAAAATTGGAAATAGGCCAAATAAATAGCTCAGACCGCATAAAGCGATTTTAAAGATACAAGAGCACATGAAAGATGACAAACCTCAAGAGTCATAAACTATTAGGTTGTATTGTTCCAACAGTTTCGCTTGGAAACCCAACGCCAATATCAAGATCAACGAAACGGTATTACAAAGAAAAATACTTGGTTGCATTAAAAAGGCTTAGTTAGGGTGGCTGGCCACCCCCAACCACCCTTTTTTATTTTTTTTATTTTTTTATTAATTTTTGATCATTTTAATTTTAATTTTATAATTAATAGATTTTAAATAATAAAAAATTAAAATAGGTCATACCACCTATAATTAAAATGACCAAAAAATAAACTTTTTTAATTCAACCTATCATTTTCCTGTTACAAAACACTCGCTTTTCTCTAGACAGAGGAAACGGATTTTTACATAATTCAAAAAGTGCTTTTCAAAATCACGGGCCGAAGATAAATAGTTGTAACAGGATTACAGGAAGTTGGGGGAAAGCTCAGGCCGTACTCCGAGTTTTAGGGGGTGTGCCCCCGTTGTAAAGAACAGATCGACTGGAAACGCCGTTACGGAAAGTACAAGCGCCTTACCGAGCCTGCCAAATGGTATTTTATTTTCCTTTTTAATTTTTGTCGTTTTCTGTTTCTCAATTTTTTTTAAGGACCGATTCAATTTCAATGTGCACTCGTTGATTTTGTTGTTGGATTGAATTACAGTCAGCGATGTTCAACACGCGCCGTTCTTCAGGCGTACCATAATCTCTGTACCGGTACTTGGTTTCGCTCTTTGAATTCTTTGTGGTTCTGTTTGGTGTCATTGAAACCGTTGTCCCACGAAACAGCAAAGAATTTTGTGCGAAGGCATATTTGAGAAAGTATTTTCTGTGAAACAAACAAATTGTGTACCTTTTTTCTTCTTTTGGCTGTTGGGTTTTGGTTGATTTTGGCATTGGGTTGATTTGGACGTAGGTTGTGCTAAGGCGCAGGGTGTATGAGCAAAGTGTTGTTCCCGTGTGGATCGTATAGTCGAAAGGTTTTTGTTTGACAAGTTATTTCTTTGAGTTATGTATGAATTTTTTTCCTTTTTATTGAGTGCTTTTGGTTTTTTATTGTAGAGATTCTTCAGAAGTAGAGGCTGAGCAAAAGTTGCTTGAGGACGTTAGTTGCTTTTCTCTTTGTTATAATTTGTATGCATTTTTTAAAAGAAGGCTCGATTTTTTGCATTTTGGAAGCTAATTGATGGGTTTGTGTGATTTTGTTCTAGGCAGTTAAGAATGCTCGAGAGAGAGACCGAAGGTCTCTGCTACGTGCAGTAAGTTCTTTAAAGCAATGCTTTTCATCCCTTTTCGTATTTGTATTTGCTTAGGAGTATAAAGATTTTATTTTCCCATCAGTTGTTTGTTATTAATTTCTTGTCTGGGTAAGAACAGAAACTTTATCCCATATTAATGAAGAATCTACCTTTTAGTTATTCATGAAGTCCTTATATCTCCAACCTTTTATTGAGAAATGATTAACAATGTTGTAGCTCCTAATTTAGATCATATGCCCTATTGTTTTCCAAGAGATTGTAATTGCTACCATACTCAAAGCTAAAATTGAATAATGTCTCTTTCTGTATGAAACTTCTAGATTCAAAATTTTCTTTGCAGTTGTTATGATAATTATATGCTTGTCTTGCTTGTAACCCGTCGAGAAATTAATTTTGGAATTTTCAACCGTTTTGGTGTTAAACCGTCCTCTTCCCTGGTACGCCAAGATTCACTTCCAGGAGATGGACATCACATCTGCAAGTTTTGAATTTTATTGTGCAAATTGCATTTTGAATCCCAAGTTGATAAGGCGTTTGCCCTTATACAACATACATCTCTTTTCTGTGCATTTTATTCAGTTTCTACCGGTATCTCAGGTTGTGTAATCTTTCCCGGTTATTGTTCTATTAATGGGTATTTCTAGTTTTTACCAAGTTGAGCATGTTTTGATGTGCACAGTTGGTGAACATTTCATGGATTTAGATCCTTTATCATGTCTTGACAGGGCGAAGCTAATCCAATAATAGTGCTTTTTGTACTTTATTGTTCCTTTTTGTCCGTTTTCTTCTGTAACATGTGGTATTATTTTCCTTTTATGTTGCACCAGATGAACAAAAGTAAATCTAAAAGTTCGGAGAAAACACCAACCGACAAAGAAGACAAGGTTAGGGAGTTATTTCCCGCTGCATCACTTGAGGAATATGCTAAGCAAAGCAGGAATGATAATGGTGATGATGACGACGACAAAGATGAGGACCTAATTTTGAGTTGAGGGATATAAACAGTGTGTCAACAGATGCTTATAGCTTGTGGGATCTCTTCCATGTTCCAACATGTACTACCAAGATACTGATTAAATTAGATATTTTTTTTGAAGATGTGCTGAAATATCAAATTTGCCAGAAATGGAGTCATTTTTTGTTAAGATTAAGAAGAATTTGTGACTTCTATTTTCTGTTTTTGCTGGTTGATCATTCTGTACAAGTGCTTATATATATATATATATATATATGTGTGTGTGTGTGTGTGTGTGTGTGTGTGTGACGCTGATGATTGCAACAACTTGATCTACCCTAGTGTTATGTACCATCGGACAAGATTTCAAAAGAAGATACTAAGTAATTATAAAAGAAGATCCTAAGTAATTATCTATTTATCTGGCATATCTTAAGATCAAGGCCTCCACTACCTGAGCCAACCCTTTGGAGGCATTGATCTTAAGATTTGCACCCTTCAAGGTCTAAGGTTCAACATCTCATGTATACAAACAATCGATTGGAGCTACACCCCCTCCTGAAAAGCTAGCGATTTAACCAGTTCCATCTAGAGAAACTTCTAAGGGTGCGGTGCACAAGACTGAAGTTTACTCTGGAAGGTGGGTCCGAAGGGCCCTGCTTCGAAGAGGTTTCAATTTGCTACTGTTATCTCAAATTACCGAGAGGACAGAAGGATAAAAGAAAATAAGATCTAAATGGGAAAAAAACGCACCGGAAAATGACTGCATCTCAAAAAAATCAAAATTATTTGCATTTACTGTGCCAAAGAATACACTTGCTAGTTGACAGCCTGGTATGGAGAAAGAAAATATCTAGCTGGAAAAATCTTATAAGAGTAAACAATCCTTTCCAAAAATTAGCAAAGTAATCTTGTTCCGGTAACCACAATGTTGGCTCCTTAATCAAAATAGCCACAAAAGCTTCAATATCAGCTATTCTGTCTCTGGAACTCTACAGCACAGCAAGCATTGTAGTGCCTATCCAAACAGTCACTGTCAACAAAATGATGAATCCCAGCCCAGTTTTGGACCAAAAATCGCTACCTCTCATGTCAGGAAGAAGCAAGGTTGTGGACCAGCAGTACATCACATCAAGTCACCTTTTGCACACAGGCGCTCTGAACAAGAAAAAAAAAAGAAAAACTCTTAGACAGGGAATAATAAACATGTAAATATACATCGAAGTTGTTTGTGTGAGTACACTTACACTTTCAAGAGAGAGAGAGAGAGACTCTGAAACCATGAATTACAATTTACAACATGCATTTTCATTTTGAGGAATTGATATATTTCACACACAGAAGAGGGGGGTGCTGAAAAAGAAGTTTGTTTTTCACCATTGAAGCTACATTTAGGGTGCTGAAAAAGAAGTTTGTTTTTCACCATTGAAGCTACATTTATACAAGGTTTCTCAAAGACGAAAAAGAAAATGTCATGGGTAACATATCTGTAGGTTCCTAATTCCTATAATAGTTCCTCAGAGAAGACCAACTAAAAATCTCCAGTATTATGAAGAAAACATCCTGGAAAAATAATGACGAAAATATATACATAGTTGTATTCAAAAAAAATATATACATAGTTTGTTGTGCCCTAACATTCACAAGTTTTTTTAAGCCGGCCACATAAAGTAACAAAACACAAATACAAATAGATTTTGCATACTCTAGTTAACCATAAAATAATTTAAAGGAGGTAAGATGCATCATAGAAATTATACCATTTAGTGTTATCCATGGCATCTAAAGGCGTATATAAATCACCAATCAAGGATTCATTATATTGCCACATGAATCCTTCTTGTCCATATTGTTTTTGTACGGATCACGTAAACTGAATTATGTACGTACTCTAATTCAAATAAGCAATGCGTGCATTCAAAATTTATGATCCATCTTAAACCTCTATTAATTCAAGAATAATGCTATATATTTTTATTTCATGATATTGATGTGACAGTCCCATCAATTTTTTATTTTACCATGACTCTCTAATGATTAATATATTGGGACTATTTGGTCAGTATTGTAAGATAAAAATATAATTTTATAGCTTTACTCTAATATTTTCACTTGTATTAAATAAACCAGATATTAGAAAGCTATACTATCAAAGTATATAACAAAAAATTGCGTGGTTGTCATTAAAGTCGTGGTTAACGGGTCAAGGACCCTTTTTTCTTCTTTTGTTTCTGTTTTTTTTTTTTTTTTTTTAATAAGTAACGAGTCAAGAACTTTGAATGGCGTCTCGCTGTACCCATGAATTTGAATATGATAACAAGGTTCAAAAAAACTTACCAAAAACATTCAAGTTTAATCACATAGTACCCCAGGTTGCTTTTCCTGTATTGAATATTAGAAAGGTTGGTCCGGTGGCCCCTATTCTAAGTCCGAGTAATTGGTCAATACTAAAGCAAGAAGTTAGTAAAAGAGTTAATAACTCTAGCTAGCATTTTTCATCATCTCTGTTATCTTTTTTAGGATAATATTACACGCACAAAAGGAGACACAGGTATTTTGTACGTATATAACTTTTATCAATATAGTATTGCTTATAATTTTTTTTTTGTTTAAAAAAAAAAGCTAATAATAATAGTATTAATTAAGATTTAGGAAATCAGAATCTAGATAATTAGCTATTTATGGACGCAAGTCCAGAGGGTAATTTAGAGATAGAGTACTATTCTTTAATGGTAAATTATACTTATCTCATTTAACATATATAGTTTATCATCACCCAATTAACAGTTTTTTTTTTTTTTTTTTGTGTCAAATTTTAAATGACTCCATTGGCCTCTCCAATTTGGTGAGGAGCGTGGAGCCAGCCAGCCAGGGTCGACAAAGGAATAATAACACCAAATACAAGGCTGCTGAGCAAGTCTAAAGTATCTCTTACAAGTTCAGCAATCGTTTTCGGGGAATAATTTGAAGATTTTTTTTTTTTCTTTTTTTTTTTCACAAGAGGGGAGGAAGAATTCAAACTAATAACCTCTATTTCATGAGGCATGGTCCCTAGCCAATTAATCTTTGATGACAAATTAATTTGAAGATAAATATGCAATCAAAGACATCACTTGTTCACTTGTAAGACTTTTCTTCCAAAACGACAACCAGACTAGGACATTTGGAAAAAGAAAAAGGAAAGGGAAAAGGAAAAGGAAAGAAAAAAAGGCCGGAGGTCCATTTCTATTAGTCATGCTTGCTAGCCAGGAACGACATCTTTTCAGTGTTCTGCCAAAAGACTTATACAGAGTCTTTTTCGCACACTTCTCACGCGTTCAAAAAAAGATATTAGTATCACTGATCACCAAAAAAAAAAAGGAAAAAAATCATATATCTATGAATACATTAATCAAAAAGAGAAATCTAGATATAAAGGTTTAGACATATAATTTTATTACTTAATAGTAAAAGAAAAAACAAATCAATTTAAAGAATTGAATACGTGAACATTTTCTAAAAAGAAAGAAACTATTTTCTGTTTGATTTTCGAGAAATAGTTTAAAGTTAATATTCAAGTTTTGGATACTTTTCCGCGAATGTCCCATGCATGTTGACTTGGTAGAGAAAGTATCGATCAGAGAGTAAATTTTGTGTGGTACCTGGGTTTAGGCATGACATATGAGGTATAAATATTGGCGTTTCTCAAGAGAGCAACGACATAATTAGTCCTTTTCCCTTAGGTCGTAGTCCAAGATAAACCTCCATCTTACCGGTCTTCTAAAGGCTAAAGGCAGCCGGGATGCCAATTAATTATCAAACC
>NC_081545.1:31502441-31516422 GCF_901000735.1 Corylus avellana | reverse complement strand
TGTCACTCTATGAATGAGGTGGCTTTTAAAATTAATATTTGATTAAATTCAATAATGATCAATCACAAGTCCAGTAATGATTTTAAAAGTCACATCATTTTTAGAGTAACACAAGAGGGACACAAGAGTAACTTTTAGCATTACTCTTTATAACATGAGGTTTTAAAAGTTTAGTCTTTGATTTGAATTTAAAAACTAATGAAACATATCCATACGGACCATACATATGTAATTAGGTGACTAGGGTTTTGTAATTAGCTAGGGTTTATTGTAGAAAAGTTCCACGAATTAAATCATGCTAAAAATAAAATTTTGCTTTCTATGAAAATTCAAACTCATACCCTTTTTATAAAATCATCCCATACAAACCATTAAACTATACATATAATTCAAAATAACATTTTAAAATAAAAATTAATGTTCATTCTTATTGGGTTTATGATATATTTAATTAAAATTAGATAGGTCTCGCTAATGGGCATGTACCATCTAAGGTCACCTACAGCTTGGACTTGCCTAAGAATTTACACCTTATAAAACTTATAAATCACAAAGAGAAAACCTAGCACTACGTACAATGGCCTATTAATTAGCGACTTTAGATGTACAGTGTGATGCTAACAATGAGAGAATTGTAGTTCAATATCATATGAATTTTGTTTGGATGAATAACTAATTTATAAACCAAAATAAATTTTACAAAGGGAAAACCAAAACCAGCAACTAATTAGAAAGACAACAAATCACCAACACCCCAAACCTGCGTAGCTTGGGAACATGAAAGAAGCCAAAACCAGCTCAATTAACACCATTAGACCAGCACAAAAAAACAGGAAAGGAAAGATAATTATTAATCAAAGAGCTGATCCTTTTGAAGGACAGCACTCGTATGCTTTTTTGAAAAGTGATGCCTACTTTTGTTAAAGAAAAATACAGGTTATTTCCTTTTTAAAAAAGAAAATAATAAACTACTATCATTACATACTTAGTAATTTTATAAGTCCTTCTTGTGTTCATTTTGAATTATTCTAAAAATGATGTGACTATTAAAATTATCATTTAATTAAAATTTAGTAATAATTAATTAAAAATTTAATAATAATTTTAATAGTCACATTATTTTAAAAAAAATTAAAAAAGAATACAAAAAAATTTGTAAGATTACTTTTACGTAGCAGTAGTCTATCACCCTATGCGTCCACTCTTGCGTTTGACGTTGATCTCCTATTGATTACTTTAATTATTGGGTTCCAGAGACATTAAGTGGAAACGTTGCTGGATCACATGTGCAAAGCTGGCCCATCCGCTGGCCCCCACCACCATGGAAGGATTCCCTACCTAGCACAACTGGATCAGGATCCGAATATATCAAGAAATATATTAAGATTCCCTAATTTAGATAAATGCCTGGATAAGTTTTTGTTTGGTTATATAATATAAAAATATTGATTAAATGATTAAATTTATATTTTTAAATCAGTTTAACTTTTTTTTTTTTTTTTTAAATGACGATTTAACATAATTTCAAAGTCAAAAGTCTTGAATTTGAATACTAACTACATCAATTCATTTCATTTAAATTAAATATTTCAATTGTTATGCCTCACTTACTAAAAAGAAATTTGAGTCTATAAAAGTATTAAGGTGTAAATTAAATTATTAAAAACATCTCGATAAAAGTATTAAGGTGTTAATTAAATTATTAAAAACATCTTCTTAGAACAAAAGGTAGTTTAACAAGCTAGCCCATCCGCCTATGCCCCAACCCCCACTAGTATGGAATTTCTATCAAACTCAAGTGGGAGTAGATTAGGATCTTCCACAATTTTCAACCGGTTATTTCTCTATCTCCTTGGAAAGATAAGATAAGCAATCCTTGTCTCCTTGGAAAGATTGTCTCTATCTCTTACGAAGAGACACCTCCAATGAAAACCTATCAGCTGAGAGATAATTGCATGGTTGAGAGTGCATACTTTTATAGAGTGATTACCCCAACATAAGCAAGATGAGATATGATTTACTTCGGTACCAAAATGTTGCCAAACTCTCATCTATAAAACCTATACATTCGTGACATGACCCCAGGGGCTGAACTAGTATTTAGAGTTCAAAAGGGTAAAATTAAAAAAATTAGGGGTAAATGGAGTTTGAGGGGGCAAAGTTAAAAAAAATTAAGGGTAAAATTTTGGGACCCTTTTTTTTTTTTTTTGGGAAATTCAGTGTGGAGGAATACTTATGTTCTGCCTCTGTTGACCAATGCTCTTTTGTAAACTTATTTATCTTACCGCATCATTTACCATATACTCTCCCACCAACAGCATATTAAGGGGAGACTTCGTATCATTATATTTCAAGTAAACAACTTCAATTACTTATAGTTGGAAACATAGTCCGCATCCATGTCACCACCATGACTTAATCGAACACATAATGTATTGATTTGTGCTGAATTTTCAATTAAGTACTTCCTATAAAGTTAAATTCAAGAGATTTTCTGTGATACACTAGCTTATTAGTCACTTTACACTATATGAGCATAGATATTACTAGTATCATATGAACTATCATACGAGTATCTCGTTAGTGAGAAAAGGATCATCTCCATTTCAAAATCTTTCAATTTTCTCTATTTAGTGTATTTTGAAGGATATTGCATTTAATGCACTATCATCATTAAAACTTTTGGACAACACTACCCTTCAAAATGCATTAAATGGAGGAAATGAAGGAATTTTGAAATTGAGAAGATCCGTTTCCTCGCCGCTTACATTTAATTGATCAATTATGTCCCTCCAGCTAGGATCACATAAGCTTGTTCATCGAAGCATTTTCAAATCCTTTCGAATTATTCATGTAGCTATTCACTTACGTGTTTTTTGGTCTCATTCCAGCTACATGCATGTACTCTGAAGTGTTTTTTTAGAGACAATCCCTTGGCCATAAGCTTGGCCACCATCTCAGTGAAGAAAATAAAGTCTACTTTAATTTTATTTGTCTTTACTATATCCTGAATATTTTAATAATACAAATAAATCTTTCTTCCAAATCAAACCACTGCCAAAACCAAGCAAAACTCAACAGCCCAAAAAGAAAAAGGGTACGAAATTTGTTTATTTCACAGAAAATAGTTTCTCAAATATGTCTTCCGACCCGAAATACATTGCTGTTTCGCGGTTAGTGTAGTTAATGGTTAGTGGACGATTAATAATCACTCGCCTTTTTACCCCTGGGGTGAGGGACTTGGTACTTTTTGTAAAGGCATTTCCAATAGATATATTATTTACAACAGGGGACACCTATTTATTCGAAGTATGGTCCGAGCTTTTACCCAACTTTCTAAGAGCATGTTTTATGTGCGTAACAGCTATTATATTAAGAAAGAAAATAATTATTATTAAGAATGAAATAGTTAGTCGTATTCCTTAATTTATTAATAACACATAATTTTATTGGAATTGTACCAAAGTTAATAAAATAAAAAATTATTGTTTATGCTTATTGAACTTTATGATATATTTAATTAATCGCTAATGGGTCTTGCCTTTATCCTAGGTTAGGATAGAGGTTAATATTACACCTACTACTTTGACATCGGGCAGAATTAAGATTGTTTTAAAAGCGTATGATTGCAATATAAATTAAGAATTGAAGATTGAAAAGAGAATTCAGGAAGAGAGAAAATAACAAATAAAAAAGATAAAAACCCTAATTGCTCCAAATTAGAAAATTGAAAAACAACTCTGAATTGAAAAACTTAAATTTAATTGATAGTTCAAACTGAATTGAAAAGTAACAAAGACTAGATGTCTTTATAGAGGCTATGCACCTCCTAATTTAACAAGGAAAATGAAAACAAATCCTAATTGAAAAGGAAGACCTAATCCTAATGAAAAAGAGAAAACACAATCCTAATGAAAAAAGGGATCGAAAACCCACTCCTTATTAAAAAAGATAATTAAAACACACATGCATAATTAAAATAACAGATTGTCTCCTACATCATACATTCATACTTATAAATCACATAGAAAAAACCAAGCACTTCAATGGCCTAATTAGCGAGACTTTAGATACAGTGTGATGCCAATGAGAGAATTGTAGTTCAATATCATATGATTTTTTTTTTTTTTTTGGATGAATAATTAATTAATTTATAAACCAAAATAAATTTTACAAAGGGAAGATTAAACAGTAGTCCCCAAAACCAGCAACTAAGAAAGACAACAAATCACCAACACCCCAAACCTGCGCAGCTTGGGAACATGAAAGAAGCCAAAACCGCCAGCAGGTCAACTAACACCATTAGACCAGCACAAACAAACATATATAAAAGCAGGAGTATTTGAGTTGGAAAACATCATCAGAACCATCGATCCTGCCCAACCTTCTATTGGCATAATTAGACTCATAGGAGAGGGAGTTGATCTCTCCGAAGCCTAACAATTAAGCAGAACAATGTCCATACAAACAAATAGCCAAATCTCTACATTTCCAGCAAAAAAGTCTAGAGTTTCTTTCCTTCCAATGATGTAGACCATGACAGCTAGCATCAATTCAACGATCCTGCAGAGAAGGGAATTCCCTTTGATATCATATATAGATAGATTTCAAAATACAAGAATGAGGCACATTGGCTCTCTGCATGGACTTCAATGACAGAAAAGTAAAAATATAAAGTCAACAACATGTCTGTACAAATTACCTCAAGTCCTTTTCAGCTGATGATCAACCTTAATTAGTACTCCAAATTCTCAATTCAGAGAAAAACAATGGAAGGCACGTGCTGGACTTGGCTGAAATCCTCTCCTTTTTTTTCAAGTCTATGTTTGAATGCTATTGGCATCCATCGAAACTCCAGTTCCTGGAGGGCCCTCACAAACCTCAGTCCATCTGGAACCGACTTCAACTTGCTGCATTGTAAAATCTCCAAACGGAAAAGACAGGGCATGGCACCTTCCTCCACCGTCCACTCCTCTAAACTAGGAAACCCCCGCAAGACTAATGTTTTCAGTTTAGGAAAACCATCTTTCGAGCAAACCATTTTCTTCCCCGCGAAAGCATCCCATCCGTTCAGGTATCTCAAAATCGGCAGCTTCTCCAGAATAGGCATCGGGTCTTCCACAAGTTTCGATCCCCACAAACTCAACTTGATGAGGTATGGATGGTTGTAATCCGGCAGCTTCTGTATCCGCCCTTCCACGTGTAGCTTGCTAAGAAGAGGACAACCTCGTACGACTTGCGGTACATTTACTACGATGTCAGGGAATGAAAGCAATTCAGTCTTCATCGACAAGGACCGAAGGCTGTTTAAATATTTACCGTTGGGGCGATTGAAGATTTCCCCGAACTCTTGGAAGTGCCGTGGCTCATTTAGCACCAATTTTCTAAGACTGGTCAAACTTAGAAGATCGCTCACTTCACATTTGTTTGCAGGAAAGTTTACAAGTGTCAGCAAGTTGGTCAGATTTGTGAGTGACAGCTTATTATCATCAGTTGAATAGTCACACCACTTGGGAAGATACAAATGTCTCAACTGCTCCATCGTCCATATCACAGTCGGGATTACTACAGTCGATTCCCAGCTAAATTCGTCAATGGTTTCCAGATTCAGGGTCTCCAAGCACAGCAAATTGCCTATGGAAGGAGGGAACTCCCGGATACCAGTTTTCTTTAAGCTCAAGAACCTCAAATGAATCAGTGTTCCTATTTTCTCAGGTAACTCCCCTTCCGGCGCCATCTTGCTTCCTTCCAGATCCAAAACTCTAAGCAATTTGAAGCACTTGGGCACAGAATTGATTGAGCTGTTATCTTTAATGAAGTATAAAAGGGACCTGATCTGAGGATGATCTTTGTAATTTTCTGGGAAAAAATCAGGGTCAGAAAATATGGCTAGTCTTCGGATTTTACCAGTTGATGACGTCAAAGGATTGGCAGCTGCGTGATCAGAATGAGTTACAATGTGGAGAAAATTCTCCTGTTTTGCCTTTGACAAGCAGAGGTCGCGCATAAGATCGTGGAGGCGGCAGGATTTGATCCTCCCACTTGCCCCAATCACACCCACTTGAGCCATGCATCTATTTACCAAATCAGCCAAGTAGTGTTCTGCAACATCTTCCAACGTCTCTCCCTCATGCTCGTATCTGGGCGACACAAAGCCTTCCGCCACCCACAATCGAATCAATTTCTTTTTTGGGATTTCGTAGTCCTCTGGAAACTGGCAGAGATAGAGGAAACAGGGTTTCAATTGGTGAGGCAATTCATGGTAGCTCAAAGCCAATACATCGTGAACGGTTGATTGTTGTCCTTGGGCGGCGCCTCTCCTTAAATACGATTTTATATTACTTCTGTGCACCGTATGCCACTCACTCAGTGTTTCTTTGGTTGCCAAAAGTCCTCCAAGCACGTTGATAGCCAACGGTAAACCACCACACCTCGCCACCATGTCCCTCCCTAACTTCTCCATCTCTTCGCAAGTTCTGGGGTCTGCATATATGTATATATATATATGCATTAATTTCTCAAATGCTATTAAAAAAAAAAGCATTTCTCACATAACAATTATATATACATATTCAAGTAACCTATATTACATATTGTTACTTAACAACTAATATATATACTTATATTTATATACATAACCTTTTTTTATTAATAGACATATATATATACACACCAACGAGCTAATAATGTTTCGTTTAATACTTGAGCTTTTTTTTTGCTTGCAAATTTTTCTTTCTTTAAGACATAATTAGAATTGTAGATGGTTTTTACTGAAAAAATTGGAGAGGAGCAAAGTACATAAGGATTTGATTGAAAATTGGGGAAAACCGCCCAAGAAATTGATTGATAAACTTGAATATCCAAGGACTTATTTGAAAATGGACCAATATACTGCATATATAGTTGTTTGATAGTGTCCCTGCAGCTAATTAAAAACCGTAAAAACTCCTTTTTAATTAAATTTTAGAGAAATGTTAATGGTTAATATATATATATATATATTTTCATATTTGACTTATTTTCTCTTACAAATCAACCATTACATTTGTGGACTTATGTGAACTCCACATAAGTCAATGCTAGGCGCCACAAATCTAATGGTTGATTTATTGAATTTGTAGAAGAATATGAACTAAATATGAAGAACTTATTGACCCCTAACATTTCTCTAAATTATATATATATATATATATATATATATATATATATATATATTTAAAATCCACTTCATTAACGCTTACAACAATATTTAAAGGATATTCAATTTTTTTTAATCATTATAGATCTTATTAAGTTGTATGTTGAGATCGTAAAATCTAAGTTATTTAATTTAATCAAATAGTTCAGATTTTAATTACCCTACAAAAATCAAACAAAAAAAAAAAATACCCTACAAAAATATAAAAATATCCTGATGTTGTCGATCACAAATTAACCTCTATCTTTCCTATTTTCCCTCAACGTCTAATATAATACACTTCATCCAATAAATTCTATAGAAATTTTTATGGTAATTAATTCTACGTGTGCCAAGGCTATAGAAATTAAAAAATAATAATAATAATAAAAAAAAAAAAAAAAAAAAAAAACAAACAACAACAAGAACAAGATGGATGAGAACAAACCTGGATGTCTTCTTGAAAATGCCTTCTTCTGAAACAAGTCCCAACTGTCTTCTTCATTTAAACAGCGCGGTTCATGTAGAAATCCTTTTGGATCAACATGCAATGCTACATCTCTGTTCCGAGTTGTTAGTAACATTTTGCTGCTCCTCATTGCTTTTGGGAAGGCAGGAGAAAGAATATCCCATGCCTCGGCGTCCCAAATATCGTCCAGCACGACCAAACACCTTTTCTCTTCCAGAACTTGATTAAGCTTCTTTGGCAGCTCGTCCTCTCTCATTTTCATTATCTGATCCCTCTCGTCTTTCGATGGCGAGGAAATACTTAGCAAAATTCCTTCCCAAACATCTTTTCTTTTGCAATCTTGAGACACATAAGCCCAAGCAAAACCTTCAAAATGCCGCCTAACGCTACTGTGGTGAAACACTTTCTTGGCAAGAGTGGTCTTGCCTAGACCACCCATCCCGCATATGGACGCAGATATACTGCCACTTTTTTCCTTCACCAGCTCTGAAACTACTTGTTTTATGTTTTCGTCCAACCCCACAATATACTCTTCCAGATTGTGGGAATAAGACCATCTCAATTGCTTTTGCCTTTGCCTGTGCAGGTTCGCTGAGGTGGAGCCTTCTTCTCTCGCAGCATTCACACCATAAGTTTGTAAGCTTTGGGAGAGCTCCGCGATTCTGGCTTTAATGGCTTCAATCTCGGACCCCACTTTGTGAAGTTTGATGGGTTCTTTGAGAAAAGCAAACGACCTCTTGAACACATTTTCTCTCTTCTTGGACAGCATTTCATCAAGGGTGAAAGCTTCTATTGCATCCTGAGCATCGTAAGCAGCATCCCGAATCTCTGAAACCCAATTTTGAACACTCTCATCTTCGTTTTGCCTTTTGTCTGCGTCTTCTAAGAAGCACTTCATGCGCCTTAATTCGATTTGCATCTTCTTGATTTGCTCTCTCGCCCCTTCTATAAGTGTTGCTTCTCTAATTATAAGGTCGCCAAGCCTTTCCTCAACAAACGACACTATACTCTCCGCCATGCTATCTGCTTCCTCCTCCTCCTCCTCCTCCTCCTCCTCCTTCTTCTTAATCTTCTTTCACCAAAACAAGAAAAAATAGAAACTCTTGTTACATGCACCCAACACTATTCTTGCTTACAAGCCATGGTTATCTTCACCTTGCTATACCAGTTATTTTCATGGTACTATTGGGAATTGGTGGTAGCTAGATAAACGCTAGCAGGACATCAGCATTAATGTGATGATATAATTATTCACGAGGAATGAAATAATAATAAATTGATCATAATGGCAAGAATGCTTTTTTTTTTTTTTTTTGTGTAATTTACATGCAAGACTTTATTATCAACTCAACTGTAATGCATTCCCGGAATAAAAGGTAAACCGTCATTACCAGGAAAGTTCTTTCTTTCTTTTTTCTTTTTTTCTGTCGCTCTATACGCATTTTAAGTGCAGAACCCAATACCTACCTGGAAATACTAGTGTATATATATATATATATATATATATATATATATATATATATAGATTGATTGGAATGCATATAAAATTGTCAATGTGAGGTATATATGATCAAAAGTAAGTGTGATCAACCATCCACGTACTTACTTAATTCGCTCAGATACGGTGGAGGCACTTTATGTGACATACTAATTAATTCCAACAAGAATAAAGGATAAGGAAGAGAATGGTTATCTTAATTCTTAATGAAGAATATAATATAAGGTGGAAAAGTAGAAAATAAGACAAAAGTATGGTGTAAATTGACCGTAGAAATCAGATAGGTGATAAGGACATGTTTATGAATTATTGAAGGTTAAAGAAAATGCGGGGGTTGTTGAGGGGGTACTGCACCCCTTCTAATCAGTACTCCTATTCCTATTCCTCTCCCCCCTCAAAAAAAAAATAAAATAAAAAATAAAAAATAAAAACAAAACAGAGAACAAGATCACGTGTAAACGCCCTACCGTACCCCATTTCCCTCTCTTTTCCTAGTCGTCTCTAGTCTTCACCCATCAAAACATGAATTATTTGATTTCACATCACTTATTGTGCTAATAGGACAAGAAATATAAAGACAATTTTTCTTGTGGAAAATGCTTCCCTGCACCAAATATGGAGAAAAATTATTAAAAAAGACAAAGCCTGCATGGGTCCCAATAGGAAAATAATAGACATTTGAATCTCCAGCTAAAAATAACCAAAAGGTAAAAATGTCATTTTTTTTTTCTGGCAAAAATGCGAAATATTTTGAAATAATTTGAGAAATGATTATTAAGTTACCAAGCTGCTAAAAAGTGGAAATTTTAATCATTTCAATTATAGAAGTCTAACATAACAAGCTATATAGCATGCATGGATGTGATGGTGTGAGCTTTAAAAATCATTTCAATTATTCACGAAAACATTGGAGAACTTCAGGTGAATGCCTGATTAATTAGTGTGATTTGTGAGTAAGCATATACCTGATTGAGGCCTAGCTAGCCTGTAATTTTTGAAGTGTTAGCAAACCTTAGAGAATCTTGCCATCTAAGCTATTAGACAAAAATTAAAAAATAAAGAAGCAAAGTAAGTAATTAATGGATGGCCGGACTCAAACCACCTCTTAAGGTGGTCGGCCACCACCTTGAAGAGCGGTGGTCAGCTACTCTATGAGAGTCATTCAACTACCTCCACTTTTTATTATGGGTGGAGGCTACCCTAGTGTGAAATAGTTGCAAGACCATGACCATATCTAAAATAATGAGTCTGATTTTCTATTCCGTGTATTGGTTCATATTTTGGATAATTATTGACTTATTGTTTCATAATCAAGTCTTCGTCTTTAAAAATAATTATTATCTAGACTTAAACCTTTTCAACAGTGAGATTAACCAAAGGGATTCTGAATGTCCTAAGATGACAGGGGGAACAAACTACTACCACAATAAAATTATGGTTTTCCATTCATGGAATAAGTGTAATTTTCTCTAAAATAATTTTAAATTGTGACTTCAATTTTTTTTATTTATTTAATTTTTATAAAGAAGTTACAGGTGGGAGAGAGTATATGTACGACGAGAGAGGGGTTGATCGATGCAGGGGTGGATCGCGTCAATGAAGTCACGATGGATCTTCTCTATAAATCTTATATATGATGTAATTAAAGAGTAATGTTATAAGTCTTTCTAGAGTTATTTTAGGGTCCTCTAAAATGTAATGTGACTTTTAAAATTACCGTTGAATTTGAGATGTGATATATTGAACTTTGATCTATTAATGATTTTAAAAGCCACGTCACATTTAGAATGACTCCAAAAAGACTCTAGAAAGACTTATAGCATTACAAGTAATTAAAACTTGAAACTCATTTTATTTTTTGTACCATTAAAAAAAACCCCTTTTTTTCACCAGCTCGACTTGGACCCTTTTTAATTTTCTATTGCTAAAGGCCTGGTGCGCATTTGAGAGTGATTTTCTAATATCATAAAGACTTGTCATCCAATCTTTTCCTTTTTTATTGTATTGAACCACTTGCTCGAAAAAAAGAAGAAAGAAAAAAAGAAAGAAAGAGAAAGAAGACTTGGAAAGAGCAATTAAATTTTTTTTTTCTTCTTTCTGAGCAATCCTTTTAAAAGCAGCCTAATGCTTTTTTCAAAAGTGATGTTTACTTTAGTTAAAGAAAAAGACAGGTTCCTTCCTTTTAGAAAAATTATTCCTCCCAAGGAACAAAATAGTATTCTACTAGACTAGTAGCAGTCTATGCGTCCACTCTTGCGTTTCGCGTTGCTTTCCTATTTGCTTTCTTTAATTATTGGGTTACAGAGATATGAAGTGGAAACGTAGCTGGATCCCATGTGCAAGCTGGCCCATTCGCTGACGCCCCAGCCCCCACTACCATGGAAGGATTCCCTACCTTACTCAACTGGATCAGGATCCGAATCGCGGGTTCTGAAATTGCATGGTTGAGGGTGCATACATTTTATAGTGTGATTTACCCACCCAACACAAGCCTTATTTACCGCTTCACACTATAATAGTGTTTGATAGGATTTCTAGTGGGACATAATTTGCCTTCCTACCAAAATTTTGCCCCCCATACCAAATCTCATATGTAAAACCTACAAGTCGACATTAAATCGTAACATGTCTTCACATGAGCATAGGGGGTGACTTTTTATCACTATATTTTAAGTGAACGACACCATTTACTTGTGGTTAAGAACATAATTCACACCCATACCACTATGACGGTTTCAGTCGAACACAAAATGTGTCGACCTAGACCGAATTTTCAATCAAGTATTTCCTGTAAGGCCAAATTTTGATGTTTTCATCGATACAACTTATTAGCGATTTTACACTATATGAGTATATAATATATATTACCTAGTGTCATCATGGTGCATATATGTGGTCTTTACATCCATATGAACCATATATTACTCTATTTTGTTAGTACCTCTTACTTTTAACCAACCAATTTTTTCTTGGAGCTTTGTGCTTCACTTTTTTATTAACAAGATAATCGGGTTACTATTAGAAAACACATTGACCGATTTGTTAGGTATACCTAATTTTAAACTGTCAACAAACCATTTAATCTAGACCACATTGCTAGCTGTTGTGTTGCAAACAAAGTGTTCAACTTCCATTGTAAACTTTGAAACACAACTATGTTTTGTACTCGAGTAATACTATGTACCGTCTTTTTATCCTCCTAAAATCTTTTTAAAGCTGATGTGGCTTTCAAAATCACCATTGGATCAAATTCAAGTATGATTCATCTAAAATTTAATTGTAATTTTAAAAGTCACATCAGTTTTAGGAGGTTTTTAGGAGGATAAAAAGATGGTACGTAACATTACTCTTCGTACTCAGCTAAGAAATAGTCATTCCAACAAATAAGAATATATATATATATATATATATATATATATATATCAAAATCTGCTTCATTATAAGTAATCAAGTCAATATCACTTAGCTCAAAACACAATTTCATTCCTTTGGCGCCTTGCAAATATCTCATTTTTCGCTTAGTTGCCTAGCAATGTTTGTTACTTATAGATAAGGTATGTTAGAACTTTTTTCTCTTGAACTATGTATCCAGAAGGTAAATCTTTTAACAAAAGTTTTTTGCTATCTGATTGAGTAGATGAAAACCAAATGGATTTTGCCTTCTGTTTTACGGATAAGAAATTGAAAAAAGTGAAAGAAGAAAAATGGGTCAGTTTTGTCCCCTTGATACTCATGATTCATGAAGTGGACATATATATATATAACTCTTACTTTTAAGAGTCCTTAATTTGCTAGCTTGCCTTATCTTTCTAATTATGTGTTCCTAGTGGATTATACTTTTTCATGAAAATGATTACATAGACTTTCTATGATATATGGATCTAATATGTCTCCAACCAATGCTACATCATTGACAGGTGGGTCCTTCACATTTGGAAGAACCTCTGGATTCCAAAAATCGCACGTCTCTCAAATCTCCGAATTGATCTTCAGGTCCGAGGACCCACCGGATGCTCACCAGGAAGGTTACTGATTTTATTATTATTATTATTATTATTATTATTATTATTATTTACCTCTAGATGTTGGAAAGAAGAGAAATCAAGCACATTTTTCACCAGGAGACGACCAATTATTGCACCCTCACTCCTCACCATTCATCTTCCCCAAACCATATTCGAAGATTGGTAAACAAAAGACCTCTCTGGACTCCTAAGAATTTCATCAAATAATTATTGATGAAATTGTTACCTAGCAAAAAATCACCATGCATATTTCTGCTCTCTGCTTCAGCTTCTTTTGTATTTCTATGAGTATTAAAGCTTATTTTTGCAAAATTTTTTCAAACTTGTGTTTTCGGGCACTAGTTTTGAAAAATCAAAAAAACTATATATCGATCTAGCGTACTCTTTTGAACTTTGAAGTCTTCTTTTAAAGTCCTCTATCCGCTTGGAGCATTCTCTTGGTCAATTCTGAATTTGGCAAAAATACGGGCCCAAACCACAACAACCTCGAGTCCCATTGGCCGCTGTGCAAAGCTGATAATGAAACGTATGAAAATCTTTCCATAAATTGCCACTTCAATCAAAGTGGTCTTCCACAATTTTTCCCAACTCAAGACGTCTAGATTGTCCAGCTCAACACTAGCTTGCCCTTTTTTTTTTTTCTTTTTTTTCTTTTTTTTAATGATGTTTGGTATAATAGAAAATCGTTGTCAAACTGAAAACATTTTTAATTGTTCATGAGAACTTTATTTAATTTCTGTAAAATATTCTTTTTACAAAAAAAAAAACACTACAAATCACCGAGTCACATCTTCTCTCCTTTTTTTTTTTTT
>NC_081545.1:31482055-31502341 GCF_901000735.1 Corylus avellana | reverse complement strand
TGATTTAGAGACAACTGGTTGCTTCTTAGCACACCAGCTGATTAAGCAAGGTCCAAGGAAAATGGCATAACCAGTAGTAGACCTTCTGTCATCAGGATTGCCTGCCCAGTCCGAATCACTATAGGCATTTAGTTGAAGGGAGCCTTTGGTAAGGTGTAATCCATGATTGATGGAGCCCTTGAGGTATCGAAGAACTCTCTTTGCTGCTGACCAGTGGGTAGTAGTGGGAGAATGCATGAATTGGCAGAGTTGATTAACAGCAAAAGAGATGTCTGGCCGGGTGAGGGTACAGTACTGCAGTGCTCCTACTAGGTGTCTGTACTCTGAGGCATTGGGAAGAGGATCACCATCTTGCTGAGAAAGCTGGGAACCTGCTGGGAGTGGTGTCTTGGCAGGCTTGGCTCCTGTCATATGAACACGGTCTAGAAGTTCAGAGACATACTTTGTCTGAGATAGGTGAAGTCCTCCTGCCAGTGGCTGCAAATGAATGCCCAAGAAGTAATGAAGAGAGCCAAGATCTTTCATGGCAAAAGATTGCTTTAGGCAGGAAACCAAGTGAGTGATAGCAGGCAAAGAATTCCCAGTGACAATGATGTCATCGACATAAATGAGGAGAAAAAGGTGTATTGTGGGGGTATGGAGAGTAAACAGAGAGTAGTCCACCTTGGATTCTGTAAAACCAAGAGCAACCAAAGTAGCTGCCAATTTAGTAAACCAGGCCCTGGGCGCCTGCTTGAGGCCATAGATGGATTTCTGAAGTTTGCAGACATGATGAGGGAATTTGTTGTCAACAAAGCCTTGTGGTTGTTCCATAAAAACCTCTTCTTGTAAAGTGCCATGGAGAAAGGCATTTGAGACATCTAGTTGTCTGGTTGGCCATTGAAAGTGGACTACCAAAGCAAGGATAGCTCGTATGGTGGTGGATTTAACCACAGGGCTGAAAGTTTCATAGTAGTCGATGCCATCCTGTTGTTGAAAACCCTTAGCTACAAGTCGAGCCTTAAATCTGTCAAGAGTGCCATCAGCCTTCTGTTTCACTTTAAAAACCCATTTGTTAGTGATAACATTATGATGAGATGGTCTAGGGCAGAGGAGCCAGGTTTGGTTAGCTTGAAGGGCTTGGAATTCTTCCTTCATGGCTTGCTGCCAGTGAGGAGATTTTACTGCTTGGGAAAATCGAGTAGGGGCAGGAGGTAGGTTGGAGAGATTGACATGGGAGTGAAAGGCCAGGAGTGGATGTTTGGTGGAGAAGAAGAGCTTGTAGTTGGGAAATGATTTGGGCCTGCGAGTTCCATCCTGAAGCCTAGTAGTCATGGGATGATGATAGATAAGACTAGATACAAGGCTAGGAGGAGAAGGAGCAGGATCTGCGGTAGTGTTTGCAGTACCTGCAGAGATTGGGGATGGTGCAATGTTTGTATCGGCTGGAGGGACTGGAGAATCAGCAAGGGTGGGTGAAAGGGGTTCATCAGTGCTGAAACTAGTGTTAGAGGGCAAGTCATTAGGCATATCTGCAGTAGCAAAATCAGAGGACATGGGATCGATGGTAGATGTTGGGGTGTCAATAGGAGATGATGGAATGGCATGAGGAGCAAAAATAGAATGTATCAATGCTGGTGCAGGAGGACATACCTTGGGTGAAGCAGAATCATTTGCAGAGGTCAGTGAAGTGGACATCCAATCCTTTGCTGGGAAGGAATTTTCATCAAAAACAGCATTTCTGGTGATGATGGTCTTTTTGGACAAGGGTTCATAACACTTGTAGCCTCTGTAATTGGAGCAATAACCAAGAAAGATACATTTTTTGGATCGATACATCAGCTTGTGAGAATTGTAAGGTCTAAGAAGAGGATAGCAGGCACAACCAAAGATTCTAAGGAGAGAATAGTTAGGCTGTTTGTGAAGTAATTTGAAATATGGAGAGTGGTTTTTCAAGACAGTTGTAGGAAGTCTATTGATTAGATAGACTGCAGTGTTAAAGGCATCAACCCAATACGTTAGAGGAAGATAGGATTGAGCTAAGAGAGTGAACCGCGATTTGGTTTCATTGAGAAACTCTAAACAGGTTTTGGAACCTTGGTTGAGGGTTTGTAGCTGTCTTTTCAGATAAGAGATTCTGGCCTTTGACTGAGATGCATATCGTGTGGCCAGAGTAGTCCAAACTTGTTTGGCTGTCTTTAATCCATAGAGAGAAGAGAGCATACGGTCTGACATGGTTGTGTTGAACCAACTAAGGATGCATTGATCCTTTCTGTGCCAGATTGAGTAATCTGGATTCACCATTGTGGTGAGGTTTCCAGTTTCATCAGTGAGATGTTTGGGAGGACATGGCTCACTGCCATCAACGAAACCCATCAATTCATGGGTGTTCAGAATTGGAGTGAAGTGAGACACCCAGTTTAGGTAGTCTGCAGGGCCATCAAGCTTGGTAGAGATTTGTTGAGAGATGCTAGGCAGGGTGAATGTTGTAGTGACAGGTGCAGGGGATGAAGATGTGTTGGTGTTAGGTACAGAGGATGAAGACGAAGCAGGAGATGAGGCCATTGTTGTAGGATTGGAGGAGTTTTCCTTTAAAGGCTCTGATACCATAAAAGATTTCAAGGAGAAGAGAAAAGACAGAAAATCTGCACAAGAAAATTCCTCTTGTATTCGATAATAATTTTCTGAATGATACATCAGATTTTATAATATGTTTACAGTGTAACTAAAAAGGAAAACAATAGCTGTACAAAAAGGAAAACAATAGCTGTACAAATCAGACATCTATTACACACAATCAGCCATGATATTATGGGATTGTGTGTTTACATAATCTTCATCAAATCTTTCCTTGTGAATGTGTCTGTCAGCAAAGGGAGATGATCTTCTTTCCTTTGCTGTATCATTGACTAATGATTCTACTGAATCACATAGAATCTTGGCTGCTGTTCCATGATTATTGGGTGCTCCATGATTCTTGCCATTGTGATGCTCCATAGTGCAAGCTAGTGAAGATGAGTTGTCTGCATGCTCAGTGAGACTGATTGGTTGACAGGGCAGCTTAGGTGGCTGAAGGGAGTCATGTAGTCCCAACACCTCACCCCAGGGGTAAAAAGGCGAGTGATTATTAATCGTCCACTAACCATTAACTACACTAACCGCGAAACAGCAATGTATTTCGGGTCGGAAGACATATTTGAGAAACTATTTTCTGTGAAATAAACAAATTTCGTACCCTTTTTCTTTTTGGGCTGTTGAGTTTTGCTTGGTTTTGGCAGTGGTTTGATTTGGAAGAAAGATTTATTTGTATTATTAAAATATTCAGGATATAGTAAAGACAAATAAAATTAAAGTAGACTTTATTTTCTTCACTGAGATGGTGGCCAAGCTTATGGCCAAGGGATTGTCTCTAAAAAAACACTTCAGAGTACATGCATGTAGCTGGAATGAGACCAAAAAACACGTAAGTGAATAGCTACATGAATAATTCGAAAGGATTTGAAAATGCTTCGATGAACAAGCTTATGTGATCCTAGCTGGAGGGACATAATTGATCAATTAAATGTAAGCGGCGAGGAAACGGATCTTCTCAATTTCAAAATTCCTTCATTTCCTCCATTTAATGCATTTTGAAGGGTAGTGTTGTCCAAAAGTTTTAATGATGATAGTGCATTAAATGCAATATCCTTCAAAATACACTAAATAGAGAAAATTGAAAGATTTTGAAATGGAGATGATCCTTTTCTCACTAACGAGATACTCGTATGATAGTTCATATGATACTAGTAATATCTATGCTCATATAGTGTAAAGTGACTAATAAGCTAGTGTATCACAGAAAATCTCTTGAATTTAACTTTATAGGAAGTACTTAATTGAAAATTCAGCACAAATCAATACATTATGTGTTCGATTAAGTCATGGTGGTGACATGGATGCGGACTATGTTTCCAACTATAAGTAATTGAAGTTGTTTACTTGAAATATAATGATACGAAGTCTCCCCTTAATATGCTGTTGGTGGGAGAGTATATGGTAAATGATGCGGTAAGATAAATAAGCGACAAAAGCGTGAGCACATGGGTCATGCAGGGGCAGAACTATAAATATTCCCACAAAAAAAAAAGAAAAAGAAGGGTCCTTAAAAATTTTTAAAATTTAAAATTTTACCCTTAATTTTTTTTAACTTTGCCCCCTCAAACTCCATTTACCCCTAATTTTTTTAATTTTACCCTTTTGAACTCTAAATACTAGTTCAGCCCCTGGGGTCATGTCACGAATGTATAGGTTTTATAGATGAGAGTTTGGCAACATTTTGGTACCGAAGTAAATCATATCTCATCTTGCTTATGTTGGGGTAATCACTCTATAAAAGTATGCACTCTCAACCATGCAATTATCTCTCAGCTGATAGGTTTTCATTGGAGGTGTCTCTTCGTAAGAGATAGAGACAATCTTTCCAAGGAGACAAGGATTGCTTATCTTATCTTTCCAAGGAGATAGAGAAATAACCGGTTGAAAATTGTGGAAGATCCTAATCTACTCCCACTTGAGTTTGATAGAAATTCCATACTAGTGGGGGTTGGGGCATAGGCGGATGGGCTAGCTTGTTAAACTACCTTTTGTTCTAAGAAGATGTTTTTAATAATTTAATTAACACCTTAATACTTTTATCGAGATGTTTTTAATAATTTAATTTACACCTTAATACTTTTATAGACTCAAATTTCTTTTTAGTAAGTGAGGCATAACAATTGAAATATTTAATTTAAATGAAATGAATTGATGTAGTTAGTATTCAAATTCAAGACTTTTGACTTTGAAATTATGTTAAATCGTCATTTAAAAAAAAAAAAAAAAAGTTAAACTGATTTAAAAATATAAATTTAATCATTTAATCAATATTTTTATATTATATAACCAAACAAAAACTTATCCAGGCATTTATCTAAATTAGGGAATCTTAATATATTTCTTGATATATTCGGATCCTGATCCAGTTGTGCTAGGTAGGGAATCCTTCCATGGTGGTGGGGGCCAGCGGATGGGCCAGCTTTGCACATGTGATCCAGCAACGTTTCCACTTAATGTCTCTGGAACCCAATAATTAAAGTAATCAATAGGAGATCAACGTCAAACGCAAGAGTGGACGCATAGGGTGATAGACTACTGCTACGTAAAAGTAATCTTACAAATTTTTTTGTATTCTTTTTTAATTTTTTTTAAAATAATGTGACTATTAAAATTATTATTAAATTTTTAATTAATTATTACTAAATTTTAATTAAATGATAATTTTAATAGTCACATCATTTTTAGAATAATTCAAAATGAACACAAGAAGGACTTATAAAATTACTAAGTATGTAATGATAGTAGTTTATTATTTTCTTTTTTAAAAAGGAAATAACCTGTATTTTTCTTTAACAAAAGTAGGCATCACTTTTCAAAAAAGCATACGAGTGCTGTCCTTCAAAAGGATCAGCTCTTTGATTAATAATTATCTTTCCTTTCCTGTTTTTTTGTGCTGGTCTAATGGTGTTAATTGAGCTGGTTTTGGCTTCTTTCATGTTCCCAAGCTACGCAGGTTTGGGGTGTTGGTGATTTGTTGTCTTTCTAATTAGTTGCTGGTTTTGGTTTTCCCTTTGTAAAATTTATTTTGGTTTATAAATTAGTTATTCATCCAAACAAAATTCATATGATATTGAACTACAATTCTCTCATTGTTAGCATCACACTGTACATCTAAAGTCGCTAATTAATAGGCCATTGTACGTAGTGCTAGGTTTTCTCTTTGTGATTTATAAGTTTTATAAGGTGTAAATTCTTAGGCAAGTCCAAGCTGTAGGTGACCTTAGATGGTACATGCCCATTAGCGAGACCTATCTAATTTTAATTAAATATATCATAAACCCAATAAGAATGAACATTAATTTTTATTTTAAAATGTTATTTTGAATTATATGTATAGTTTAATGGTTTGTATGGGATGATTTTATAAAAAGGGTATGAGTTTGAATTTTCATAGAAAGCAAAATTTTATTTTTAGCATGATTTAATTCGTGGAACTTTTCTACAATAAACCCTAGCTAATTACAAAACCCTAGTCACCTAATTACATATGTATGGTCCGTATGGATATGTTTCATTAGTTTTTAAATTCAAATCAAAGACTAAACTTTTAAAACCTCATGTTATAAAGAGTAATGCTAAAAGTTACTCTTGTGTCCCTCTTGTGTTACTCTAAAAATGATGTGACTTTTAAAATCATTACTGGACTTGTGATTGATCATTATTGAATTTAATCAAATATTAATTTTAAAAGCCACCTCATTCATAGAGTGACACAAGAAAGACTTCTAGAATTACTCTATCATAAACCTTGTCATTCTTGTGTTCAAATTCAAAAGCAAATCAAAATGGGATTGAATTAAATTCATATCTCAATTATGTTATTTTTCATGCAATCAGTTTCAATGGAATTTAAAAAACTATTCCATGCAAATCGCATGGAGAATATTTTGTATGGAAAATTATTTCAAATAACTCATTATCTTTATTTTGCTATAATGTAATAAAAAGACTATTTTTTACCCATAAAAGTAATAGGTGGCAAAAAGCCACATGCACATCAGTGAGTGTGGCAACATCAACTATATATGGATGAAGCTTATGGCCTCTTGCCACCTAAGACTTTTATAGGCAAAAAAAAATGGTCTTTCTATTGTACTATAGCATTTCTCATAACTTAATAGCACGGCTTATTAAGTCGAGGTCACTAATTTGAATCCTCATTTTTCCTCTCAAATAAAAGCAAACTTAGTAGCGTTGGAAAGCTAATTGTTTAATGAATTTTTGTTAATTCTAAAGTTTACTAAGTCAAAATAGGCCGCAAAGAAAAGACTGGATAACTGGACGTAATGGTTCATCTGCAGTTGCGTTCAAACAAGCTAGCATTGGAAAGCTAATTCAGAGTTTTACAAAATCATGTTTCATGAATTTTTGTTAATTCCAAAGTCTATTGCATCAAAATGGGTCGCAAAGAAAAGACTGGACAAAATGGCTCATCTGCAGTTTCATGAAGGCTCAAGAAACCAAAAAAAAAAAAGTTTCAAGTTTGAGCTCGTCACACCGCATTAATCTACCTAACATCAACTTTGAGAAAGTTGATCAAATGATTTTACCAAAAGCAATCCTTTTTTTCTGAAGCCTATGCTCATTAATTTGTTTCATTAGTCTTTACAGTTCTAGGTGCTTCTATCCCCTGTGCAATACTTTTTGACTCTCATGTTTCACGTGAACCTTTTAAAAACATTAAGGCATTATATATATTTATATATATATTGCCACATATATCCTTCTTGTCCATATTGTATTTGTACGGATCACGTAAACTGAATTATGTACGTACATACTCTAGATCTAATTCAAATAAGCAATGCATGCATTCCAAATTTATGATCCATCTTAAACCTCTAATAATTTTAAGAATAATGCTATATATTTTTATTTCATGATAACAATTTTTTTTTTTTTTTATCAAGATTATAATAGAAAACAAAAGTGATTGATCGATAAAGCATAACTGCATAAGTGTCGGCTCAGACCTCGGTGAAACTAATAGTTTATATCAGTACTAGATCGACCTAGCTAGAATTAAATTCATATCTCAATGTTAATTTCATGCAATCAGTTTCAATGGAATTTAAAAACTGTTCCATGCAAATCGCATGGAGAAGATTTTGTATGGAAAATTATTTCAAGTAATTCACTACCACGATTCACATGCAATCTTTTCATTAAAATTTCAAGTTCCTAGATTTATTCAAATGTATAATATTTATACTTGCAACCTTAAGGAGAGCTTAATTGGTGAGATACCATGCACGTGGAGGTTATTTGTTAATTTTTATTAAATGATTTTTTTAATTTTAATTTCCACTTCCTTTTTTTTAATTTTTAGCTTTAATTTTTTTTATTAAAGGTATTTTCATTATTATGAATAATATTGACAATTTTTGATAGTTTAGAAGGGAGACAATATCTCAATTGAAAGTTTAGAAAAAATATTATCAATAGGTATTTGTTTGACTGTCATGCTTCACGTGAACTTTTGAATAACAAAAATGCATTATATATATATATATTCCAAATGATTCATCTTAAACCTCCGTTTAGTTTACAATTCTATTAATTTTAAGAATGAAGTTATCTATTTTTATTTTATAACATTGAAGTAACAATCTTAATAAATTTCTTATTTTTAATTTTTTTATAATGACTTTAATAATTGATTGAGACGGATGCTATTCCTTTGTTGAATATTAGATAAGGATGTGGTCCGGTGGTCCCTATTCTGCGTCTAATAATTCCAAAAACCTTACTTTCACACCATTGCTCAAGTATTTTCCATCAGATAATTAAGCTGCATATATATGGTATAGCAGCCGTAGGAGAATTGGTCTTCCACACCATGCACTCGCTTGCCCTCTACCTCTCCTTCCTCCATCTTCTCCTGATCACCCAAGTCGTCACCGAAACCCCGCCACCCTATGCTGCCACCGACTATTTTCTCCTCAATTGTGGCTCGTCCTCCGATTCAACCTCGCTGGATGGCCGTAACTGGGATGGCGATTTGAACTCAAAGTTCTCACCTCCAAATATAGAAACCACATCAATTGCATCTACCCCCTCCCAACACAACCCTTCTGTTACCCAAGTCCCCTACACCACTGCACGCATCTTTCACAACAAGTTCACCTACTCCTTTCCCGTCTCGCCTGGCTTGAAGTTCGTCCGTCTCTACTTCTTCCCGGCCTCCTACGCCGGACTCGATGAATCCAAGTCCTTCTCCTTGGTCACCGCCAATAACTTCACCCTCTTAAGCAACTTCAGTGCCTTCCTTGCCGTCTCTTCGTCAAAACCTCTCGTAGCCTCCGTAATCAAAGAATTCATAGTCCCTGTGTTGCGCACTCAGTTTCTCAACATAACATTTATTCCATCTCCGAGCTCTTACGCCTTCATTAATGGTATAGAGATTGTGTCTATGCCAAATAATCTCTATATGCACAATAGGGATGATGTAATGATCACCATGGTAGATTACAACATACCCTTCTATTTCGACGAAACCACTGCTCTTGAGACCATGTATAGACTAAACGTGGGGGGCAACGATATCTCGGGCGAAGACGATACTGGGATGTTCCGGACTTGGCGTCAGGACTCGCAGTATCTGTTTGGCCAGATGAAAGGGATGATAGCTTACAGCTCGTCTGATGTCAAGATACAGTATACTACGGACACACCGGCCTATACTGCGCCGGAGATTGTGTATAAAACTTCTCGTACAATGGATCTGAATCCTACGGTTAACTTGAATTCCAACCTCACGTGGATCTTCACGGTTGATGGCGGGTTTAACTATCTTTTTAGGCTTCATTTTTGTGAAACTCTGAAAGAGGTAGTGAAAAGGAACCAACGAGTTTTTAAAATATTCATCAATAATCAGACGGCAGAGGCAGATGTGGATGTGATTAATTGGAGCGGCGGTAACGGAATTCCTGTATACAGAGAGTATGTTGTGTTCTTCCCAAGTGGAAACAAGGCCAAACAAGATTTGTGGCTCGCGCTACACCCTGACTGGGATATGTCACCACTTCCCGCATACGCCAGTGCCATCTTGAACGGTGTGGAAATATTTAAGTTGAACCGATCAGACGGTAGTCTTGCTGGGATCAACCCGGAAGTGGAGGGGGTTACCACACTCCCGGCCCCGGAACCCAAAACAAAATTAACGGAGAGGCCAAAGAAGTTGTCGCCGACGGTAGCCATTATCATTGGAGGTGTTGTTGGTCCACTCTTAATTCTTTTTTTAGTGACTTTCCGGCTGAGTAAGAGAGCCAAGGACATCGGCTCCAACGGTGAAACTTCATGGTGGGGTCTATTTTCTTTCACCAAGACCAAGTCAACTAAGACGCAGGGCTCATCTTTACCTTCCGAATTATGTCGTAAGTTTTCATTTGCTGAAATCAAAGCCGCCACAAATGATTTCGATAAGGTTTTAATCATAGGGGTTGGAGGGTTTGGCAACGTGTATAAAGGGTACATTGATGACGGGACCATCTCAGTTGCAATCAAACGGCTGAAATCTAGTTCACAGCAAGGGGCTCATGAGTTCCGCACCGAGATCGTGATGCTCTCTCAGCTTCGTTACCTCCATCTCGTTTCTCTGATTGGATATTGTAACGAAGGTGATGAGATGATACTCATCTACGATTACATGGCCCGTGGGACTCTACGTGATCATTTGTACAACACCAATAATCCACCTCTTCCGTGGAAGCAACGCCTTGAGATTTGTATTGGTGCGGCTCGTGCTTTGAACTATCTTCATACGGGCGCAAAGCAAACGATCATTCATCGTGATGTGAAAACAAC
Organism: Corylus avellana; assembly: GCF_901000735.1. NCBI lineage: Eukaryota > Viridiplantae > Streptophyta > Magnoliopsida > Fagales > Betulaceae > Corylus > Corylus avellana. Next base: position 31,491,922 of record NC_081545.1, on the reverse strand, counting down.
AAATATCTTATTAGATGAGAAATGGGTTGCCAAGGTATCCGATTTTGGATTGTCCAAAGTAGGTCCCACTGGCATGGCCAACTCCCATGTTAGCACGGTGGTGAAGGGTAGTTTTGGGTACATGGATCCAGAGTATTACAGACGTATGCAGTTGACTGCAAAGTCTGATGTGTACTCGTTTGGTGTGGTTTTGTGCGAAGTATTGTGTGCAAGGCCTCCTATAATGCGTACAACAGAGATAGCAATGGGCCTAGCGAGGTGGGCGCAGGAAATCTATCGCAATGAAAAGGTTGAAGAGATGGTTGATTCATCAATTAAGGGTGAAATAGGGATTCGGTGCTTGAAGAAATTTGTTGAGATTGCGATGAATTGTTTACTTGACAACGGAATTGAACGGCCATCAATGGATGATGTGTTGTGGGGCCTTGAGTTCGCATTGCAATTGCAAGAGAGTGTAGACGAAGATGTAGGGCTTAATGTGGTTGAAATTGACGAGCTGGATGATGAGAAAGGTCTCTTCCCCAAGTCCACACTTGATGATAGTGATGACATGTCTAGTAGCAGCAGTGGACAAGTGTCAAGTAGAAATAGCAACAGCAGGGTGACCATAATGAGCAACGGAGAGCAAAGTTTTGCCAGTGCCAGTCAAGATTCGGGCAAACTAATGTCCTCTAGTCCTTTGGGACAGTGTTCTCTATGATTATGAATCTTAGCGGTCGGTGAAAGATGGTAGCTGAATTTTTATTAGGCCTTATTGGGAGTCATATATTGCGGACAAGGGTTTGTAGGAAAGTCATTCTATTCATGAGTGTAGCAAATTAAATGATAGTTGTAGTGCATGTATCTGATTGAATCACTCTAAAGGCATAGATTACGGGATTCTTCTTGACTTGGGTTTTGTTGTAAGTCAGCTCTGAGCAAGATAATAAGTTAAAGGATTAAGCTAAGTCTGAGTTTTCATTAAAGTTAGAAACATTCATTTGAAAATGTTGATATGACACTCTAATTAATAATTGGAATTTTCGTTATATATAATGGTTGACTGAAAATAGCATGGCAACATTGTTGAATGAATATGGAATATAATTATAGTATTTATTATTATTTATTATTGAATTTGGGAGAATGGAGAAAATGGATTTCTTTGTGACTATTTTTTTTTTTTTTAATCAAATTAGAAAAGAGGTACAAGTGATAAAAATTGAAAAGGAACGGGCTCAACCCAAACAGAATAGGCCAAAACTCAAAGAGTCATAAACTAAGGTTGTATTGTTCCAACAGTTTCGAAACCCAACGCCGGCGTCAAGATCAACGAAACGGTATTACAAAACACTCGTCTTTCTCTAGAAAGAAGAAACAGATTTTTTACTTAGGCTCCATTTACTTTGACGTAAAATGATTTCGAGAAAATATTTTTCGCAATTTACGGTGTTTATTACGACGTAAAATAGTGGTCAAACTGAAAATGATTTCGGTTTGACCAAAAATCCTTTACATTTTTGGGGAAAATGGTTTACACTTTTAATTTCGTAAACCATTTTCCCAACTCAGCCTAAAAAAAACCCGACGCTCTTGATTAGAAAAAAAAAAAAACAAAAAACCCCCGACTCCTCACCTTCACGCACAGCTTCTCTTTCACCTTCACCTTCACGCACAGCGGCAGCTGCTGATTCTCCTTCACCTGCACAGCTCATCTCTCTCGGCCGAGCTTCACTCTTCAACCCCGATGCAGGTACTCTCATCTTTCTCTTTCTTTGTTGAACCATATGTATGGAGCGATTCAAATCTACGAATTTCTCTTGGTAATTTTCGTTTGATTTTGGTTTCTTTCTCTGTTGGACAACTGGAAATCATGGAGCGATTTTGATTTTGGTTTCTTTTCCTATTAACGTATCAGATTTGCGATTTAGGTTTTGGGTCTAGGGTGTGGATTTTGGAAAATGAGAACTTCTATGATCTTTGTTGTTATGGGCTGTTTTTGGTTGTTGATTCTTGGAAGTTCTGACTTTGAGATGAACCTCAACCGAATGGGTTTTTGTTTCCTTTTGATTTTTTGGTTGTGTGATGGCAGATTGGGGGGGAATTTCGGTGGCTCTTGGCTCTTTGCTTGGTGTTTTGCTATGTGAGGTCTTGGTTGGATTTTCGATTCAAGTTATACTAGATGTTGTCTTATCTCCTATAGATCAACGTTTGTTTCTCTGTCGCTCTCACTTGTTGGGGTTCTAAATACTAAATGTTGTGTTCAGTTTTGTTCTTCAACTTCCTGATTTTTGCTCCGCTTGCTTGACTTCATTGTATGTAATAACTAAAACCCATTACTAGTTAAGCTTCTTTCTGCAGAATAAATGCATCTGTTTCTTGCAAAGTATTTAACTGAAAATTCATGCCCTGCTTTTTTCTTAAAATATGGCCAAGTTATCTGGTTGCCCAAAGTGGTTGTAAGTTGAGGATAGAGGGAAATTGAGAGTATAGGAGTGGAAAATAAACAAAGAAATCAACTTGTCTCGACCTGTCCTTTATTTGTTTGTTTGTGTTGTATGGGGAATTAAGCTATAGGAGAGTGGGATGAGATTGCCTCTTTTTGGATTTAATTGGAATCCGAGACCCATAGGATTTCTATGGTTACAATGTGTGAGTACATTATATGAAACCACTCATGCATTAACTTTGAGTCTATTAAAGTTTATAAATTTCTATGGTTGCTGTGGAGTGGTTTGCTGGGGTGTTTAAGTAGCTTTTGAGTCTTTTCTGCTTGGTTGCTGAGGTTTCTTTTGCTCTGTTTCTGCTTTTTGGTTAGTTAGTTTGTAAGCTTTTGGTTAAGTTTGTTCATAGTATTGATAATCTAGTGTTTTGATTGATTGTGACTAATTGAGATGGAATAATTTTGGCTATCCAACAATACTGAAAGTCTTTTGTGTGCCTAGATTAAAGGAAATATCAAGCTACAGTTTCCTTTGTTTGTTAAAGTTGAAAATCGTCATAATTATAGGACATACATTTTTTTAGTTGGATCTAAAAAATACATCAAAAGACTTTTCTAGTATCAAGCACTGCTTATTGCACTTGGTTGTTGAACTTCTATCATTTTTCCACATATCATATTATTGCATTGCTTATTGCACCATGTAAGACTTAAATTTTTTGGAATTTATTAATCATTTGTTACAGAGAAACAATGCATATATGATTTATTACTTATTGCTTATTTTTATGTTGTTTGTAGATGGATGAAACAATTCTTTCGACAGTTACGACCACAGTCGCATCTGTTATTACTGTTGGGCTTGTAATCTTAAAAGATATTAGATCTAGGAGAGTATTACGTAGGGAACCTCATGTTAATCGTTAGTATGAAAGAGGGATTTATATGGATAATATTCTTTATGAAAGCAGACAAGATTGTATTGACCAAATAAGAATGAGTCATATATCGTTCTTTGAATTATGTAAAATTATTTCTGAGAACAACCTTATACGTGAGACCATTCACATGTCTATTAAGGAACAAGTGTTGATATTTTTACACATTATTGGACATAATGTGAGGTTTCGAGTGGTTGGTGGAAGGTTCTATAGATCGATTAGGTCTATTCATCGATGTTTTAAGGTTGTACTTGGAGTCTTGACGCTATATAAACATTTAATTAAACAACCTGATAACTCCACTTCTCTGGAAATAAGGAATAGCCGAAAGTTTTACCCATACTTTAAGGTAAGTTTTAAAATTTGATTTTTTTTTTTTCTTAAAAAAAAATTCAAGTAATTTATCAAATTAACGTAACTTGTATTGGTCTTCATTAAGATTGTGTTGGAGCAATAGATGAAACTCATATTCGGGCATCTGTTCCAGTTGCCCTTTCATATATATCAATCTTCCTAGATGTGGAATATTTGTAATATTGATGTATGGACATTTTTAGATACAGTACTTTCAAAGTACTTTATCTATTTTTTTTTCTGAAAAAAATAAAAAATTCAAAAATATTCTCAGAGAGGTTGATTGTTTTTGTCAAATTTTAACAATCAAACATAAATTATTTTATATTAATATTTTTATATTTTGAATAAAAATTATATTTTATAGGTTGAAATAAAATATTTTAAAAAAAATTAAAAAATTGATTTTCAGTACAGTTGAATAGCTTATATAAAAATTAATAGTTTTTTTATATTAATAGTTTTTTAAAAATTAAAAAAATTAAAAATTGTTATTGAAAATATTTTTTAAAAAAATTGATTTTCTGTGCGCGCAGTAAACACTGTAAAATGTTTTCAGTGAAAAACATTCTCAGAAAAAATGACTTCTTTAAAAATATTTTTCGACAAAAATTATTTTACGTCAAAGTAAATAGATTCTTAGTATAAAATAAAAAGTAATATTATAAATTTTGTTTTCTAATTTTAATATTAAGATAATATTACTTATCATTTTAGACAGAGAAATGCTTCTATGCATTCTCCTATCATTCTACTTACCATCTCTGTCTCTACGTGGCATATGACACGTCTTTTTTTTTTTAAAAAAAAAAACAAAATCGAATTGCTCACATATCCGGCGGGGGGAAAAAATTTAGCTCCAAATTTGACCCAAATTTGAACCTCACCCTCACGCAGTGTTTCCCCTCACCCTTTCTCTCTCCGGCAACTGACGCTCTCTCTCTCTGTCTCCGTCAATCGACTCTCTCTCTCTCTCTCTCCGGCAACCCCACGCTCTCTCTCTCTCTCTCTCTCTCTTTTCGGCCGAAACCCACAACGCTCTCTATCTGTCTCTGACCGAATCCACGTTCTCTGTCTCTCTCTCTCCGGCCACTGCTCCGGCTCAAACGTTTGGGCATTTCGGATTTTTGGCGTTTGGGCGTGAACGGAACGGCTCACATTTCAGGTAATGAGATATTATAAGTGATTTAGAAATTCACTTTATATCTAGAAATTCACTTTATATCGATCTAGAAATTCACTTTATATCTGTTTCTCATCAAGCCGAAGGACAATGGTTACATGCCCTTTGATCTAAATGCTTTGTGTAACTGATGTACGATTTGAGTTAGGCCGAACCCCACGCTCTCTCTCTCTTTCTCTGGCCGAACCCGCTCTCTCTCTCTCTCTCTCTCTCTCCGGTCACTCCTCCGACTCAGACGGCGGCAAACCCAGCTGCTCGCCTACAACCCATTTCAGGAAATCCAATTTCATCCAAAATTGAAATCCCCAAATCTGTCCCTCCATCTCCATCTTCCCTCTCCCCCACTCACGCACAGCCAGCCACGAGCAGCAACGTCGACCACCAGGACAGAACTCCATCTCCGGCGACGAGCATCCACGTGATTCTGTTGAGCAACCCACGCTATGCTGTCAAGCAACCCATCTCCGGCGACGAGCAGCTGGGTTTGCCGCCATCTGAGCCGGAGCAGTGGCCGGAGAGAGAGAGCGTGGGTTCGGCCGTAGACTGAGAGAGAGAGAGTGGGGTTCGGCCGGAGACAGAGAGAGAGCGTCGTGGGTTTCGGCCGAAAAGAGAGAGAGAGAGAGCGTGGGGTTGCCGGAGACAGAGAGAGAGAGCGTCGGCTGCCGGAGAGAGAGAGAGAGAGAAAGGGTGAGGGTGAGGGGAGAGACTTAAATTTTTCTCCAGCTGAATATGTGAGTAATTGATTTTTGCTTTTAAAAAAAAAAAAAAATTAAGACGTGTCATGCCACGCAGGCAGAGATGGTGAGTAGAAGGTTTAGAGAATGCGTCATAGCATATCTCTTTTTAATTAGAACATCAGCTGAAAAAGGCTCGCCTAGTTTTCACGTTGCCAAATAAATTTCCGTACTACTACACTAATAAATTGAGGAAACTGAGGAAAGCATCGTGTGTGCATCGAGGCATTGAAGAAGAAGACGAAGAAGAGGCTATCTGAGTGCTCGTGGACGCCATGGATAGGAGACTTAGAAGCTTGTTTAATAATGCAATGCTAATTAGCAGATTTTGAGAAAAAGGCTTGATCAGTTTCTCTAACAAGGCTTTGGCTAGTGTTATTTTAACTTATATAGGTATCATGTATGCAAGCGATTCCCCGGCTTTCCGCGTTGCGAAAAAGTGGTCAACATTAGGAAACTTGCAGGTTACTACTAGCAATAAAGTTGTTTACTCCCATTTCCCTCTAATGTCCACGAAAGTAGAAGGAAATGTCGTGGAAAGTGGACAGTTACAACTGACAACACGCCATGTTTTCTGGCTTTCCCATTCAACACGGATTTAACTTTAAAGTCTCTGTTTTCGAGGCAGAAAGCAGAGTAAAACAGTGTAAGAATCAAAGAGGAAAGAGTAGCTTTGCAATTTGCATGATTAATGCTTTTTACAGCAATTCAAAAGGACCTTGAGTCAGGAAAAAACTTTGAACTTGTGAGTTGCAAAATTGGATGGGTCCCATTAGAAATTGGTTTAATCTGGTTTATCAAGACCAATTGATTTATTGCTAATTGACCCATATCTCAGGTTCTACGTGTTGATAAATATCAACAGGTTCTCAGGAATTATGAGCTGGAACTCAAATTATGTACAAAACTTGTCGTTTCTTTTTGTGTCGGTGGCTCTTAAAACAATTACTTATTAATTATTCTTTATCTTTCGGTGGAGAACAGCTCAGAACAGCTCAGCTTTGTCTTTCGGTGGAAAACAGCTCAGCTTTGTCCCAAAAGAAATGTTTTAAAGAAATCTTTGTGTCGGCGACTCTTAAAAAAAAATTAAAACTTTTACTTTTCTTTATCTTTATCAATTTCTTTAAAACTAAAACTTTTACTTTTTCTTTATCTTTTGGGTGGTGAAAAACAGCTCAACTTTAACGCAAAAGAAAAGTTTTAAATTATATTATTTTTAAATAACGTAGTTTTAAATAAATATTATTTTTAAAAAATAAAAAATAAATCTGATCCTGATTTTTTTATTTGATTTTTAAAAATTAATATTTATCTAAAAGAATACTAAAAAAAAAACAACTAACATCTTTATAAAAAAATAATAATAATAAAACATAAAATGAATTTTCACTTCCCGAGGCGGTAGTAATGATCCAAAATAACCATTTATGTCACAATGTGCAAATATATTGTAATATGGTTAGAGATGATTAAAAAGGTACACAGACTAATAAAGTTGATCGTCAATAACTTCACTGTAACACCCAGTGCGAAAAATGTTATTAGGACTGACCTACTTGTTAATATCAGTCAGAATGCTGGCCATTTCGTCTCTCATCTTAATTTCTCCCGCGAGACGTACACAGACCAATAATGGAGGAGAGATAGAGAGAGATGATAACAACCATAATTTCCAGGCAAGTAAAGGCAGCCCGTGGTCAATTCCAGCTACAAGCGTGAAGTTGTAACCCAAGTAAATAAAAAGAAAGACCCTAACTAGAAAGAAGAGAAATACCAAGAGAATATCTATGCCACGGTACCGTGCGTCAAAAGACAAATCTGTAGCAAATCTTGATAATCTACAAAAGCCTGCTTTTCGTCTGAAGTTTAAAAAATTTTGGTATGCCAAAACTACATGCTTGTCCTTCATTGGGCAGACAACCAAAAGCTCAGAGCCGTTATTGCTCTGCAGAGAACCAGCTTTTCTTTTTTTTTTTTCTTTTTCTTTAGAGCAGCACGCCTCAAAAAGTCTTGATAAACAGCTTTTTACATTATCAAGGTTTGCTGCAAATTGTACGGTACTTGTTTCGCACAATACCGTGGGATGGGTGTGGGTTGACAAACTTGATCCTCATCTCTTAAGTCATGCCAAAATCTAATTTTAGAGCTGTTACTCACCATAGATTTAATATTATTAGAGAGTTCCTCCGGCTCCGAATGATAATTTTACGTAACTATGCTTCATTGACACACTTCTGTTTCAACAAAGATATGAAGTTATGCAAAGGAAATTTCAAGAAGAAAAGTATTACATTTTAAAGGGCAATCTTTTAGTCTTCCACCATTCATTAAGTTGTTAGCATATGTTCCATGGCATCCATGCTAAGCAAATTGTGCATCTGACTTCCCCTTCCCCCCATTTGAATAGAAAATAATAAAAAAATAAATAAATTGAGCATCCGACTTTTGCTTTTGGCATTGCCTTTCCAACACCGCCAAACTTTGACCATCTCGATTCTTGATCTATTCTGATATGAGATTGAACTGCATCAGATCTTTTTAGTGTTTGGGAAAGTAAGTTTAATCTGGTTTATCGAGACCCACGACCATTTTAAACCCCCCTCCCCCCGGGAAAAAAAAAACAAAGAAAAAGCATTATTACTGATTTGTTTGCCCCTATAATATATTAATATGATCAAGTGCCTTGAAGCAATTGACCAGTATGTCCTAAAGCATGAGTTTTTAAAAGCAGTATATTGATAAGGTAAGAGCAAGCAAAGGGCAAAAGGGTATCTAAGCAATGGAGATAGAAGAATCAAAATTCCAAATTAATAACCCACGCACCAACCACAGGATGTACACAATCAGACCCACTTTTCTGGTAACAGGTGGGATTGATAATTTTTTATAGGACACACAAAATTAACATAACATTCTTGTAAAAGTATTATTGCCTGCTTTCAGTTGCTATATGCCTACCTAACATTCTTGTAAAACTATCCTCACTGTGCAACATACAAACAAACGAATGGGAAGGAAATCCCTCCATTACATTTTCTCTCAATTTCCTAACATCGGTCCACCGATTTACCTCTCTTGTCCACCAAAGTAGAAGGAAATGTCGTGGAAATTAAGTTGGATTCAGGGTAATATGTCTGAATTGTTGGGATCGAAATTAGAAAAATTGTCGGGTGGCCTACGTGAAGACCAAGTTTCATGGAAATTAGGAGTGATTCCCTATTTGTCTACTGATTTATATTTTCTCGTATAGGTTGGTTTTATTATGTAATATTCTTCATTAATTCCTTAATTGTATTTGCTATTTTAACTAGTAAAAAATGTAAAATTAGTCATTGTAATTTACCTGATTTATAATTAGCTACATTTGGTATAAAAATGAACTAAAAGGTCTCTGAGGTATACCAAAAAAATAATTTCGTCCACTAATTTAACAGATTATGTTAGTGTGATACTGACTTAAATAGAACAAATATCATAATTTTATTGGCTCTAACGTTTCACGCTATCATAATTTGTTAAGTTAGTGAATGAAATTTGGTTGTAGGGATTAAATTATTTTTTTGGCATACTTTAGGGACCTTTGAGTTCAGTTTGATATCACAGAGAGCTAATTACAAATCAGTTAAACCATAGGGATTGATTTTGCATTTTTTTTCCTTCTAACTACAGCCATAAATAGACTCTTTTTGTAAACATGCTTTTAGAAGTGTTTTTTCAATATTTCTATTGTATTATTCTAAAACTGGTATGAATTTTAAAATTATTGTCGAATCAAAATCCAAAAAATTAAATAAATCACTACAAAATCATTGTTGAATAAAAATCCAATAAATAAATAAATCACTATAAAGGGAAGTTTGAATGAAGGTAATATTTTAAAATTGCTGGGAATTCTAAAAATTTTGCACTTACGTGGAGGGAATCCTTTTTGCTTGGAATGTGAAAGATGTGAGAATCCACATTCCCTTGGCTTGAAAATGTGGTATTTTTCTAAAATAACAAAAAACCTGAATTGCTAATGACTTGAAGTGTAGTTCACCGCCCAAGTAATGTTAGAAATTTTTCTTGTGTTACTTTAAAATTGAATGATGTAACTTATAAAATCATTATTGAACTTGTGATCGGTCATTTTAAAGTGACAAAGAAATACAAGAATAACTTATAAAATTACTCTGTACCAATCAGGCAGAGTTTATTGCATGTGTCGAGGGATGTTAAGACCACAAGTAATTA
>NC_081545.1:31466769-31481955 GCF_901000735.1 Corylus avellana | reverse complement strand
TGGTTTTTTTTTTATTTTCCTTTTTAATTTTTGTCGTTTTCTGTTTCTCAATTTTTTTTAAGGACCGATTCAATTTCAATGTGCACTCGTTGATTTTGTTGTTGGATTGAATTACAGTCAGCGATGTTCAACACGCGCCGTTCTTCAGGCGTACCATAATCTCTGTACCGGTACTTGGTTTCGCTCTTTGAATTCTTTGTGGTTCTGTTTGGTGTCATTGAAACCGTTGTCCCACGAAACAGCAAAGAATTTTGTGCGAAGGCATATTTGAGAAAGTATTTTCTGTGAAACAAACAAATTGTGTACCTTTTTTCTTCTTTTGGCTGTTGGGTTTTGGTTGATTTTGGCATTGGGTTGATTTGGACGTAGGTTGTGCTAAGGCGCAGGGTGTATGAGCAAAGTGTTGTTCCCGTGTGGATCGTATAGTCGAAAGGTTTTTGTTTGACAAGTTATTTCTTTGAGTTATGTATGAATTTTTTTCCTTTTTATTGAGTGCTTTTGGTTTTTTATTGTAGAGATTCTTCAGAAGTAGAGGCTGAGCAAAAGTTGCTTGAGGACGTTAGTTGCTTTTCTCTTTGTTATAATTTGTATGCATTTTTTAAAAGAAGGCTCGATTTTTTGCATTTTGGAAGCTAATTGATGGGTTTGTGTGATTTTGTTCTAGGCAGTTAAGAATGCTCGAGAGAGAGACCGAAGGTCTCTGCTACGTGCAGTAAGTTCTTTAAAGCAATGCTTTTCATCCCTTTTCGTATTTGTATTTGCTTAGGAGTATAAAGATTTTATTTTCCCATCAGTTGTTTGTTATTAATTTCTTGTCTGGGTAAGAACAGAAACTTTATCCCATATTAATGAAGAATCTACCTTTTAGTTATTCATGAAGTCCTTATATCTCCAACCTTTTATTGAGAAATGATTAACAATGTTGTAGCTCCTAATTTAGATCATATGCCCTATTGTTTTCCAAGAGATTGTAATTGCTACCATACTCAAAGCTAAAATTGAATAATGTCTCTTTCTGTATGAAACTTCTAGATTCAAAATTTTCTTTGCAGTTGTTATGATAATTATATGCTTGTCTTGCTTGTAACCCGTCGAGAAATTAATTTTGGAATTTTCAACCGTTTTGGTGTTAAACCGTCCTCTTCCCTGGTACGCCAAGATTCACTCCCAAGAGATGGACATCGCATTTGCAAGTTCTGAATTTTATTTTGCAAATTGCATTTTATGTGCATTTTATTCAGTTTGTGTAATCTTTTATTTTGCATTTTATGTGCAAATTTCTACCGGCATCTCAGGTTGTGTAATCTTTCCCGGTTATTGTTCTATTAGTGGGTATTTCTAGTTTTTACCTTGAGCATGTTTTGATGTGCACAGTTGGTGAACATTTTATGGATTTAGATCATTTATCATGTCTTGACAGAGTGAAACTAATCCAATAATAGTGCTTTTTATACTTCATTGTTCCTTTTTGCCCGTTTTCTTCTGTTGCACCAGATGAACAAAGATAAATCTAAAAGTTCAGAGAAAATACCAACCGACAAAGAAGACAAGGTTGGGGAGTTATTTCCCATTGCATCACTTGAGGAATATGCTGAGCAAAGCAGGAATGATAATGGTGATGATGACGACAATAAAGATGAGGACCTAATTTTGAGTTGAGGGTGTGTCAACAGATGCTTATAGCTTGTGGGATCTCTTCCATGTTCCAACATGTACTGCGAAGATACTGATTACATTACATTTCTTTTTTAAAGATGTGCTGAAGTATCAAATTTGTCAAAAATTGAGTAATTTTTTGTTAAGATTAAGAAGAAAAAAAAAAAGATTAAGAATAATTTGTGACCTCTATTTTCTGTTTTTGCTGGTTGGTCATCCTGTCCAAATGCTTTTGTGTGTGTGTGTGTGTGACACAGATGATTGCAACAACTTGATCTACCCTTGTGATTGGACAAGATTTCAAAAGAAGATCCTAAGTAATTATCTGGCATAGCTTAAGACCAAGACCTCCACAAGGGGTTGGCCCAAGTGGTGGAAGGCTTGGTCTTAAGATTTGCTTCCTTCAAGGTCCAAGATTTAACACCTCATGGGTACAAACAATCTCTTGGGGCCACACCCCCTCGTGAAAAGCCAGTGATTTGACCAGCTTTGTGTAAGGAAACTTCTGAGGGCGCGGTGCACGGGACCGGGGTTTACTCTATAAGGTGTAGGGTGAGTCCGTGGGGCCCTACGTTGGAGAGGTTTTAATTATTTGGCATATCTGCTACTGCTATCTCAAATTACTGAGAGGACCGAAGGATAAAAGAAAATGAGATCCAAATGGGAAAAAAATGCACCGGAAAATAACTGTATCTCAAAAAAATCAAAATTATTTGCATTTACTGTGCCAAAGAATACACTTGCTAGTTGACAGAGCCTCGTATGGAGAAAGAAAATATCTAGCTGGAAAAATCTTATAAGAGTCTAACAATCCTTTCCAAAAATTAGCAAGTAATCCTGTTCCGGTAACCACAATGTTGGCTCCTTAATCAAAATAGCCACAAAAGCTTCAATATCAGCTATTCTGTTTCTGGAACTCTATAGCACAACAAGCATTATAGTGCCTATCCAAACAATCACTGTCAACAAAATGATGAATCCCAGCCCAGTTTTGGACCAAAAACCTCTACCTCTCATGTCAGGAAGAAGCAAGGTTGTGGACCAGAAGTACATCACATCAAGTCATCTTTTGCATACAGGCGCTCTGAACAAGAAAAAAAACTCTGAGACAGGGATAAAACACATGTAAATATATACATCGAAGTTGTGTGTGTGTGTACACTTACACTTTCAAGAGAGAGTCTGAAACAATGAATTACAACCCGGGGGGGGGGGGGGCTGAAAAAGAAGTTTGTTTTTCACCATTGAAGCTACACACTTCTCCATTTATATAAGGTTTCTCAGAGTGAAAAAGAAAATGTCATGGGTAACATATCTGTAGGTTCCTAATTCCTATAATAGTTCCTCAGAGAAGACCAACTAAAAATCTCCAGTATTATGAAGAAAACATCCTGGAAAAATAATGATGAAAATATATACATAGTTTGTTGTGCCCTAACATTCACAAGTTTTTTTAAGCCACATAAAGTAACAAAACACAAATACAAATAGATTTTGCATACTCTAGTTAACCATAAAATAATTTAAAGGAGGTAAGATGCATCATAGAAATTATACCATTTAGTGTTATCCATGGCATCTAAAGGCGTATATAAATCACCAATCAAGGATTCATTATATTGCCACATGAATCCTTCTTGTCCATATTGTTTTTGTACGGATCACGTAAACTGAATTATGTACGTACTCTAATTCAAATAAGCAATGCGTGCATTCAAAATTTATGATCCATCTTAAACCTCTATTAATTCAAGAATAATGCTATATATTTTTATTTCATGATATTGATGTGACAGTCCCATCAATTTTTTATTTTACCATGACTCTCTAATGATTAATATATTGGGACTATTTGGTCAGTATTGTAAGATAAAAATATAATTTTATAGCTTTACTCTAATATTTTCACTTGTATTAAATAAACCAGATATTAGAAAGCTATACTATCAAAGTATATAACAAAAAATTGCGTGGTTGTCATTAAAGTCGTGGTTAACGGGTCAAGGACCCTTTTTTCTTCTTTTGTTTTTTTTTTTTTTTTAATAAGTAACGAGTCAAGAACTTTGAATGGCGTCTCGCTGTACCCATGAATTTGAATATGATAACAAGGTTCAAAAAAACTTACCAAAAACATTCAAGTTTAATCACATAGTACCCCAGGTTGCTTTTCCTGTATTGAATATTAGAAAGGTTGGTCCGGTGGCCCCTATTCTAAGTCCGAGTAATTGGTCAATACTAAAGCAAGAAGTTAGTAAAAGAGTTAATAACTCTAGCTAGCATTTTTCATCATCTCTGTTATCTTTTTTAGGATAATATTACACGCACAAAAGGAGACACAGGTATTTTGTACGTATATAACTTTTATCAATATAGTATTGCTTATAATTTTTTTTTTGTTTAAAAAAAAAAGCTAATAATAATAGTATTAATTAAGATTTAGGAAATCAGAATCTAGATAATTAGCTATTTATGGACGCAAGTCCAGAGGGTAATTTAGAGATAGAGTACTATTCTTTAATGGTAAATTATACTTATCTCATTTAACATATATAGTTTATCATCACCCAATTAACAGTTTTTTTTTTTTTTTTTTGTGTCAAATTTTAAATGACTCCATTGGCCTCTCCAATTTGGTGAGGAGCGTGGAGCCAGCCAGCCAGGGTCGACAAAGGAATAATAACACCAAATACAAGGCTGCTGAGCAAGTCTAAAGTATCTCTTACAAGTTCAGCAATCGTTTTCGGGGAATAATTTGAAGATTTTTTTTTTTTCTTTTTTTTTTTCACAAGAGGGGAGGAAGAATTCAAACTAATAACCTCTATTTCATGAGGCATGGTCCCTAGCCAATTAATCTTTGATGACAAATTAATTTGAAGATAAATATGCAATCAAAGACATCACTTGTTCACTTGTAAGACTTTTCTTCCAAAACGACAACCAGACTAGGACATTTGGAAAAAGAAAAAGGAAAGGGAAAAGGAAAAGGAAAGAAAAAAAGGCCGGAGGTCCATTTCTATTAGTCATGCTTGCTAGCCAGGAACGACATCTTTTCAGTGTTCTGCCAAAAGACTTATACAGAGTCTTTTTCGCACACTTCTCACGCGTTCAAAAAAAGATATTAGTATCACTGATCACCAAAAAAAAAAAGGAAAAAAATCATATATCTATGAATACATTAATCAAAAAGAGAAATCTAGATATAAAGGTTTAGACATATAATTTTATTACTTAATAGTAAAAGAAAAAACAAATCAATTTAAAGAATTGAATACGTGAACATTTTCTAAAAAGAAAGAAACTATTTTCTGTTTGATTTTCGAGAAATAGTTTAAAGTTAATATTCAAGTTTTGGATAGTTTTCCGCGAATGTCCCATGCATGTTGACATGGTAGAGAAAGTTTCAGAGAGTAAATTTTGTGTGATACCTGGGTTTAAGCATGACATATGAGGTATATATATTGGCGTTTCTCAAGAGAGCAACGACATAATTAGCTCTTTTCGGCTTTTCCCTTAGGTCATAGTCGAAGATAAACCTCGATCTTACCGGTCTTCTAAAAGCTAAAGGCAGCCGGGATGCCAATTATCATACCTAAAAGATTTAAAGATTCAAGAAATGGCGGTGAAAATGTATTGTTTTACGATCGAATAATTAAATTCTTGAATTTGGGCTTTTAGGCATGAAAAGATTAATTTGTTCCCTGATTGTGATTTGTAGATGTATGTCCCACTTATTTCCCACCTTCACATTTGTGGAAATAAGTAACCATTATCCTCCTACACACCAGTGGAGGAAAATACCAAGCAAGTGATCGTCGAGGACAATCGATTCGTTGCATTAATGCTTTACAAAAATCCAAACATAACTTATATTCAAAAGCGTGTATGTTGAACAATCCGCATAAATCCAAAGACCTAACTTTCACGCAATTGCTCAGTGTTTTCCATCAGATAATTAAGCTGCATATATATATGGTATAGCAGCCGTAGGAGAATTGGTCTTCCACACCATGCACTCGCTTGCCCTCTACCTCTCCTTCCTCCATCTTCTCCTCACCCAGGCCGTCACCGAAACCCCGCCACCCTACGCTGCCACCGACTATTTTCTCCTCAATTGTGGCTCCTCCTCCAAATCAACCTCGCTCGATGGCCGTAACTGGGACGGCGATTTCAACTCAAAATTCTCACCCCCAAATATACAAACCACATCAATTAATGCATCTACCCCCTCCCAAGATAACCCTTCTGTTGCCCAAGTTCCTTACATGACTGCACGCATCTTTCGCAACAAGTTCACCTACTCCTTCCCCGTCTCGCTTGGCCTGAAGTTCGTCCGCCTCTACTTCTTTCCGGCCACTTACTCCGGACTCGATAAATCCAAGTCATTCTCCTTGGTCACCGCCAATAACTTCACCCTCTTAAGCAACTTCAGTGCCTTCCTAGCCGTCTCTTCGATAAAGCCTCCCGTATCCTACTTAATCAAAGAATTCATAATCCCTGTGTTGCACACTCAGTTTCTCAACATAACCTTTATTCCATCTCCGAGCTCTTACGCCTTCATTAATGGTATAGAGATTGTGTCTATGCCAAATAATCTCTATATGCACAATAGGGATGATGTAATGATCACCATGGTAGATAACTACAGACCCTTCTATTTCGACAACACCACTGCTCTTGAGACCATGTATAGACTAAACGTGGGGGGCAACGATATCTCGGGCGTACAGGATACTGGTATGTTCCGGACTTGGCGACAGGACCCGGAGTATATCTTTGGCGCGATTGGGCTGGCGCCTTCCCTGCCTAATGTTACCATAAAGTATACGATGGACACACCGGCCTATACTGCGCCGGACATTGTGTATAAAACTTCTCGTACAATGGGTCCGAAATCTACGCTTAACTTGAAGTCCAACCTCACGTGGATCTTTACAGTTGATGGCGGGTTTAACTATCTTTTTAGGCTTCATTTCTGCGAAACTCAGATAGAGGTAGTGGAAAGGAACCAACGGGTTTTTTACATATTCATCAATAATCAGACGGCAGTGGCAGATGCGGATGTGATTAATTGGAGCGGCGGTAACGGAATTCCTGTCTACAGAGAGTATGTTGTGTTGGTCCCAAGTGGAAACAAGGCCAAACAAGATTTGTGGCTCGCGCTACACCCCAACTCGGATTTGTTACCGCGCCCCGTATTCGACGATGCCATCTTGAACGGTGTGGAAATACTTAAGTTGAGCCGGTCGGACGGTAGTCTTGCTGGGCTCAACCCGGAAGTGGAAGGGGTTACATCTTTAATTGAAACCCCGGGTGGCCCATCAACGAAGTCAAAAAATAATCGGAAAACAACAATTGCAATAATTGGTGGTGCAATTTTTGTCATTGTTCTACTCTCTATTATTGGTTTAATGGCTTTCCGGCTCAGTAAAAGAGCCAAGTCAACTAAGACGCAGGGCTCTTCTCTACCTTCTGAATTATGTCGTAAGTTTTCATTTACTGAAATCAAAGCAGCCACAAACGATTTCGATAAAGTTTTAATCATAGGGGTTGGAGGGTTTGGCAACGTTTATAAAGGCCACGTTGATGATGCAACCACCCCAGTTGCAATCAAACGGCTGAAATCCAGGTCACAGCAAGGCGCTCACGAGTTCCACACCGAGATTGCGATGCTCTCCCAGCTACGACACCGCCATCTCGTGTCTTTGATTGGCTATTGTAATGATGACAGCGAGATGATACTTGTATACGATTACATGTCCCATGGGAACCTACGTGATCATCTATATGACACTGGCAATCCTCCTTTATCCTGGAAGCAACGGCTTGAGATCTGTATCGGTGCAGCCCATGGGTTGCAATACCTCCACACTGATGTGAAGCACATGATCATTCACCGTGACGTGAAGACAACAAATATTCTTTTGGATGAGAAATGGGTGCCCAAGGTGTCAGATTTTGGACTGTCCAAAATCGGACCAACTAGTGAGTTCAAGACCCACGTAAGCACAGTGGTCAAAGGTAGCATGGGGTATATGGACCCGGAGTACTATCGACTTCAACAGTTGACGGAAAAGTCTGATGTGTACTCTTTTGGTGTCGTTTTGTGTGAAGTATTGTGTGCAAGACCACCGTTGCTTCGTACGGCCAAAAAGAACCAAGTGAGCCTAGCACAGTGGGTCCCAGACTACTATCGCAACAAAATGCTTGATCAAATTGTCGATCCATTTTTGAAGGGTGAGATCACACCGGAGTGCCTGGAAAAATTTGGTGAAATTGCTGTGAATTGTTTGTTGGATGATCGAACAAAACGACCATCTATGAACGAGGTAGTGTGGGGCCTTGAGTTGGCATTACAAATCCAGGAGAGCACCAATAATATCAATCTTCACGGGGAAATGAAGGGACCCCTCTTTCAAGAGTTGGTAGAAGATGACAGTTACGGCATGTTTATCGCTAGCAGTGAAGGCAGTGCGAAAAGCACCAATTTGAGCATGATAGAAAATTTTGCTAATAAGGATTCTGATTGTTTGTTGCCAAGGACTATGTGTTCTCTTAACGCATGGTTGCAAAAAGGTGATGAAAGAATGTTGTAATTGCTAGCAAAATAAATAAATTAATATGTTGTCTGTTTTATAATTGTTATTGGTGATATTGTTAAGGATAATGTTCTTGCTTCAAATATTCAAGTTCTAAGAGTTTGAATTCTGAGACTAGCCGTATAATTCAAACTCAAACATTTGATGACATTATCTTCTCACCCTTAAAATTATTATTAAATTACTATCACAAATTCATGATAACTTAAAAGTCAGCATCAATTTTTAGAGAGCACAAGAAAAACGTGGATGTTCTTTTTTGCATTACTCATTATCTTCCCTTTCTTTTTTTAGATTATAACTATGATGATAGGATTATTGTAACCGTAGAGCATGATTAAAAATTAGCTATAAACTGATTTATAGCAGTTAGATACAAACTAGTCTACTAAATTGTCATATGTCCTTTAATATATGAATTTTTTGTTTTTTTAAAGAGAAATTCATTCCGATTTCATTGGCGAATAATCAAGAGCATAAAAGCTATTACAATCATAGAGTATAAAGCTCTAAAATTTATAGTCGAAGCTAAAAGATTACATGACATGGATGTAAAAAACGAACAAATCTTACATTAAAATCCTATGTCGTCTACATTCATTAACCTATGCCCAATCTTCGGGTTATAGAACAAATCTGCTCGGTGCAGACTCAATCCAAGACATAGGTAGCCATTCTCCAAGCATGAGCAAAAGCACGACGCCAAAACAAGTCATTCTCGACCTGAAAGGCCAAAAAATTATTCACGTCCTAAGCACAAACGCCAATACAACAAAACAAGCAAGAAAAATACAGGGAAAAAACAAAACAACAAAGAAACCCACAACACAGCAGCAACCATCAGAGCAAGGAGTGGAGGGGGCTACTGGCGGCGCAAAAAAACAGCGATGAAGAGATGTGGTGGAGATTGGCAGCACGGTTGATATGGCAAGGCGGAGTCACGACAGCCGTTGTGCTATGGGGCACCAAAAAAAAAAAAAAAAAAAAAAAAAAAAACGGAACAAAAGGAAAAACCGCACAGGCGAGGAGGAGGGGGGGGTGGAAAGGCTTCCTCCCTCCCCCAAGCAGGGACCTGTGCGGCGAATTTTGTTTTTTATAACATGTGAGAATCAATTTAAGGGGCACATGGCAATTGTAGCTAATTTATATCTACAACATTAAAAATGGAAAAAATACAAAATTGGTCCATACAGTTTACCTGATTTACAATCAATTAACTCGTTGTTAATCAAAATGAACTCAGAATTTTTTAGGTATGCCAAAAAAAATAATTTAGTCATTACAGATTTATAGTCAAATTCAGTCCACTAATTTAATTAACAGATTTTGTTAGTGTAACATTTACTTAAATAGGATGTGTGTTACAATTTTTTTGGCTATAACATTTCACGCTATTGAAATATATTAAGTCATCGATGTTTTAGTTATAGGGATTAAATTTTTTTTTTTGGCATACTTCAAGAACTTCTAAGTTTTTTTGTTACCTTTCATCACATCCAATGAGTTTTTACTAACTTCACTTTCACCATAATACTTGTATTTAATGAAGTGATCCAAAGTGTTAAAAAAATAAGATTTTTTTTAAAATTTGGTATATATTGAACATTCGTCAAATCCTAACAAATAAACAATAATAACAAGGACAAATTCTGAACCCAAGTAAATATATTTGGACAGAAATTTCCTTCAACTCACTCCAATAAGTAACAAATGTCATCTCTTACATGTTTTTTTTTTTAATATTTTAAGGGTCAATTGTCATTCTATTAATTTAGGAACTCGAACATTAATTTTTTAGAAATCCAATAATGTTGAATGACACTTGTGACTTATTGGAGTGGGTTGAAGGAAATTTCCTCCAAACCAGTTTGGAAGAAATTTGTGTCCAATATATTTACCATATTTTAAGTGCAAAAACAATAATAATGACGACAAGTTCTGAACCTTCTTCTTTTTTTTTTTTTTTTTTTTTAACAAGGATAGGTCCAAATGTTAATTAGGACTAATACATCAGAATTGTAGAATAGTTGTAATTTCTAATGATAAAAATTTTTCTCTAAAAAAAATCTCAAAATCAAAAGTAAAGTTGAAATAAAAGTTGAGTCTCGTTATTTTCATTATCAATCTAGTTTGCTAAAATTGCAATAAAAAATAACAATCTTAACAATTGAAATTTCTCACAACCCCTCTCTAGGTGACTTCGAGTTCAAACGCATATAGATCGAGTTTAAAGCATCCAAAACGATTTGTCGTTTTAGTTACACTCTGTCACATGTCGTTTAGGTCATCTTCCAACTTAAAACCCAAAACAAAACCTCCTCAGCAACCCAGCCAAGCAAAAGATGAGCGACAGGCAGGACCCGCCCAAGCACCAAAACAGTTTTGCTTGGAAACCCAATGCCGGCGTCAAGATCAACGAAACGGTATTACAAAACACTCGCCTTTCTCTAGAAAGCAGAAACGGGTTTTTACTTATTCAAAAAGTGCTTTTCAAAATCAGTAGTAGCTGATGATAAATAATTGTAACAGGAAGTTGGGGGACACTAGGCCGTATTCCGAGATTACGGGGGTGTGCCCCCGTTGTAAAGAACAGATCGACTGGAAACGCCGTTACGGAAAGTACAAGCGCCTTACCGAGCCTGCCAAATGGTTTTTTTTTTTTCTTTTTAATTTTGGTTGTTTTCTGTTTCTCGATTTTTTCTAGGACCGATTCAATTTCAATGGGCACTTGTTGATTTTGTTGTTGGATTGAATTACAGTCAGGGATGTTCGAAACTCGCCGTTCGTCAGGCATACAATAATCTCTGTGCCGGTACTTGGTTTCGCTCTTTGAATTCTTTGTGGTTCTGTTTGGTGTCATTGAAACCGTTGTCCCACTAAACAGCAAAGAATTTTGGGTCGAAAGGCATATTTGAGAAAGTATTTTCTGTGAAACAAACAAATTGTGTACCTTTTTTCCTCTGTTGGCTATTGGGTTTTGGTTGATTTTGGCATTGGGTTGATTTGGACGTAGGTTGTGCGAAGGAGCAGGGTGTATGCGCAAAGTGTTGTTCCCGTGTGGATCGTATAGTCGGAAGGTTTTTGTTTGACAAGTTATTTCTTTGAGTTATGTATGAATTTCTTTCTTTTCTTTTTTTCTTTTTTTTTGGGTGCTTTTGGTTTTTTATTGTAGAGATTCTTCGGAAGTAGAGGCTGAGCAAAAGTTGCTTGAGGAGGTTAGTTTCTTTTCTCTATGTTACAATTTGTATGCGTTTCTGAAAAGAAGGCTTGGATTTTTGCATTTTGGAAGCTAATTGATGGGTTTGTGTAATTTTGTTCTAGGCAGTTAAGAATGCTCGAGAAAGGGATCGAAGGTCTCTGCTACGTGCAATAAGTCCTTTAAAGCAATGCTTTTCAGCCTTTTTCACATTTTTGTTTGCTTATGAGTATAAAGACTTTATTTTCCCATCAGCTGTTTGTTATTAATTTCTTGTCTGATATATAGGGTAAGAACAGATACTTTATCCCATATTAATGAAGAATCTACCTTTTAGTTATTCATGAAGTCCTTATATCACCAACCTTTTATTGAGAAATGATTAACAATGTTGTAGCTCCTAATTTAGATCATATGCCCTAGTGTTTTCCAAGAGATTGTAATCGCTACCATACTCAAAGCTAAAATTGAATAATGTCTCTTTCTGTATGAAACTTCTAGTTTCAAAATTTTCTTTGCAGTTGTTATGATAATTATATGTTTGTCTTGCTTGTAACCCGTCGAGAAATTCATTTTGGAATTTTCTACTGTTTTGGTGTTAAACCGTCCTCTTCCCTGGTACGCCAAGATTCACTTCCAGGTGATGGACATCACATCATATGAATTTGGAATCAACAAGACAATAACATTACCTGTTATAAGCTCAACTACCTGCAGGTTTTGAATTTTATTGTGCAAATTGCATTATGAATCCCAAGTTGATAAGGCGTTTGCCCTTATACAACATACATCTCTTTTCTGTACATTTTATTCAGTTTCTACCGGTATCTCAAGTTTTGTAATCCTTCCCGGTTATTGTTCTATTAATGGGTATTTCTAGTTTTTTCCAAGTTGAGCATGTTTTGATGTGCACAGTTGGTGAACATTTTATGGATTTAGATCATTTATCATGTCTTGACAGAGTGAAACTAATCCAATAATAGTGCTTTTTGTACTTCATTGTTCCTTTTTGCCCGTTTTCTTCTGTTGCACCGGATGAACAAAAGTAAACTAAAAGTTCGGAGAAAACACCAACCGACAAAGAAGACAAGGTTGGGGAGTTATTTCCCGCTGCATCACTTAAGGAATCTGCTGAGTGCTCAGCAGGAATGATAATAGTGATGATGACGACGATAAAGATGAAGACCTAATTTTGCGTTGAGGGTGTGTCAACAGATGCTTATAGCTTGTGGGATCTCTTTCATGTTCCAACATGTACTACGAAGATACTGATTACATTACATTTCTTTTTTCAAGATGTGCTGAAATATCAAATTTGCCAGAAATTGAGTAATTTTTTGTTAAGATTAAGAAGAATTTGTGACCTCTATTTTCTGTTTTTGCTGGTTGGTCATTCTGTACAAGTGCTTTTATATATATATATATATATACACATATATATATATATATATATATATGTGTGTGTGTGTGTGTGTGTGTGTGTGACGGTGATGATTGCAACAACTTGATCTACCCTTGTGATCGGACAAGATTCCAAAAGAAGATTCTAAGTAATTATCTGGCATATCTTAAGACCAAGGCCTTCACAAGGGGTTGGCCCAAGTAGTGGAAGCCTTGGTCTTAAGATTTGCTCCTTTCAAGGTTCAAGGTTTAACACCTCATGGGTATAAACAATCTCTTGGGGTCACACCCCCTCGTGAAAAGCCAAGGATTTAACCAGTTCCGTGTACGAAAACTTTCGAAAGTGCAGTGCATGAGATTGGAGTTTACTCTGTAAGGTGTAGGGTGAGTCCAAAGATCCCTGCCTTAGAGAGGTTCCAATTATCTGGCATATCTACTACTGCTATATCAAATTACCGAGAGGACTGAAGGATAAAAGAAAATGAGATCCAAATGGGAAAAAAATGTACCAGAAAATAACTCCGTCTCCAAAAAATCAAAATTATTTGCATTTACTGTGCCAAAGAATACACTTGCTAGTTGTCAGAGCCTCGTATGGAGAAAGAAAATATCTAGCTGGAAAAATCTTATAAGAGTCTAACAATCCTTTCCAAAAATTAGCAAGTAATCCTGTTCCGGTAACCACAATGTTGGCTCCTTAATCAAAATAGCCACAAAAGCTTCAATATCAGCTATTCTGTTTCTGGAACTCTATAGCACAACAAGCATTATAGTGCCTATCCAAACAGTCACTGTCAACAAAATGATGAATCCCAGCCCAGTTTTGGACCAAAAATCGCTACCTCTCATGTCAGGAAGAAGCAAGGTTGTGGACCAGCAGTACATCACATCAAGTCATCTTTTGCACACAGGCGCTCTGAACAAGAAAAAAAAAAATCTTAGACAGGGAATAATACACATGTAAATATATACATCGAAGTTGTGTGTGTGTGTGTACACTTACACTTTCAAGAGAGAGAGAGAGAGTCTGAAACCATGAATTACAACATGCATTTTCATTTTGAGGAATTTACTTATTTCAGACACAGAGGGGGGGGGGGCTGAAAAAGAAGTTTGTTTTTCACCATTGAAGCTACACACTTCTCCATTTATATAAGGTTTCTCAGAGATGAAAAAGAAAATGTCATGGGTAACATATCTGCAGGTTCCTAATTCCTATAATAGTTCCTCAGAGAAGACCAACTAAAAATCTCCAGTATTATGAAGAAAACATCCTGGAAAAATAATGACGAAAATATATACATAGTTTGTGCCCTAACATTCACAAGTTTTTTAAGCCACATAAAGTAACAAAACACAAATACAAATAGATTTTGCATACTCTAGTTAACCATAAAATAACTTAAAGGAGGTAAGATGCATCATAGAAATTATATCATTTTGTGTTATCCATGGCATCTAAAGGCATATATAAATCACCAATCAAGGATTCATCATATTACATGATTGTTATAATTAATAACTAACACCAGTTTCAAGTGAACTAACATTGAGAAATTACAGAAGGCTTAATTTTAATTTTTTATTTTTTTTTAAAGAGAGAAAATTAGTCGGTCATCTCACATTCAAAGTTTCGATGAGTTTGTCATCATACATAGCGTCTTCATCACTTAATTAGTGGGGAGTAATAACTTTAATCATTCTAATTATAGCACTATAAGTCACCAAGCTCCTTGGCAAAGTTCATCGCCCAATGGTGCTCAACTCCTCCACCCACTCAAGTAAGTGCTTCCTCCTCCACCCCCTCGATTCCTTTTTCACAAAGCCTGGCTATATATGTTCATTGTTTCACGTTAATCTTTACACGGTTCAAAGGCTTCTATCCCTATGGAATACTTTTGACTCTCATGTTTCACCGTGTGAACCTTTAAAAACAAAAAGACATTATATATATTTATATATATTGCCACGTGAATCCTTCTTGTCCATATTGTTTTTGTACGGATCACGTAAACTGAATTATGTACATACTCTAATTCAAATAAGCAATGCATGCATTCCAAATTTATGATCCATCTTAAACCTCTACTAATTTCAAGAATAATGCTATATATTTTTATTTCATGATATTGATGTAACAGTCCTAACAATTTTTTATTTTACTATGACTCTCTAATGATTGATATACTGGGACTGTTTGGTTATTGTAAGATAAAAATATGATTTTATAGCTTTACTCTAATATTTTCACTTGTATTAAATAAACCAGATATAAGAAAGCTTTACTATCAAAGTATATAACAAAAAATTGCATGGTTGTCATTAAAGTTGTGGTTA
>NC_081545.1:31459797-31466669 GCF_901000735.1 Corylus avellana | reverse complement strand
GATGATTGCAACAACTTGATCTACCCTTGTGATCGGACAAGATTCCAAAAGAAGATTCTAAGTAATTATCTGGCATATCTTAAGACCAAGGCCTTCACAAGGGGTTGGCCCAAGTAGTGGAAGCCTTGGTCTTAAGATTTGCTCCTTTCAAGGTTCAAGGTTTAACACCTCATGGGTATAAACAATCTCTTGGGGTCACACCCCCTCGTGAAAAGCCAAGGATTTAACCAGTTCCGTGTACGAAAACTTTCGAAAGTGCAGTGCATGAGATTGGAGTTTACTCTGTAAGGTGTAGGGTGAGTCCAAAGATCCCTGCCTTAGAGAGGTTCCAATTATCTGGCATATCTACTACTGCTATATCAAATTACCGAGAGGACTGAAGGATAAAAGAAAATGAGATCCAAATGGGAAAAAAATGTACCAGAAAATAACTCCGTCTCCAAAAAATCAAAATTATTTGCATTTACTGTGCCAAAGAATACACTTGCTAGTTGTCAGAGCCTCGTATGGAGAAAGAAAATATCTAGCTGGAAAAATCTTATAAGAGTCTAACAATCCTTTCCAAAAATTAGCAAGTAATCCTGTTCCGGTAACCACAATGTTGGCTCCTTAATCAAAATAGCCACAAAAGCTTCAATATCAGCTATTCTGTTTCTGGAACTCTATAGCACAACAAGCATTATAGTGCCTATCCAAACAGTCACTGTCAACAAAATGATGAATCCCAGCCCAGTTTTGGACCAAAAATCGCTACCTCTCATGTCAGGAAGAAGCAAGGTTGTGGACCAGCAGTACATCACATCAAGTCATCTTTTGCACACAGGCGCTCTGAACAAGAAAAAAAAAAATCTTAGACAGGGAATAATACACATGTAAATATATACATCGAAGTTGTGTGTGTGTGTGTACACTTACACTTTCAAGAGAGAGAGAGAGAGTCTGAAACCATGAATTACAACATGCATTTTCATTTTGAGGAATTTACTTATTTCAGACACAGAGGGGGGGGGGGCTGAAAAAGAAGTTTGTTTTTCACCATTGAAGCTACACACTTCTCCATTTATATAAGGTTTCTCAGAGATGAAAAAGAAAATGTCATGGGTAACATATCTGCAGGTTCCTAATTCCTATAATAGTTCCTCAGAGAAGACCAACTAAAAATCTCCAGTATTATGAAGAAAACATCCTGGAAAAATAATGACGAAAATATATACATAGTTTGTGCCCTAACATTCACAAGTTTTTTAAGCCACATAAAGTAACAAAACACAAATACAAATAGATTTTGCATACTCTAGTTAACCATAAAATAACTTAAAGGAGGTAAGATGCATCATAGAAATTATATCATTTTGTGTTATCCATGGCATCTAAAGGCATATATAAATCACCAATCAAGGATTCATCATATTACATGATTGTTATAATTAATAACTAACACCAGTTTTAAATGTTGACCGATGACGAGACAATATGACAAGGAGATGATATTATCGCCATGAGCATGAAACCACAACCACAAGGGCGATTTTCCCCATGAACATGAACTAACTCATCTTTCGCACTTACTAGCTAAACTACCATTTGTGACACTTAACCCCCTCTGACTACCATTTACATGCAATGAGGCCCCTCCCTTAGTTGAGGTTGTTAAATCCGACAGAAAAATGAGGCATGTCGTGCTCATTTTTCCAAAAAAGCCCTTGAAGTCAAAAATATGCATAACACACACACAAAAACCCTTTAAAAACTTTTAATTTCATCCTTAGCAAATACCATCATTTTAGAAATTAGGTTTCAGCCGTTCTCATATTTATGTGACCTAGTAAGAATTTTGATGTCCTAATACGGAAGTCGCCAACGGGCACTTTGCCATTCAAAGCAGATACAATCACTTTCGAAGGCTTCCCCAGAATTCATATTGAAGTGACCTAATTTTCATCATCAGCAGAATATAAAGATATGTATTTTCTTTGTTAATTCCATAGTATACTGTGTATATATTTCAAAGATAACCAGAAGCTAAATGTTTAACAACTCACGTAAAATATAATACAACAAAGTAATATAATTATTGACAGTTCACATATAAAAAGAACATATCAAGTTCCTACAGATGACAATATCAAAAGCAGATGAGAATACATGAGCAGAAGAGCAAATATAAAGCAATAGAGTTATAGATGACATAAAAAATTAAGCAAGGAAAACTGCTCTGAGAGCTGTCCGATTGCTCTAAGCCAGTTGAAGCAGCATGACTGAAAAAAATAGAACAGCACGTGGCCACACAAGTTCCAACACCGTGGACCTTCAGAATTTGGATCCAAGGTTAATATTTATAGGGTACCTCAAGCGATACTGGACTAATGGGGATAGAATAATTTGAAGTATAATTAGAAAGTCATGGTCTACCGTGTGAGTTCAAGCACCAAATCTACTAATTAGTGATGAGTGAGATCCATTTAATAAACAGAAAAAAATCATAAATATGATCGAGTCTTTAGCCTTTTTGCTTTGTCATCTCAATATTCCTATATGCCAGAGTAATGATTTTTTGGAGGGAGGAGTCATACTCAGATATTCATATGACACTATCATCGAGGTTCCCCAAGCTGACATACTGAAAAATCTTGGACCCAATCCCCTGTAGAAACCTTTCCAACCATCATCTTTAATCAAGCCTTTAACAACTTCCCTTGCAGTGCTTCTCTTTTCATGTCCCACCACCTATTATAGTGCAGAAAAAACTAATTAAAAGAAAAAATAAAAAGTAAATCAGTCAAATGAAGATCAACACAAAGTCCACAGCATACTCATTTTAGCTTTATTTGAGAAGATGAGGTCTCTAGACCTATATACTGAGTGTTCCACACATCAGGAACTCCCAAAACAAGGTTGTGGAGTAATTCTGAACTTTTTTGTATTTGTATGCTTACGGACCAACTTAGGAAGGCATTCATTTGCCCAAGAAAAAATAGCAGAAAAAATAATTCAAAGATTGAATCAGAAATTAATTATTTTTTAGTTGGGAGGGGGCATAAATTGGTTTTATTGTTGGTTTTATAATGCACAGGTATTATAAATTGGGGATCTGCCGGGCTTTTGTCAAAGTCAAAAGATTCTACATAGTAATTAAAATTATTTTTCCTAATATGCCATGTCAATACCATGGCTTGTAGTAAAATTGCAGGGGCATAAATATCAGCTGCGGGTGGAAGTTTGGGTAAATTGACAACCCTGGAACTTTAGCAAATAGTCGGAGCCCCTCCAGTTTCAGACAACCAACAACTAAAGACTCCCATTTAGTTTTGCATGGATACTAAAATATATCTCAAGCCCTATCTTAATCTTTTGGGTTGAAGGGTGTTAAGTAACATGAAGACATACCATAGAAGTACAATGGTTAAAACATTACACATCTAAACAAATCGTGGAACAAAAAACTTGTCTGTCCTGGTAGGTAACCCTATATCTTAGTGGTCAAACCACCCACCCACCAAGTTGACCAAACATTGATGGACACTATACCAATAGCTTACCATATTTTTGTTGGGAAAAATGAAGAAGAAATACTGCACAACATGCAATTAAAGTGAAACCATTCAAGTGCACCGATAAACTTGGCATGTACACAGAACACAATAACACAAGCATGCTCATGCATGTATACACACGCGCACATACACACATGAACACAAAATACGGGTAAATTCTAAATTTTCCTATGTCCGACCATTCACTTGTCTAGGAAAATTAGAGGAGAATGCCCTTGATTTACTTTGTCACTATATGAATACAGTGTGAATTGCCTTAAAGATGGTCAAACTTTTAACTCCCTCGCACTAGAAAGCAAGCATCAATTAAGGGAACAGGGAATAGGGAGCTTCAGGCCAGCATTTTTTTCTGGGAAAAGTAGGTATGTTATCAATTATTCATGAATTACATTTTCATGGCCAATATAATAGACCAAGCATTTTTTTCTATAAAAATTGATAGAATGTTTTCAATTGCAACCAGCCAAAAGCATGTCCAGCAGTCAGGATTCAATTGAACTGATGAAGGAGAAGAAGATAGTTTGATGTGAACTAGGTTAATGAATACCTGTAAGCGTGTCTTAATGGTGTCCAATGGGGTCGTGGTACAGGACGCTATTGCTCCTGCAATAATTCCTCCAGCAGCTTGAACTAACACTATTTTTGACTGGCTAGGAGCAGCTTCCTCCTGATCAGTGCCGTGGCCTAAGAGACTACCGAATAAATGAAATGGTAATGCACTAGTTAGAAATTAAATAAATTATCAATAAGTCGAGAACTCAAAACACAACTTTAAAGTAATAATAATAATAAACAAAGATGATAATGATAAAAGTAAGGATGATGATGACGATGAGCATGGCATGCAGACAAAATGCCAAAAGTAAGTGTCAAGTCATCAGAACCAACATTTTCAGGTTCCCAACCTCCTAATCATATATTTGAACTTACATATATTCCTGACCTTTTCAATATCATTACCCTGTTCCATAAGAAACTGGAATTTGAAGCCTACTAAGTCCAATTAATAGCAAAGCACCTGTGACGTTGGTTTGCCCCTTGTGAAGTAGGATCAGGATCCTCTCCATTTCACTTAAAATGGAGAATAACCATTTTCTGGTCCAGATTTTGTTTTTTTTGTATCTCACCGGTGTACGTGTTGTCATGTCATTTAAAATTCACTAGGTGACAACATATACACCATAAAATCTGTAAAATCTAATCTGGACCACGAAATGGTTCTTCTCCATTTCAGGTGAAATGGAGAGAATCCTATCCATGTGAAGTACATAAGACATAGTAATGGAGGATCATTTCTAAGATAAGAACCTAAAATCTAAAGGTACGCAACATTTGATGTGCACTTATATGATAGAAAAATTATAACTGGACTGCTTGCAAGCACTTTCAACAATTAACATTAATTGAAAACAAATTACCATGTCTCACCTCCAGATGAAGCGTTGGCTTGAACCATAACTTGCCCACCATACAGCACTTGATGGGGAATAAGTCATAACAGATAGACCAAACCCTCTGTATAATCCCCGAATGCCATCAGACTTTAGAATCTTACGAGTAACATCTAAACCCCCATTGTACTTTGTGTGGCCTGAGTATCCTTGGACCATCAGCTTTTGGCTAATCTGAAGAGCCCAATATTGAGGAAATTAGCATCTAAGAATTTCCTCTTCTTTTTTATTTCGCTTTATATGACTCTGACCTTTAGGCTAAACTCAAATTAGCATTTCAAACCCAGAAATGTTATAAACCAATATCAGATGATAATATGCCAACCCTTTAAATAAGTTTTTACAATTGAAGTATAAAGACAGAAAAATGCTCGTCCAAAATATGACCTACTGCCTCCATACCACATCAATTGGAACAAACACGGCCTGAGAAAAAACCGATGCTATCATGCCAGCTACTCCGTTTGCTATGGCTGCCTCTGTAGGCTCAGATAATTTAAATGGTTCGACCATCCTGAAGGCAGCCACTTTCGTGGTCTCTAAAGCAGTAAGAAAAATAACCCTGGCAGGAATTGCACCAGTTATGACTGTACCGAACCCTCTGTACAGACCAGGAACCCCATCAGTTCTCAGTATCCCTTTGATGACAGAAGTTGCATTTCTCTCGGCAACGTCCTTCGATGCAACCTGCAGCCTGGTTTTTACAACAGAGACTGGGTACAGTGCCACGGTAACTCCTGTAAAGAGGCCAGCCCCTACGACATAAAACTTGGTCTTGTCAAGCCTGCAGGTAGAACCAGTGAGATCAAAAACTGAAAAATTCTTAGTAAACCAAGAAGAAAGAGTAATCAATCCACAAGATTATGTATATGCCAATGAGCTATTGCTCAAATTGGCATGTGTAATTGACCCATCAAAAATGACTAAGTCTTCTTCAATAGACAATAGGAACCAGGTTCATAGGTGTCACAAATTTTTTACGCTTGCTGTCAACTCTACCTATTTCATATTTTGTTGTCCTATCCTTCTGCATATTCAGTCCGGAGCCCAAGTAAAGGAGGGGCATTGCAATAGGTTGACAGCAAGCGTAATTGATTTAGTTCAAGTACATCAATAAGTAGACATTCTTCACAAGTTTTGAATGATTACCCTCAACCGTGAGATTAACATTTTGCTTAGTGCCCTTAAGATGTACAAAACCAAACACATTTATACGAATATCTTACCGCAATACTCGCCAATTTTTTTCTTCGAAATAACAATCTTATAACTCCGTGGAATTTCAAACTCCTCGTTTTTCCGAAATTCCAGGCCTAAAGATTGCACAAACACTTAGCTTAGATAACTGAATCAAACAGAAAGTATGGAATTCAATTTTTCATTTTCTTTCTTTTTCCCTCCCCTTTCCTCAGCTACCAAACAAAACCACATATATTTCATAAAGAAATTGAAAGAAAAAGCTAATTACGAGCATATACGACTTAATGAAAGGAAATTACACTAAAAATAGAGATTAAACCAGAAATAGGGACGTACTTGTCCCAGTTAATCTCGGTTTGACCAAACGGTTGAGCTCGAGCGCTGGGCGCAGCCATGGACTCGTCTTGGATCGAACAGACTCGAAGAATAGAAATCTCGAATGGACACGAATTCAAGAACGCATTTCTCTTCAGAAGCTCATCGGCTTTGAAAAATCTCTCAAAGGCTTCTACTATACGAAATGAATGTTTTGAATTTGCTCGAGCACGAAAATGACCAAGAACGACTTTTCTCTTCTTTTTTTCACAATCCGGTCTGCTTGGAGCGAAAATAATTCTAGAAAGGGTTTTTTATTTTTTATTTTTGGTTTTTATATTATTCGTTTGAG
>NC_081545.1:31316284-31459697 GCF_901000735.1 Corylus avellana | reverse complement strand
AATCGATTGGAGTTATACCTTTTCGTAAAAAGCTAGTGATTTAACTAGTTCCGTCTAGAGAAAATTTTAAGGGTGCAGTGCACAAGACGGAGGTTTACTCTGTAAGGTGGGCCTGAATGCCCTGCTTTGAAAAGGTTTCAATTTACTACTGCTATTTCAAATTACCGAGAGGACAGAAGGATAAAAGAAAATAAGATCCAAATGGGAAAAAAACGCACCGGAAAATGACTGCATCTCAAAACGCACCGGAAAATGACTGCATCTCAAAAAAATCAAAATTATTTGCATTTACTGTGCCAAAGAATACACTTGCTAGTTGACAGCCTGGTATGGAGAAAGAAAATATCTAGCTGGAAAAATCTTATAAGAGTAAACAATCCTTTCCAAAAATTAGCAAAGTAATCTTGTTCCGGTAACCACAATGTTGGCTCCTTAATCAAAATAGCCACAAAAGCTTCAATATCAGCTATTCTGTCTCTGGAACTCTACAGCACAGCAAGCATTGTAGTGCCTATCCAAACAGTCACTGTCAACAAAATGATGAATCCCAGCCCAGTTTTGGACCAAAAATCGCTACCTCTCATGTCAGGAAGAAGCAAGGTTGTGGACCAGCAGTACATCACATCAAGTCACCTTTTGCACACAGGCGCTCTGAACAAGAAAAAAAAAAGAAAAACTCTTAGACAGGGAATAATAAACATGTAAATATACATCGAAGTTGTTTGTGTGAGTACACTTACACTTTCAAGAGAGAGAGAGAGAGACTCTGAAACCATGAATTACAATTTACAACATGCATTTTCATTTTGAGGAATTGATATATTTCACACACAGAAGAGGGGGGTGCTGAAAAAGAAGTTTGTTTTTCACCATTGAAGCTACATTTAGGGTGCTGAAAAAGAAGTTTGTTTTTCACCATTGAAGCTACATTTATACAAGGTTTCTCAAAGACGAAAAAGAAAATGTCATGGGTAACATATCTGTAGGTTCCTAATTCCTATAATAGTTCCTCAGAGAAGACCAACTAAAAATCTCCAGTATTATGAAGAAAACATCCTGGAAAAATAATGACGAAAATATATACATAGTTGTATTCAAAAAAAATATATACATAGTTTGTTGTGCCCTAACATTCACAAGTTTTTTTAAGCCGGCCACATAAAGTAACAAAACACAAATACAAATAGATTTTGCATACTCTAGTTAACCATAAAATAATTTAAAGGAGGTAAGATGCATCATAGAAATTATACCATTTAGTGTTATCCATGGCATCTAAAGGCGTATATAAATCACCAATCAAGGATTCATTATATTGCCACATGAATCCTTCTTGTCCATATTGTTTTTGTACGGATCACGTAAACTGAATTATGTACGTACTCTAATTCAAATAAGCAATGCGTGCATTCAAAATTTATGATCCATCTTAAACCTCTATTAATTCAAGAATAATGCTATATATTTTTATTTCATGATATTGATGTGACAGTCCCATCAATTTTTTATTTTACCATGACTCTCTAATGATTAATATATTGGGACTATTTGGTCAGTATTGTAAGATAAAAATATAATTTTATAGCTTTACTCTAATATTTTCACTTGTATTAAATAAACCAGATATTAGAAAGCTATACTATCAAAGTATATAACAAAAAATTGCGTGGTTGTCATTAAAGTCGTGGTTAACGGGTCAAGGACCCTTTTTTCTTCTTTTGTTTCTGTTTTTTTTTTTTTTTTTTTAATAAGTAACGAGTCAAGAACTTTGAATGGCGTCTCGCTGTACCCATGAATTTGAATATGATAACAAGGTTCAAAAAAACTTACCAAAAACATTCAAGTTTAATCACATAGTACCCCAGGTTGCTTTTCCTGTATTGAATATTAGAAAGGTTGGTCCGGTGGCCCCTATTCTAAGTCCGAGTAATTGGTCAATACTAAAGCAAGAAGTTAGTAAAAGAGTTAATAACTCTAGCTAGCATTTTTCATCATCTCTGTTATCTTTTTTAGGATAATATTACACGCACAAAAGGAGACACAGGTATTTTGTACGTATATAACTTTTATCAATATAGTATTGCTTATAATTTTTTTTTTGTTTAAAAAAAAAAGCTAATAATAATAGTATTAATTAAGATTTAGGAAATCAGAATCTAGATAATTAGCTATTTATGGACGCAAGTCCAGAGGGTAATTTAGAGATAGAGTACTATTCTTTAATGGTAAATTATACTTATCTCATTTAACATATATAGTTTATCATCACCCAATTAACAGTTTTTTTTTTTTTTTTTTGTGTCAAATTTTAAATGACTCCATTGGCCTCTCCAATTTGGTGAGGAGCGTGGAGCCAGCCAGCCAGGGTCGACAAAGGAATAATAACACCAAATACAAGGCTGCTGAGCAAGTCTAAAGTATCTCTTACAAGTTCAGCAATCGTTTTCGGGGAATAATTTGAAGATTTTTTTTTTTTCTTTTTTTTTTTCACAAGAGGGGAGGAAGAATTCAAACTAATAACCTCTATTTCATGAGGCATGGTCCCTAGCCAATTAATCTTTGATGACAAATTAATTTGAAGATAAATATGCAATCAAAGACATCACTTGTTCACTTGTAAGACTTTTCTTCCAAAACGACAACCAGACTAGGACATTTGGAAAAAGAAAAAGGAAAGGGAAAAGGAAAAGGAAAGAAAAAAAGGCCGGAGGTCCATTTCTATTAGTCATGCTTGCTAGCCAGGAACGACATCTTTTCAGTGTTCTGCCAAAAGACTTATACAGAGTCTTTTTCGCACACTTCTCACGCGTTCAAAAAAAGATATTAGTATCACTGATCACCAAAAAAAAAAAGGAAAAAAATCATATATCTATGAATACATTAATCAAAAAGAGAAATCTAGATATAAAGGTTTAGACATATAATTTTATTACTTAATAGTAAAAGAAAAAACAAATCAATTTAAAGAATTGAATACGTGAACATTTTCTAAAAAGAAAGAAACTATTTTCTGTTTGATTTTCGAGAAATAGTTTAAAGTTAATATTCAAGTTTTGGATACTTTTCCGCGAATGTCCCATGCATGTTGACTTGGTAGAGAAAGTATCGATCAGAGAGTAAATTTTGTGTGGTACCTGGGTTTAGGCATGACATATGAGGTATAAATATTGGCGTTTCTCAAGAGAGCAACGACATAATTAGTCCTTTTCCCTTAGGTCGTAGTCCAAGATAAACCTCCATCTTACCGGTCTTCTAAAGGCTAAAGGCAGCCGGGATGCCAATTAATTATCAAACCTAAAAGATTTAAAGCTTCAAGAAACGGCGGTGAAAATGTATTTTTTACGAAAAATTAAATTCTTGAATTTGGGCTTTTAGGCATGAAAAGATTTGTTCCCTGATTGCAATTTGTAGATGTATGTCCCACTTATTTCCCACCTTCACGTTTGTGGAAATAAGTAACCATTATCCTCCTACACACCAGTGGAGGAAAATACCAAGCAAGTGATCGTCGAGGACAATCGATTCGTTGCATTAATGCTTTACAAAAATTCAAACATAACTTATATTCAAAAGCGTGTATGTTGAACAATCCGCGCGCATAAATCCAAAGACCTAACTTTCACACAATTGCTCAGTGTTTTCCATCAGATAATTAAGCTAGCTGCATATATATATGGTATAGCAGCCCTAGGAGAATTGGTCTTCCACACCATGCACTTGCTTGTCCTCTACCTCTCCTTCCTCCATCTTCTCCTCACCCAGGCCGTCACCAAAACCCCGCCACCCTACGCTGCCACTGACTATTTTCTCCTCAATTGTGGCTCGTCCTCCAATTCAACCTCACTCGATGGCCGTAACTGGGAAGGCGATTTCAACTCAAAGTTTACACCCCCAAATGTACAAACCACATCAATTGCATCTACCCCCTCCCAGCACTACCCTTCTGTTACCCAACCCCCCTACACGACTGCACGCATCTTTCACAAGAAGTTCACCTACTCCTTCCCCGTCTCGCCTGGCCTGAAGTTCGTCCGTCTCTACTTCTTCCCGGCCACCTACTCCGGACTCCATAAATCCAAGTCCTTCTCCTTGGTCACCGCCAATAACTTCACCCTCTTAAGCAACTTCAGTGCCTTCCTTACCGTCTCTTCGATCGAACCTCCCGTAGCCACCGTTATCAAAGAATTCATAATCCCCGTGTTTCACACTCAGTTTCTCAACATAACCTTTATTCCATCTCCAACCTCTTACGCCTTCATTAATGGTATAGAGATTGTGTCTATGCCAAATAATCTCTATATGCACAATAGGGATGATGTAATGATCAACATGGTAGATTACAACATACCCTTCTATTTCGACAACACCACTGCTCTTGAGACCATGTATAGACTAAACGTGGGTGGCAGCGATATCTCGGGCATAGGGGATACGGGGTTGTTCCGGACTTGGAGTCAGGACTTGTGGTATATGTTTGGCCAGATGAAAGGGATGGTAGTTTCCGGCCTGTCTAATGTGACGATACAGTATACGACGGACACACCGGCCTACACAGCGCCGGAGATTGTGTATAAAACTTTTCGTACAATGGATCTGAATCCTACGGTTAACTTGAAGTCCAACCTCACGTGGATTTTCACGGTTGATGGTGGATTTTACTATCTTTTTAGGCTTCATTTCTGCGCAACTCTGAAAGAGGTAGTGGAAACGAACCAACTGGTTTTTTACATATTCATCAATAATCAGACGGCAGAGGTAGGAGCGGATGTGATTCAATGGAGCGGCGGTAACGGAATTCCTGTATACCGAGAGTATGTTGTGTTGGTCCCACGTGGAAACAAGGCCAAACAAGATTTGTGGCTCGCGCTACACCCTGACTCGGATATGTCACCGCGTCCCCAGTTCGACAGTTCCATCTTGAACGGTGTGGAAATATTTAAGTTGAACCAATTTGGCGGTAGTCTTGCTGGGCTCAACCCGGAAGTGGAGGGGGTTACATCTTTAATTGAAACCCTAGGCGAATCATCAACGAAGTCAAAAAATAATCGGAAAACAACAATTGCAATAATTGGTGGTGCAATTTTTGTCGTTGTTCTACTCTCTATTATTGGTTTAATGGCTTTCCGGCTCGGTAAAAGAGCCAAGTCAACTAAGACGCAGGGCTCTTCTCTACCTTCCGAATTATGTCGTAAGTTTTCATTTACTGAAATCAAAGCAGCCACAAACGATTTCGATAAAATTTTAATCATAGGGGTTGGAGGGTTTGGCAACGTTTATAAAGGCTACGTTGATGACGCAACCACCCCAGTTGCAATCAAACGGCTGAAATCCAGGTCACAGCAAGGCGCTCACGAGTTCCACACCGAGATTGCGATGCTCTCCCAGCTACGACACCGCCATCTCGTGTCTTTGATTGGCTATTGTAATGATGACAGCGAGATGATACTTGTATACGATTACATGTCCCATGGGAACCTACGTGATCATCTATATGACACTGGCAATCCTCCTTTATCCTGGAAGCAACGGCTTGAGATCTGCATCGGTGCGGCCCATGGGTTGCAATACCTCCACACTGATGCGAAGCACATGATCATTCACCGTGATGTGAAGACAACAAATATTCTTTTGGATGAGAAATGGGTGGCCAAGGTGTCGGATTTTGGACTGTCCAAAATCGGACCAACTAGTGAGTTCAAGACCCACGTAAGCACAGTGGTCAAAGGTAGCATGGGGTATATGGACCCGGAGTACTATCGACTTCAACAGTTGACTGAAAAGTCTGATGTGTACTCTTTTGGTGTCGTTTTGTGTGAAGTATTGTGTGCAAGACCACCGTTGCTTCGTACGGCCAAAAAGAACCAAGTGAGCCTAGCACAGTGGGTCCAAGAGTACTATTGCAACAAAATGCTTGATCAAATTGTCGATCCGTTTTTGAAGGGTGAGATCACACCGGAGTGCCTAGAAAAATTTGGTGAAATTGCCGTGAATTGTTTGTTGGATGATCGAACAAAACGACCATCTATGAATGAGGTAGTGTGGGGCCTTGAGTTGGCATTACAAATGCAAGAGAGCACCAATAATATCAATCTTCACGGGGAAATGAAGAGACCCCTCTTTCAAGAGTTGGTAGAAGATGACAGTGACGGCATGTTTATTGCTAACAATGAAGGCAGTGCAAAAAGCACCAATCTGAGCATGATACAAAATTTTACTAATAAGGATTCTGATTGTTTGTTGCCAAAGACTATGTGTTCTCTTAACGCATGGTTGCAAAAAGGTGATGAAAGAATGTTGTAATTGCTAGCAAAATAAATAAATTAATATGTTGTCTGTTTTATAATTGTTATTGGTGATATTGTTAAAGATAATGTTCTTGCTTCAAACATTCAAGTTCTAAAAGTTTGAATTTTGAGACCAGCCGTATAATTCAAACTCAAACATTTGATGACATTATCTTCTCGCCCTTAAAATTATTATTAAATTACTATCACAAATTCATGATAATTTAAAAGTCGCATCAATTTTTAGAGAACACAAGAAAAACGTGGATCTTCTTTTTGGCATTACTCATTATCTTCCATTTCTTTTTTTAGATGATAACTATGATGATAGGATTATTGTAACCGTACAGCATGAATAAACATTAGCTATAAACTGATTTGTAGAAATTAGATACAAACTAGTCTACTAAATTGTCATATGTCCTTTAATATATGAATTTTTTGTTTTTTTGAAGAGAAATTCATTCCGATTTCATTGGTGAGTAATCAAGAGCATAAAAGCTATTACAATCATAGAGCATAAAGTTCTAAAATTCATAGCCGAAGCTAAAAGATTACACGACATAGAGGTCAAAAACAAACAAATCTTACATTGAAATCATGTGTCGTCTACATTCCCTAACTCATGCCCAATCTTCGGCTTATAGAACAAATCTGCTCGGTGCAGACTCAATCCGAGAAATAGGTAGCCATTCTCCAGGTATGAGCAAAAGCACAACGCCAAAATAAGTCATTCTCGACCCAAAAGGCCAAAAAATTATTCACGTCCTAAGCACAAACGCCGGGACAACAAAACAAGCAAGAAAATACATGGAAAAAACAAAACAACAAAGAAACCCACAACACAGTAGCAACCATTGGAGCAAGGAGCGGAGGAGGCTACGGGCGGCGCGAAAAAACGGCGATGAAGAGATGCGGTGGAGATCGGCAGCATGGTGGAGATGGCAAGGCGGAGTCACGACGGCCATTGTGCTATGGGGCACCAAGAGAGAAAAAAACTCTAAACAAAAATGGAACAAAAGGGAAAACCGCACAGACGAGGAGGAGGGGGGGAAAGGCTTCCTCCCTCCCCCAAGCAGGGACCTATGCGGTGAATTTTTTGTTCTTAATAACATGTGAGAATCAATTTAAGGGACACATGGCAGTTGTAGCTAATTTATATCCACAACATTAAAAATGGTAAAAATACAAAATCAGTCCATATAGTTTACCTGATTTACAATTAATTAACTCGTTAATCAAAATGAACTCAGAATTTTTGAGGTATGCCAAAAAAAAATAATTTAGTCATTACAGTTAGGACACTCTTTGGGGGTGTCACGGCACCCCAAAAGATTTTTTTTTTTAAAAAAAAATTTATATATTTTTACCTATCCATTACCCAAGACACAGCACCCCCAATATTATTAGTACTACCATTACTTCTCAACACAGTTTCTACCTTGCTGTCTTCAATAGTCCCACTTCCCATCTTTCTCTTCTTTTTCTTTGTTTCTTCACGCCTCCAGCCTTACTCCTTGCCTCCCCCTCTTCTTCTCATCCCTCACACCCACGATCTCCCTCTCTTCTTCTAACGGTGAAAGGAAGATAAACCGTGTGTACAGCAACTACCGAACGAGTATTTTCAACAATGAAAATTGTTAAAACACAACTTCGCAACAAAATGGAGGATGATTTTCTTGCAAATAGTTTAGTTCTCTAAAGAGAAATTGCTGAGAGCTTCGATTTAGATTCAACACTTGATGATTTTGTACTTCTAAGAGACCATAAAGTGCAGTTCTAGACACTTTTTTTTTTCTTTTTTTTTTTGTATTTCTATCTTTTTGATATAGTGCCGATATGTTACATTTCGAGTATATCAATTTGAGCACATATTTATGAACTTTTATAGATATTTTTTTGTGATGCATATATTGTGTGAATTACCAAATTTTTAGGGTGGAGAAAATTTTTAGGACGACAAAAAAATTTTAGCGGCACCCCCAATATGAATTGTCTAGCTCCGCCACTTATTACAGTCAAATTCCGTCTACTAATTTAACAGATTTTGTTAGTTTGACATTTACTTAAATAGGACGTGTGTTACAATTTTATTGGCTGTAACGTTTCACGCTATTGGAATATATTAAGTCATCGATGTTTTAGTTGTAGGAATTAAATTATTATTTTGGCATACTTCAAGGACTTCTAAGCTTTTTTTGTTACCTTTCATCACATCCAATGAGTTTTTACAAACTTCACTTTCACCATAATACTAATATTCAATGAAGTGATCCGAAGTGTCAAAAAAATAAGATTTTTCTTTAAATTTGGTATATGTCGAACATTCGTCAAAATCCTAACAAAGAAACAATAATAACAATGACAAGTTCTGAACCGAAGTAAATATATTTGGACAAAAATTTCCTCCAAACTGGTTTGGAGTTTGGAAGAAATTTCCTTCAACTCACTCTAATACGTGACAAATGTCATCTTTCACATGTTTTTTTTTTTTTAATAAGTGTCAATTGTCATTCCATTAATCTAGGAACTCAAACATTAATTTTTTAGAAACCCAATAATGTTGAATGCCACTTGTCACTTATTGGAGTGGGTTGAAAAAAATTTATTTCAAACCAGTTTGGAGGAAATTTGTGTCCAATATATTTACCATATTTCAAGTGCAGAAACAATAATAACAACGACAAGTTCTGAACCTTTTTATTTTTTTTAGCAAGAATAGGTCCAAATGTTAGTTAGGACTAACACATCAATATTGTAGAATAATTGTAATTTCTTATGATGAAATTGTTTCTCTAAAAAAACATCACAAAATCAAAAGTAAAGTTGAAATAAAAGATGAGTCTCTTTATTTTCATTATCAATCTAGTTTGCTAAAACTGCAATATAAAATAACAATCTTAACAATTGAAATTTCTCATAACCCCTCTCTAGGTGACTTCGAGTTCAAA
The DNA here is from genome assembly GCF_901000735.1 of Corylus avellana. Lineage (NCBI taxonomy): Eukaryota > Viridiplantae > Streptophyta > Magnoliopsida > Fagales > Betulaceae > Corylus > Corylus avellana. The sequence goes on along the minus strand of NC_081545.1, from coordinate 31,450,462 downwards.
CGCATATAGATCGAGTTTAAAGCGTCCAAAACGATATGTCGTTTAGTTACACTCTGTCACATGTCGTTTAAGTCATCTTCCAACTTAAAACCCAAAACAAAACCTCCTCAGCAACCCAGCAAAGCAAAGATGAGCAACAGGCAGGACCCGCCCAAGCACCAAAACAGTTTTGCTTGGAAACCCAACGCCGGCGTCAAGATCAACGAAACGGTATTACAAAACACTCGCCTTTCTCTAGAAAGAAGAAACAGGTTTTTACTTATTCAAAAAGTGCTTTTCAAAATCAGTAGTAGCTGAAGATAAATAATTGTAACAGGAAGTTGGGTTGTAAAGAACAGATCGACTGGAAACGCCGTTACGGAAAGTAAAAGCGCCTTTCAAAATCAGGAAGTTGGGTTTTATGCGTTTCTGAAAAGAAGGCTTGGATTTTTGCATTTTGGAAGCTAATTGATGGGTTTGTGTAATTTTGTTCTAGGCAGTTAAGAATGCTGGAGAAAGGGATCGAAGGTCTCTGCTACGTGCAGTAAGTTCTTTAAAGCAATGCTTTTCAGCCTTTTTCATATTTTTGTTTGCTTATGAGTATAAAGACTTTATTTTCCCATAAGTTGTTTGTTATTAATTTCTTGTCTGATATATAGGGTAAGAACAGATACTTTATCCCATATTAATGAAGAATCTACCTTTTAGTTATTCATGAAGTCCTTATATCACCAACCTTTTATTGAGAAATGATTAACAATGTTGTAGCTCCTAATTTAGATCATATGCCCTAGTGTTTTCCGAGAGATTGTAATTGCTACCATACTCAAAGCTAAAATTGAATAATGTCTCTCTCTGTATGAAACTTCTAGTTTCAAAATTTTCTTTGCAGTTGTTATGATAATTATATGCTTGTCTTGCTTGTAACCCGTCGAGAAATTAATTTTGGAATTTTCAACTGTTTTGGTGTTAAACCGTCCTCTTCCCTGGTACGCCAATATTCACTTCCAGGAGATGGACATCACATCATATGAATTTGGAATCAATAAGACAATAACATTACCTGTTATAAGCTCAACTACCTGCAAGTTTTGAATTTTATTGTGCAAATTGCATTATGAATCCCAAGTTGATAAGGCATTTGCCCTTATACAACATACATTTCTTTTCTGTGCATTTTATTCAGTTTCTACCGGTATCTCAGGTTTTGTAATCTTTCCTGGTTATTGTTCTATTAATGGGTATTTCTAGTTTTTACCAAGTTGAGCATGTTTTGATGTGCACAGTTGGTGAACATTTTATGGATTTAGATCCTTTATTATGTCTTGACAAGGTGAAACTAATCCAATAGTAGTGCTTTTTGTACTTCATTGTTCCTTTTTGTCCGTTTTCTTCTGTAACATGTGGTATTATTTTCCTTTTATATTGCACCAGATGAACAAAGGTAAATCTAAAAGTTCGGAGAAAACACCAACCGACAAAGAAGACAAGGTTGGGGAGATATTTTCCGCTACATCACTGGTGAGGAATATGCTGAGCAAAGCAGGAATGATAATGGTGATGATGACGACGATAAAGATGAGGACCTAATTTTGAGTTGAGGGATATGAACAGTGTGTCAACAGATGCTTATAACTTTTCTCAAAAAAAAAAAAAAAAACAGATGCTTATAACTTGTGGGATCTCTTCCATGTTCCAACATGTACCACCAAAATACTGATTGCATTAGATTTTTTTTTTTAAGATGTGCTGAAATATCAAATTTGCTGAGTCATTTTTTGTTAAGATTAAGAAGAATTTGTGACCTCTACTTTCTGTTTTTGCTGGTTGATCACTCTGTACAAGTGCTTATATATATATGTGTGTCGCTGATGATTGCAACAACTTGATCTACCCTTGTGTTATGTACCATCGGACAAGATTCCAAAAGAAGATCCTAAGTAATTATCTGGCATATCTGCTACTGTTATGTCAAATTACCGAGAGGACAGAAGGATAAAAGAACATGAGATCCAAATGGGAAAAAAATGCACCGGAAAATAACTGCATCTCAAAAAAATCAAAATTATTTGCATTTACTGTGCCAAAGAATACACTTGCTAGTTGACAGAGCCTCGTATGGAGAAAGCAAATATCTAGCTGGAAAAATCTTATAAGAGTCTAACAATCCTTTCCAAAAATTAGCAAGTAATCCTGTTCCGGTAACCACAATGTTGGCTCCTTAATCAAAATAGCCACAAAAGCTTCAATATCAGCTATTCTGTTTCTGGAACTCTATAGCACAACAAGCATTATAGTGCCTATCCAAACAGTCACTGTCAACAAAATGATGAATCCCTGCCCAGTTTTGGACCAAAAATCGCATGTCAGGAAGAATCAAGGTTGTGGACCAGCAGTACATCACATCAAGTCATCTTTTGCACACAGGCGCTCTGAACAAGAAAAAAAAATTCTCTTAAGACAGGGAATAATAAACATGTAAATATATACATCGAAGTTGTGTGTGTGTGCACTTACACTTTCTATATGAAGAGAGAGAGAGAGGGAGGGAGGGGGTGGGCTGAAAAAGAAGTTTGTTTTTCACCATTGAAGCTACACACTTCTCCATTTATATAAGGTTTCTCAGAGATGAAAAAGAAAATGTCATGGGTAACATATCTGTAGGTTCCTAATTCCTATAATAGTTCCTCAGAGAAGACCAACTAAAAATCTCCAGTATTATGAAGAAAACATCCTGGAAAAATAATGATGAAAATATATACATAGTTTGTTGTGCCCTAACATTCACAAGTTTTTTTAAGCCACATAAAGTAACAAAACACAAATACAAATAGATTTTGCATACTCTAGTTAACCATAAAATAATTTAAAGGAGGTAAGATGCATCATAGAAATTATACCATTTAGTGTTATCCATGGCATCTAAAGGCATATATAAATCACCAATCAAGGATTCATCATATTACATGATTGATATAATTAATAACTAACACCAGTTTTAAATGTTGACCGATGATGAGACAATATGACAAAGAGATGATATTATCTCCATGAGCATGAAACCACAACCACAATGGCGATTTTCCCCATGAACATGAACTAACTCTTCTTTCGCACTTACTAGCTAAACTACCATTTGTGACACTTAACCCCCTCCGACTACCATTTACATGCAATGATGCCCCTCCCTTAGTTTGAGGGTGTTAAATCCGACGGAAAAATGAGGCATGTCGTGCTCATTTTTACCAAAAAAGCCCTCGAAGTCAAAAATATGCATAACACACACACACACAAAAACCCTTAAAAAACTTTTAATTTCATCCTTAGCAAACACCATCATTTTAGAAATTAGGTTTCAGCCGTTCTCATATTTATGTGACCTAGTAAGAATTTTGATGTCCTAATACGGAAGTCACCAACAGGCACTTTGCCATTCAAAGCAGATACAATCACTTTTGAAGGCTTCCCCAGAATTCATATTTAAGTGACCTAATTTTCATCATCAGCAGAATATAAAGATATGTATTTTCTCTGTTAATTCCCTAGTATACTCTGTATATATTTTGAAGATAACCAGAAGCTAAATGTTTGACAACTCACGTAAAATATAATACAACAGAGTAATATAATTATTGACAGTTCACATATAAAAAGAACATATCAAGTTCCTACAGATGACAATATCAAAAGCAGATGAGAATGCATGAGCAGAAGAGCAAATATAAAGCAAGAGAGTTATAGATGACATCAAAAATTAAGCAAGGAAAACTGCTCTGAGAGCTGTCCGATTGCTCTAAGCCAGTTGAAGCAGCATGACTGGAAAAAATAGAACAGCACGTGGCCACACAAGTTCCAACACTGTGGACCTTCAGAATTTGGATACAAGGTTAATATTTGTAGGGTAGCTCAAGCGATACTGGACTAATGGGGATAGAATAATTTGAAGTATAATTAGAAAGTCATGGTCTACCGTGTGAGTTCAAGCACCAAATCTACTAATTAGTGATGAGTGAGATCCATTTAATAAACAGAAAAAAATCATAAATATGATCGAGTCCTTTAGCCTTTTTACTTTGTCATCTCAATATTCCTATACTCCAGAGTAATGATTTTTTGGAGGGAGGAGTCATACTCAGATATTCATATGACACTATCATTGAGGTTCCCCAAGCTGACATACTGAAAAATCTTGGACCCAATCCCCTGTAGAAACCTTTCCAACCATCATCTTTAATCAAGCCTTTAACAACTTCCCTTGCAGTGCTTCTCTTTTCATGTCCCACCACCTATTATAGTGCAGAAAAAACTAATTAAAAGAAAAAATAAAAAGTAAATCAGTCAAATGAAGATCAACACAAAGTCCACAGCATACTCATTTTAGCTTTATTTGAGAAGATGAGGTCTCTAGACCTATATACTGAGTGTTCCACACATCAGGAACTCCCAAAACAAGGTTGTGGAGTAATTCTGAACTTTTTTGTATTTGTATGCTTACGGACCAACTTAGGAAGGCATTCATTTGCCCAAGAAAAAATAGCAGAAAAAATAATTCAAAGATTGAATCAGAAATTAATTATTTTTTAGTTGGGAGGGGGCATAAATTGGTTTTATTGTTGGTTTTATAATGCACAGGTATTATAAATTGGGGATCTGCCGGGCTTTTGTCAAAGTCAAAAGATTCTACATAGTAATTAAAATTATTTTTCCTAATATGCCATGTCAATACCATGGCTTGTAGTAAAATTGCAGGGGCATAAATATCAGCTGCGGGTGGAAGTTTGGGTAAATTGACAACCCTGGAACTTTAGCAAATAGTCGGAGCCCCTCCAGTTTCAGACAACCAACAACTAAAGACTCCCATTTAGTTTTGCATGGATACTAAAATATATCTCAAGCCCTATCTTAATCTTTTGGGTTGAAGGGTGTTAAGTAACATGAAGACATACCATAGAAGTACAATGGTTAAAACATTACACATCTAAACAAATCGTGGAACAAAAAACTTGTCTGTCCTGGTAGGTAACCCTATATCTTAGTGGTCAAACCACCCACCCACCAAGTTGACCAAACATTGATGGACACTATACCAATAGCTTACCATATTTTTGTTGGGAAAAATGAAGAAGAAATACTGCACAACATGCAATTAAAGTGAAACCATTCAAGTGCACCGATAAACTTGGCATGTACACAGAACACAATAACACAAGCATGCTCATGCATGTATACACACGCGCACATACACACATGAACACAAAATACGGGTAAATTCTAAATTTTCCTATGTCCGACCATTCACTTGTCTAGGAAAATTAGAGGAGAATGCCCTTGATTTACTTTGTCACTATATGAATACAGTGTGAATTGCCTTAAAGATGGTCAAACTTTTAACTCCCTCGCACTAGAAAGCAAGCATCAATTAAGGGAACAGGGAATAGGGAGCTTCAGGCCAGCATTTTTTTCTGGGAAAAGTAGGTATGTTATCAATTATTCATGAATTACATTTTCATGGCCAATATAATAGACCAAGCATTTTTTTCTATAAAAATTGATAGAATGTTTTCAATTGCAACCAGCCAAAAGCATGTCCAGCAGTCAGGATTCAATTGAACTGATGAAGGAGAAGAAGATAGTTTGATGTGAACTAGGTTAATGAATACCTGTAAGCGTGTCTTAATGGTGTCCAATGGGGTCGTGGTACAGGACGCTATTGCTCCTGCAATAATTCCTCCAGCAGCTTGAACTAACACTATTTTTGACTGGCTAGGAGCAGCTTCCTCCTGATCAGTGCCGTGGCCTAAGAGACTACCGAATAAATGAAATGGTAATGCACTAGTTAGAAATTAAATAAATTATCAATAAGTCGAGAACTCAAAACACAACTTTAAAGTAATAATAATAATAAACAAAGATGATAATGATAAAAGTAAGGATGATGATGACGATGAGCATGGCATGCAGACAAAATGCCAAAAGTAAGTGTCAAGTCATCAGAACCAACATTTTCAGGTTCCCAACCTCCTAATCATATATTTGAACTTACATATATTCCTGACCTTTTCAATATCATTACCCTGTTCCATAAGAAACTGGAATTTGAAGCCTACTAAGTCCAATTAATAGCAAAGCACCTGTGACGTTGGTTTGCCCCTTGTGAAGTAGGATCAGGATCCTCTCCATTTCACTTAAAATGGAGAATAACCATTTTCTGGTCCAGATTTTGTTTTTTTTGTATCTCACCGGTGTACGTGTTGTCATGTCATTTAAAATTCACTAGGTGACAACATATACACCATAAAATCTGTAAAATCTAATCTGGACCACGAAATGGTTCTTCTCCATTTCAGGTGAAATGGAGAGAATCCTATCCATGTGAAGTACATAAGACATAGTAATGGAGGATCATTTCTAAGATAAGAACCTAAAATCTAAAGGTACGCAACATTTGATGTGCACTTATATGATAGAAAAATTATAACTGGACTGCTTGCAAGCACTTTCAACAATTAACATTAATTGAAAACAAATTACCATGTCTCACCTCCAGATGAAGCGTTGGCTTGAACCATAACTTGCCCACCATACCGCACTTGATGGGGAATAAGTCATAACAGATAGACCAAACCCTCTGTATAATCCCCGAATGCCATCAGACTTTAGAATCTTACGAGTAACATCTAAACCCCCATTGTACTTTGTGTGGCCTGAGTATCCTTGGACCATCAGCTTTTGGCTAATCTGAAGAGCCCAATATTGAGGAAATTAGCATCTAAGAATTTCCTCTTCTTTTTTATTTCGCTTTATATGACTCTGACCTTTAGGCTAAACTCAAATTAGCATTTCAAACCCAGAAATGTTATAAACCAATATCAGATGATAATATGCCAACCCTTTAAATAAGTTTTTACAATTGAAGTATAAAGACAGAAAAATGCTCGTCCAAAATATGACCTACTGCCTCCATACCACATCAATTGGAACAAACACGGCCTGAGAAAAAACCGATGCTATCATGCCAGCTACTCCGTTTGCTATGGCTGCCTCTGTAGGCTCAGATAATTTAAATGGTTCGACCATCTTGAAGGCAGCCACTTTTGTGGTCTCTAAAGCAGTAAGAAAAATAACCCTGGCAGGAATTGCACCAGTTATGACTGTACCGAACCCTCTGTACAGACCAGGAACCCCATCAGTTCTCAGTATCCCTTTGATGACAGAAGTTGCATTTCTCTCGGCAACGTCCTTCGATGCAACCTGCAGCCTGGTTTTTACAACAGAGACTGGGTACAGTGCCACGGTAACTCCTGTAAAGAGGCCAGCCCCTACGACATAAAACTTGGTCTTGTCAAGCCTGCAGGTAGAACCAGTGAGATCAAAAACTGAAAAATTCTTAGTAAACCAAGAAGAAAGAGTAATCAATCCACAAGATTATGTATATGCCAATGAGCTATCGCTCAAATTGGCATGTGTAATTGACCCATAAAAAATGACTAAGTCTTCTTCAATAGACAATAGGAACCAGGTTCATAGGTGTCACAAATTTTTTACACTTGCTGTCAGCTCTACCTATTTCATATTTTGTTGTCCTATCCTTCTGCATATTCAGTCCGGAGCCCAAGTAAAGGAGGGGCATTGCAATAGGTTGACAGCAAGCGTAATTGATTTAGTTCAAGTACATCAATAAGTAGACATTCTTCACAAGTTTTGAATGATTACCCTCAACCGTGAGATTAACATTTTGCTTAGTGCCCTTAAGATGTACAAAACCAAACACATTTATACGAATATCTTACCGCAATACTCGCCAATTTTTTTCTTCGAAATAACAATCTTATAACTCCGTGGAATTTCAAACTCCTCGTTTTTCCGAAATTCCAGGCCTAAAGATTGCACAAACACTTGGCTTAGATAACCGAATCAAACAGAAAGTATGGAATTCAATGTTTCATTTTCTTCCTTTTTCCCTCCCCTTTCCTCAGCTACCAAACAAAACCACATATATTTCATAAAGAAATTGAAAGAAAAAGCTAATTACGAGCATAAACGACTTAATGAAAGGAAATTACACTAAAAATAGAGATTAAACCAGAAATAGGGACGTACTTGTCCCAGTTAATCTCGGTTTGACCAAACGGCTGAGCTCGAGCGCTGGGCGCAGCCATGGACTCGTCTTGGATCGAACAGACTCGAAGAATAGAAATCTCGAATGGACACGAATTCAAGAACGCATTTCTCTTCAGAAGCTCATCGGCTTTGAAAAATCTCTCAAAGGCTTCTACTATACGAAATGAATGTTTTGAATTTGCTCGAGCACGAAAATGATCAAGAACGACTTTTCTCTTCTTTTTTTCGCAATCCGGTCTGCTTGGAGCGAAATAATTCTCAACGTACCAAGAAAATAGAAAGGGTTTTTTATTTTTTCTTTTTGGTTTTTATATTTTTCGTTTGAGTGAGTACCCTGACAAGGGTGATTGACTTAGGGTATACAAACACGCGGTTATAACCGGGTTGCAATTCCTATTTGCCTAGGGCAGGATGGTTAGTTATTTTAGGGGAAGGAAAAAGCGGTTAATAATCTATAACAGACTATCTTTGTACATAATAATAATATATAAATATATATTATATATATTTTATATTAAAAATATAACATTTAAACAACACGGTTTTAGTGGTGTTATTTTAGATAGGATTTCATTATATTTATTATTTTTTTAGAACACTTTGGCTCAAAATTATTTAAAATAAGCAAGTAAATGCTCAAAACACCTAAAAAAGCCCAAATAAAAAAAGCGGTTATAAAACCGTCAGTTATTAGTTTGAACAATCACTAACCACTAGTTATAAAATAACCACTAACTACATAAGCGGAGCGGTTATTAAAATCTAATAATTGCCTTTTAGGCAATTACAGTTAATAATTTTAACAAATAATCATTAATCGCAACTGCTTGTACACCTCTAAGCACGCACACTCGCAGCATAATCTCCTGCGGCTGAGTTTTTCTTCCATAATTTATTGCACTTGCCGAACATGCCGCTACAGATCATCATAAACCCATTTTTTTAAGTTTTTGGGTGGGTGGGTTTTAAATCCAAAGTGATTCTCGTGGGTTTCACCTTTCATGTTTACTGGTCAATTGGCTTTCTGAGTTTATAAAAATCAGTATTTTCGTTTATGAGTAATATTATATATAATTTCACTTTCCCATATCTATTTTTTCATACTCATAGGAAAGGAAGTGTATGTATCATTATTTTTTTTGTCAAACCTATTTGCCACTTGTACGTAAGATTTGACAAGAAATAAACTTTTTGTTGTTAGCAAGTAATTGAAATTATTTATTAAAAAAAACGTAAGGCACACCCTACCCATACGGAAAAGTACATTAAAAAAAAAAACACCAAATTTCTAAGCTACATGCTGCCTTTAATACTAGGATTGGAGAAGGAAGCCAATTCATCAGGACAATGTTCCTCTTAAATAGCTATACATATATAGCCAAAATTTTCATTTTGTCTATCTTTATAAAATTCTTCAAATAATTCAGAACCGAAGAATTTGCTCGGTTCAAGATGCCTTTTTAAAACGAACAATTATGTTTAGCTTAAGATCATGTAGCATATTGCACAGCTTTGTAACTAAACATCTCCAAAGTTCTTTCTGTAAAGTATTCATGCTTCAGCTTCTTCAATTACAACAATATTATGGCCTTCACAATTCATTATATATATATATAGCTTATCCTAAGAAGAAAATGCAAACAGTGATAGGGCAGAAACTAATGTACGAGTCAAAAATGGGTTTTTTGGCATCCGCCTCCAGCGAAATAGGAAGAGTTGAAAAACCTCTAACAAAGTGATTTCCAATCCAGCTCCGCCTTTAAAATGTCGGAGTCAGAATTGGAAGTAAGAGGCAAAAATTGCCTCCTAAGCAAGAATACAAATTTGTTCTTTGTTTTTGTTTTTAAATGAAGAACATAGAAATAACAATATATCATTTGAGAACCAACTTCTAAAAAAAAAAATTTAGGAAGTGTAGCATTTTTTAATAAAAAAAATATATCAACACACATTATAAAACACATACACATTCAAAATAACTTTCATATTTATATTATATCATAACACATTTTCAAACAAAAAATAAAAATAAAAATTAGTAAAGGTGAAAGTACTTTTTTGCCCACCCCTAAGCGCTGAAGAAAAAAAAAAGCCCTGTTTATAAGGTTTGACGTGCCACTTCCAAATTCTCCTCTTCCTGTCTTTTCGTTTTAAATACGCGGAACGTCCCATTCCCATATGCGTGCAAAAAGCTGATGCTAAATTAAAATTGAATGATGGGTGCATTCGATGAATGAGTCAAATACGTGTGGAATAAAAATTATATCGTTTTCAATGAAAGTTCTTTGATTCATATGATATGTTGAATCATATTTCGATTGATTTGTTATTTGTCAATAAAGAGAGGATCTAGCTACCACCTTTTTTCTTCCATACCCATGACCCAAATGATTACAAATCACTAATTTTTCTTTATTTTCTAAATCCAAATCTCAAAACCCATGCCACATAATATATTTCTTTTTATTATTTTGATTTTTTTTTTTTTTTATATCGAAAAACCTCTTTAAGGCAAGGCCCTTCGAACTTACCCCTACAGAATAAACTCTAATCATGTGTACCGTATCTTCAAAAAAAATTTTACACGAAATTGAATAAATCACTGACTATTAACCAAAAGAATGTGACCCAAGGAAGAGGTAGTACTAGATGGTTTCGAACCTGAACACTGATCTATCTCAATTTATATTTTTTCTTTCCTAGATGCAACCTAATCCTCTCGTGAGTAGTGAGTACATTCCTTGATATTAGTTTCCACAATACATATTTGCAAGTTTCAACTTCCCTCTGATGGGCTCAGGAGAAAAACACACAAACACCTTCCTCCGATGAGCATTTCCTCGGCCCCTGACCAACTCTATACCTTCAAACTCCAAATCCCAATGAAAATTTGCCACCAAGGAATTTAAAATACGGCCAAATAACCTGGTTTGCCGTGCTGTGGCGTGTGAGCTAGCTAGGGAGACAGCAATATAATGAAAATGCCTTCAGAAGAAAAAAAAAAAAAAAAACATGTATACAATAATCCATATGTAGCATAAGAAGCAAAACATGTGATTGCTTTTGGGACAATCATCGATCAGATTCGACACGTCTCTGTAAAATCAAGCATTTTCAGGCAGAAATGTGCTCACTTTGTTGTACATGTCAATCATAGCTTATTAATTTTAATTAAATATTTTATGTTTGGAGTTTTACTTTATTTTTTTAATTAAAATTTACATGTAAAATGAAGTATTAAAATATTAATTTTTTTTATTTTGATTTGAGGGGACATTATAATTTTGGGTGAGCTTGAAGGGGTATGTAATTATATATATATTCTCATTAAATTTAATCCAAAAATAAGATAGAAAACATTTGTATGTGAAGACAACGACTTTTCTGTGGTTTTATTTTTATTTTTAATAATTAGTTAAAAGTGTATACGGTGGGCTTAAAAGGCGGGCTAATTTAATTAGACTGACTTGGGAAGTAAGCCAAAGTCAGCTTACACCGCGTTCTTTCTTTCTCGTCTCTGTGTCTCTCTTCAGAGTTCATTCTTCTCTGCTGGTGATCTTGAGCCAACAAAGTATACAGACGTTCATTGAGACGAGAATAAAACCTTCACCGAGAAAGTGGGCTCTTGCTTCTCAGTTCTCACCCATGATGGGAATCTTCTCCAAATTCACCACTTTACTTTTGATTCTGCTGTCATGCACTAGCTTCACTTCAACAGGTTGGCGAGTTCTGTTTCTTCTTCTTTCAATCTTTGCAAATATAGAATATTTCCCTGTTTCTTGTTTCTTGTTTGTGTTAATGGATATTTTCTTAACCTTTAATCAGTAACAGAAAGCAATGGTCTTGATGAATTGCATTTCTTGCTGTGTGCTTGACTGATTGGAGAAATATTTGTGGAATTTGTCAGGCTTTGTTTATTGACTTTGGTGAATGAGGAAAATTACCACGTAATAAATAATAAGCAAAAAATAAAAATAAAAATTCTTATTATCTTCTTAATTTAGCCAATCCAGCTACTGTTTTATATTCTAGTTTTGTTAATACCAAAACATGCTTAGAAATGCCTCTGTTTTATAATTTTCAATATGTAATTGACATTTGCCAAGGAGTTGAAAATACTGACCATTTTTATTTATCTTATTTTTTGGTTGGTTGTTTCTTTTTCAGAAGCTTATGATCCACTTGACCCAAATGGAAATATCACAATCAAATGGGATATCACGAGCTGGACTCCTGATGGCTATGTTGTGAGTTTCAGCTTTTTATACTATATATATATATATATATATATATTCTTTTAAGAGTAATCAAGCCCTAATAGAAGAGACTCATATTTGGTGCACATGCTCTCTCGTATTGGTGCGTGTTCTGTTAGGGATATCTCATATTGCATTGCTAGAGACAAGAACTATGTGTGCTTGTCCAGTTCTTCAAGCATTTTATCTGAACATTTTGAGAAACAGTGTTATTTTTCTGTTCAGGTTTATAATTTGCATATTGATTAGATTGATGGAGGTTTGCCTATGGCAGAAGAAATTCTATCAAACTTCAATTCCCAGTTCATTGGGTATAATGTCTACCTTGTTTATTCAAAATGCAACATTGAACCCTTCTTTCCCAATACAGTTTCTCTACTTAAGATATTCCCTGATGAGCAACTTTTTTATGTTGTTGGACTCTGAATTTTTCCCCCTTAACTCAACCTGGGTAGAATTCTGACTCAACAGGATGAATTTTAGGCTTTATTATCTTAAAAACAATTGATTAAGCAAATGGCTTTCATTACCTACAGTCACATGAAGAGTTTATGTGTTCGGCATATTAGAATTGCTGGCATCTGCATAATCAGATGGATATAATGTCATTTTTGTTATCTGAATGGACAGGCAGTTGTCACAATATACAACTTCCAGCAATATCGTCACATTCAATCACCAGGGTGGTCACTGGAATGGACATGGGCGAAGAAGGAGATAATTTGGGACATGGTGGGAGGCCAAGCCACAGAGCAAGGAGATTGTTCTAGATTTAAAGGAAACATCCCACATTGCTGTAAAAAGAGTCCAACAATTGTTGATCTATTGCCGGGCGCACCTTACAACATGCAGATTGCAAATTGCTGCAAAGGCGGTGTACTCAGTTCATGGACGCAAGATCCAGCTAATGCAGCAGGTTCATTTCAGCTCAGTGTCGGTGCAGCTGGAACCTCCAACAAAACAGTCAGAATGCCTAAAAACTTCACTCTGAAGACACCGGGGCCTGGTTATACTTGTGGAGTTGCAAAACTTGTTAAACCAAGTAAATTTTTTACAGCAGATAAAAGGAGAGTCACACAAGCTTTGAGTAAGTTCCTTAATGAAGACCACATCTATAAATGTTCCTTTTAAGCTTTAAGGACAAAGCCAACACTGTGATATTTTCGTTTTTTCAACAGATGACAGACTAATATAAATTTCTTGTGCAGAATTTCACCTAGTTTCTTTCTGTGAATGTATGTTCTAATGGTTATAGGATAGGGTAATCTTGTTTATTATCCAATAGCTATTGTTTTTCTCTTCCTGGACACTTATTTAGCTATACCTGTATTTTTACCTGATTATTTTTATAATTACATTTGAGAAAGAGAAATTTTTAGTACTATAATTGTCACCTCTGTCAAAAAGCCTAAATGGAATGGTAATGGGTGGGGTGAGTTTGATGTAAAAATTACCAATCAAACAAGAAATTAAAACATAATTGAATCAATAAATAAAAATCACATTTTAAACTCATCTCTCTTTTATGGCAGTGACTTGGAATGTGTCGTGCACATTTTCACAGTTTCTAGCGCAAACAACTCCCACTTGCTGTGTCTCACTCTCATCCTTCTACAATGACACAATAGTGCCCTGCCCAACATGTTCATGTGGCTGCCAAAGCAACATGTCCGAGTCAGGGAGCTGTGTTGAGTAAGTTTTTTAAGCCAGAACAGCTTAACTCTTTCTTCTAACTTCTTTGTGGATGATAATTTTCTTACATATTATTTTTCTGTGTGGTTCACAGGGCAAATTCACCACATCTAGCTTCAGTTGTTTCAGGTTCTGGCAAGAATATCTATACGCCTCTGGTTCAATGTACAAGTCATATGTGTCCAATCCGATTTCACTGGCATGTTAAGCTTAACTACCAGGAATACTGGCGGGTGAAGATCACAGTGACAAACTTCAACTACAAGATGAACTATTCAGATTGGAACCTAGTTGTTCAACACCCCAACTTCAACAATCTGACCGAGATTTTCAGCTTTTACTACAAGTCATTGAATCCATATGGAACAATAAGTAAGTGAGATCCTAACATGGAGTTAGCTCCGGTTTAGAATAATAGATAATGTGCCCCTAGCAAAAGAGAATTAGTATCCAATTCCTCCCCTCCCCAGAAATGACTGGTTGTTATGATTTTCATAATACATTCACATGTTTTACTCTTGTTTTTAATGGATATTGGAAGTTGAGAAAGGGTATTTAACGGATTTGATTTTTGAACAGATGATACTGCGATGTTATGGGGACTTAAGTTCTACAATGATTTGCTTATGCAAGCTGGCCCTCTTGGCAATGTTCAATCAGAGCTACTTTTTCAAAAGGATGCAACTTTCACTTTTGAGAAGGGTTGGGCTTTCCCCAGGAGGGTCTATTTCAATGGTGATAGCTGCGTCATGCCGCCTCCCGATGCCTATCCTTGGTTGCCAAATGCTGGTTCGCGGCGACGCACTTCCTCACTTACTCTAATCATGACTTTATTGTCAGCCTTCACATTCATGCTTGCATATTCCTAAAGTCTATAATATTGAATGCGTAAAAATGATATTCTAAAGTTTTCACAAGGATCAAATTGAATACAGGGCCTATGCATCTTGGCAATGACTTCCAGCAGCAGTTAAAGTCGAATTCGTCTCCACTATGATCTTTTACACTAATATTCTTTTGTATTGCATATGGGTGGGTGAATTCACTGCCTTTTTGTTACTTCCAGCTCTTTTATGTTGGTTCGCTTACCAAATCATCTTGTTTCTACAATATTCACATCCATACTGTAATATTTGACAAGAATATGGAGATATTTCTGGTTATCACAGCATATTTTTGTTACTATTCCTCTTTTCATTTACCATATGAGCTTGTTGATTCAATTACATCACATTTTGTGATGGATTAGAGGCAATTTTGCATGTGAATCGAACATCTTATCTATAAGGTTCTGCTTGAAACCATGTTGAGATTTTTTGAACTTTTTCCCAGTAGAGTGTTAACCTTTTTAATAGACCTGCTTATTTTGCAAAAAAGAACCATAGGTGATAGGTGAAGATTTAGTATCACATTGCAGTATCAGCAATCAAAATACAAATAGATCCCATTGTTGAGACTCAAATATAATTTTCTATTCACAAGCTCGTATATTGTAGCATACATTTCCATGGTTGTTTAAAAAATGTTGGAACTTTTATACCTGTGCTCTGTTTCGGCTGTGTTAAAGTAAACTTAGCTTCAAAATTTTCAATACTGAGCATTTCCAAAGTCTAGGCATCCATCACCAGATAGACATCAACAGGAAAAGCAATGAAGAAATCAATGTTGATAAAGCAAGCAGGTTTCTATGGGCAGCATTTGGCAGAAATGGATAAGTGTCAGGTGGGGGCAGCATGCACTCATCGCCATTGAAGTAAACCTTGTGAGGAAATGCCCACCCCTGCTTGAAGGTGAAAGTGTTCTTGTCTTTCTGAAGAAGCACCTCCGACTGGACATTACCAGTCGGCCCAGCTTCCATAAGCAAGTCATTATAGTATTTCATGCCGTAGAACATGCCGGTGTCATCTGCATATGATTAAAGTAGCAGCCATGTCATGTCAGAATATTGTCATCACCTCAACAGACATTCAATAAAATGGAAGTTTATTATTGTCTCTTACTTATGGACTCATAGGGAACCAGAGGCTTGTAATCAAAGCTGAAAACTTGTGTGACATTGTTGAGATTTGGATGCTGTACAACAAGACTCCAAAGGGTGTAGTTCATCCGGTAGTTGAAGTTTGTAACGGCAATCTTCACACGCCAATAGTCCTTGTAGTTGAGCTTCACATGCCAGTGCACTCGGACCGGGCACATGTGGTGTGTGCACTGCAGCAACGGAGTATTGTCTTTCTTCGGAGTGTTTATTCCCTTCATCTGAAGAATTTTGGAGTTGCTCCTGTAATAATACCATCATTAATTCTTAATGTGATTTTTTGATAAGCATTCACATCCGGCTAGCCAGAAAGTTATTTTGGCAAGTCGGGGATGCAAAGTTTAGGTAAAAATGTGCTACGGTGCTCACTAAATTTGGTGAAAAAAAATTTTAACTCCCGACAAAGCATGCACATGACTTTAGAATGTAGGTGTTTTGAAAAAGAAATAATCTATAGTAAATGTTGATGGTTAAAATAGAGAGTAGAATTAAAAAAATAAAAATTATTTTAGCTAACATGAAGAGAAAATTTGCTGAATGGGAATGTTCATAAATGTATTGAAGTGAAGAAATTAAAAACGAAAGACTTACTTGACACACTTGTTGTTTTTCTGGCAACCACAAGCACAAGAGGGGCAAGGAGTGATTGTCTCATTGTAGAAGGATGAGAAAGAAACACAACAATTCGGGTTTTTCCTGGCAAGAAACTGCGAATAAGTGCAAGTCACGTTCCATGTCACTGCACAAAAGGATAAATTTGTTAGCCATTCTACAGCAGATCAAAACTTCAATTATTTGGGTCGTAATTTAGGTTCATGGGTCAAGTTTGTGTCGTATCGAGACCTAAGTATACTAATATATGGGTTGTGACATGAATACAACCATTTAATTATTCGCGTTAAATCTCTTAATTTAGACATGGCGTGTTTAACTAATTAATGAGTGACACAACATGATTCGCATAATTCAAATATTGGATCTAACTTATTAACACAATTTCATATCTTATAAGCATAAATTATATCAATTATACACATTCACAACTAGATTCATAACAAAAATCAATATGATAATTCATAATGTGAAGAGACAATGAAACTTACTCAGTGCCTGAGTCTTCCGGCGGAGGTCTGGGGTGAGAAAAGTGGTGGGAGGCACAATCTTTGCCGGGCCACATGTGTACCCTGGTCCTGGACCCAACAAAGTGAAGTTCTTGGGGAGTTTCACTGTCTTGTTAGAAGTACCCGCCAGCCCCACGCTCACTTGGAAGGCTGAGACAGCAGATGATGGATCCTGGCCCCATGCTGCCACCACCCCACCTTTGCAACAGTTTGTGAATTGCTGGTTGTAAGGAACACCAGGGAGCAGATCCACAACTGTGGGAGTTTTCTTGCAGCAATGAGGTACGTTTCCTTTGAACTTGGAGCAGTCTCCTTGTTCAGTGGTCTGAGCCCCCACCATGGACCATATCACCTCCTTCTTAGCCCATGACCACGACAAGGTCCAGCCTGGACTCATTATGTGGCGGTACATTTGGAAGTTGTTCATTGTTACAGCAGCCTGCAGGGATGTTGGAAAATTAAGAAGCACAGTCATCCATAAATTGTACTGAAAAACATTGATGAGAATTGAGAATAATTAGTTTGTGAAGCTTTAACTTACAACATAGCCATCTGCGGTCCAAGACATGATATCCCACTTAATCGTAATGTTTCCATTTGGATCCAATGGATCATATGCAGCTACAAAGAAAAGAAAAAGAAATTAAGAATGAAGCAAATTAAGAAGCAAGTTAATCCAATCAGGATTCAGGGGAACCAGAAGCTCTTACCTGCATAAGAAAGCAACACAAGGAGGAAGAAAGCTGAGACGGCAAATCTCATAGCTAGGATCTCAAGCTTATGATTCTGATATTGCAGAGATTTATTCAGTTCAATATAAATGTTGAGGGATCATGAGAATCTATGGCCATGCACATAATATAAGAAAGAAAGACACCCTGCAAAAGGAAAATATCAGACTCTAGAGATGGCTTACCTAATGGTTGTTAGAAACTTTAAAAAAAAATGTGAAGCCGATCACATTCTCCCTCGTGGAGTGTATGATCATTTGCTTTCCATATCTTGAAGCAATGACTATGGGAGACGACAGGCGGGAGGCACAAAGACTAAACTAACGAGTGAGTGCAACATTCCAACGGTCCTGGTTGAAGTTGAAGGTGATGGGTATGTGTATGTGTATGGGGTAGGTGGAGCAACCTATCAATTTACCCAAATAACCATGGGATATGTATAATATATCATAGTCATTTTACGTCTGCCAAGGCCATTTTGGTCATATATGGTAAGAACTTACTCCCAACCGACTAATTTTTTTCCAGTCCTTCAAAAAAATCTTGCTTTCATCAGGATGCTTTGGTTTCTGTCAGAAGCAAGAGTTTGAAGCAAGCAAACAGTGCAAGGACAGGTAGTGAGTCCCTTTTCTGATAAAAAGACACCCGATCGCTGCATATCTTTGAATGCTTCAAAAATAAAATTCCTCAAACATGTCCTTTTTTTAGCCTTTGGCCACTCAGCCATTGGCCCTTGCACTCGGTCATGAACAAGTACAATGGAAAATCTCCCTAGCTTGGCATCAAATCTCAAAGGCTGGAACCGGCCAGAAGACTAATTAAAAACGTGTACATCATATAATTTGGCCAAGTGTCAAAACTAAACATTAGTAATTGAACAAAGTGGGAGAACATATGACTAATATTTACACAATGAGTAATGCTATAAGTAATATTTTTTTTCTTAAAAATGATGTCAAAATGTTCCATTGAATGTTAGGAGGCCTACCTTCAAGGAGGCTAAGTGTATATATATATATATATATATATATATGGCCAATTGACACGAGTTGGACTCATGTTCAAGTATGAGTACCATAAATAATGGCAGCCTAGGCTCCATCAAAGAAGATATGGAGATAAAAATAAATAAAAAATAAAGGAGCACGCACAAAACAAAAGGAGAAGCAGAAAAGAAAAGAAGAAGTAAAGACAAAGAAAGTGATAAAGTAAGAAAATAAATTAACACGTACAAAAAGAAATGACTGCTTTGTTTGTTAATGTATTTTAGGTAGTTTTTTGTTTTTGATTTGAAAAAGTGTTAGGATGTGATCAAATAAATTAGAAAACTATTTTTGTTTTTTTAATATTGTTTTGTGTTTCACTTTTAAAATTATTATTGAATTTGAGATTGGTTCAATAATAATTTTAAAAGCCACATCACCTTTAAGGATAAAAGTCATACGAATTACTCTTATTCAAATGATTTTTTTTTTTTTTAAATAAAGAAAGCCTGAAATTTCATAAATACGTGTTAATACTTAATTATATGGCAGTATTCCTAGTGAATGGTGTGGGAAGTGGGACGGGAATAGGATTTGCAGCTCTTGGGCCTTCGGATCATTGAAGCTGGGCAAATGGTTTGGGCAGATTGGCTCGGTTCCAGCCCATTCAGCATAAGGTTGCAGTCCCTTATTCTAGTCTCTTTGACAGATCACAAAACAGGCCCATCACCAACCTTGTCACATATATATGTATATCTTGATGCACTATAAAACAAAACGGAGCTTTCAATATTAAAATATGCACCTAGCTAGGCTAACTTCTAGTTTATAAATCTTTTGGAGAGTGACATTAGGTTAGGACCTGAACCATATTATAAATTAATAACACACCTTTAAAATACTCTATGTATAGAGATAAACGAATGACGGCTCATTCTTATTTCCACCTTTCTTATTATCCAAGAAAATATGAGAAGCACACTGTCAATATTAAATAAACCTGGAATGGTATAAAGAAAAAAAAAAAAAAAATCAATTTGCAAGAAGAGTTCAATCAAAGAAATTAATATTTTTTTAAAGTTTTCTATTAAATGTGAGAAGATTTTAATTCATGTGATTGGGGTAAACAACGGGTCCCTTTTAAAAAATTGATAATTTCGAGTTTGAGTTTATCCTCATACGCACTTTCTCTCACAGTTCATTCTCAGCCACCGCAAAAGGCCGCTAGCTGTCGCTCGTCATCACTGATTTTTTGTACAAACCAAGAGCTAAAAAATATTTTCAGCTAAAATCATTTTTCAAAAAAAAAAAAAAAGACATTTTTCCTTGATACAAAGGAAGTATAAGAATAAGAATGTTCACAGTACTTTAAGCAAAGAAATGGGATATGCTTTCTTGGGTTATGGGAGACTTGATAGGTTGAGTTTTAGAGAAACAAGGAAAGGTAGCCTTCTTTCACAATGGAACATTTTCAAAATTCCTACTAATTTTTTTGTTATTTATTTTATAATTAGGTTATTAATCTCCTCATAACTAACTAATCCATTCAATTCAAATGAGATTAAGGTTCTTAACTTCAAATGAGTATGCATTTTGAATACAATTATTAAAAAAAAAAAGTTACAATCTTCTAATTGCCATTTTAACATTTTTTTTTAATAATTATTTTATAAATTTCCCCACTATAAATGAAAATTCTGGCTTATGGGTGTGCTTCATAAAAATAGTTTTTTATTGTCAGGCTAAGAATGACATATCCTTAATCAGTTAATCCTTATCATCAACTGTCATTTTGGATGAGTTTTGACTTTTGATGGAATAGGAATAGTGAATACAAAACAAAAGTTCCAAAGTCAAAGGTTCCAACTTTCTAAATGGTAGACCAAAGCCAATTGCCTGACTATAGAAACTTCCAAGTACGTAAACTAAATTAAAACAAGAGGCTGTAGCCCCCGGTTTTGGGTAAATCAAACGTCGTATGTAGCCCATCGTAATGTACTCATTACTCGGTCTCTTCCTACGTTGCCTATATTTTCCAATTCACCTGCCCCTATATATACACATCCATGCAAATTCTTTGTCCAAATTTACATTATCTTCCCAGAAAATCACACCTTTTTGTCGAATTCAAGGAGCATTGAAAGATTTCTTTTTTTTTCTTCCTAATGGGGCGTTGGATGAAGCCAGAGGTAAATACCCATCGTGCCTAGCTAATATTTATATCTATCTCAATTTTGATTTGACTCGTACATGTTGTTTATTTTGTGGATTCAGGTGTACCCACTGTTGGCTGCAATGACATTCGTTACAGGGATGTGCACCTTCCAGCTTGTAAGGAACATACTCACCAATCCTGATGTCAGGTACGAAATTCAGATTAAATTTAAGTTTTAAGGGGAACCAAAAAAAAAAAAAAAACAGGTTTTTTTTTTTTCTTATGTGTAATCTTTGGGGGGAATTTGCAGAGTGGACAAATCTCGTCGGAAAATGGGAGTGCTTGACAACAAAGAGGAGGGAGAGAAGTACGCTGAGCATGGGCTCCGCAAGTTCCTTCGAACCCGCCCGCCGGAGATCATGCCTGCCATCAACCACTTCTTCTCGGAAGACAAATGAACACATTACATGAAAATTTATATATTATATTATATTAATCCATGGGAAACATGGATTTTGTAGTTGATGATCATCATAATTTTTCATACCTATTTGTGGTGCCCTGTGTGTGTGTATTTTAGTTCTTTGGGATTCTATATTTCTATTGCCATGGCGAATGGGTCATGGCCAACCTTTTCAGGGAAAAAAATGGAATAAATGATCAATTCAAAATCTTAGCAAGCTAGACAGCCAAAATATGAAACAAATATTCTTTCCTTTTTTTCTTTTTTCTTTTTTTTTTTTTTTTTTTTTTTGGTATAAAGGGGGTCGTAAAATGTTAATAATAGCTAAATGACAAAAAATTGACCAAATAGGATCGTCAAAACCCTACCTAGCCGTTGTGTTGTTTCAACCACTCTTAAATGGACAAATGAGGATGGCTTAAACACTTTCAATGACTAGAGAGGGATAATCTAACCACGCTCATGGCCTTAGGATGTGGCTGATTTGGCCAAATGAAGTGGCTCAATCACCCTCTAATGTTTTTCTAAAAATAAAAATAAATAATTTTTTATATTTTTTGTTATGGGTGACACATGCATATTATAATAAGATTGGCACGGTACTGAGACAATATTTGAAAATTTCGGTTAGAAATTTAGACAGAAGTTAGGTACAATAGCCCATTTATTTTTTTTTCTCACTACCAAAAGCTATAACCAGCTTTGATACAGGAAATGGATCTATTTTGAAATGAAGAAGAGCTATTTAGGTAAAAGGGTGAGATAAAATTGTTTCAATTTTAAAAGATGAAGACACTTTTATTCCAATTTTTATACATTTTTACCTAAATAGCTCTTCTCAATTTTAAATGAAATGAAGATGATATGCCCGAGGGTCTAATTGCAAATCCTTACGAATATGAATATTAATTTTGCATTTATGACCATTATTAATGGCGCATGACAATTCAAATTAAAGCAATCAATGGGTTGACACGAATTATGATTTTTTCCATTTCATTTGAACTGAAAAATATCCCGTTGATTATGGTGGAGAGATATTTTTGTCACCTCAAAAATGAAAAGACAAAAATACTCCTGCTCTATAACTAACTGGATATTATCCAGGTCCTGCCCGGTTGACACATTCCCAAACTTCACCCTAACTACAAATTTACTTACACAATGTCTTTTGTTGCTTCTGAGCATATGCATATTCTATGCTGCAAGTGCTTTTCTGTCTGTTCCTCACGAAGGTTCTGTCGAGTTTCCTATGATTTCTCAGCCAAAACTGAGGAAGCTAGCCCATATTGTTTTGTTGTTGTTCTGTCAAGGGACATCATCCATCTTATACGCATAGCTTTGTTCTTGGAGTATTTTTCTACTCCTGCCAAATGGGTCTTCGGCAGAAGTTGCTTTTGATCACAGCTTCAGTATTTTGCAGCGTTGCCACAGCTTCCTCCATTGGAGAATGCAGGGTTCGTTTGTCCTTTGAATTTTTAGGCTCTTATATATATATATATAGTATTCTTATGGTTTTTAGCTGCAACTGTGAAGCTCCTCACTAATTTCAATGTGTAGCCACTTGATCCATGCTTATCAGATGGAGATTGCCACGCTGGATTCTATTGTTTCTCTTGCCCTCAAGCATTTTCAGGCTCTAGATGTGTTAGATCAACCACTACAAACCAATTCAAGCTCCTGGTAATCTAATCCTTCTCTCTCACACACCCAGAACAATTCATCTTATACTTTCCTAATCACGACCCAGAATAATAATAATAATTATAATTATAATAAAAAATAAAGAAAACTACCATTGTTTTTTCTTCTGATCGGGCATACAAGGCTACTTTTTCAATCGTTATATGCTCCAAATAGTACACTCAGAAATTCCTGTTTTCTTGTGAACAGAATACCTCTCTTCCCTTCAATAAATATGCATTCTTGACAACCCATAATGCTTATGCTATCGAAGGAGAGCCATCTCACACGGGGGTTCCTCGTATTACCTTTACAAATCAAGAAGATAATGTCACTCAACAGCTAAATGTACGATCTTTTATGCAAATGTAGATATTTTGTGCAAAGCTTCTTTTTTTTGTTCTTGTTTGATTAATTTACTTTTTGAACTGCCAAACAAGCACTCTCCTGCAGAATGGAGTTCGCGGGTTAATGCTCGATACCTATGATTTTGAAGGAGATGTATGGTTGTGCCATTCTTCCGGAGGAAAATGCTATGACCACACTGCATTTGTATGTGCATTTTATTGAACTATATATGCCTTTGGAACCAAAAAAAAAAAAAAAAATTAAAGAAACTAAAAAGTGGCATCACATATATTCTTGCAATAATAGGAACCGGCTATAGGCACACTAAAGGAAATTGAAGCTTTCTTATCAGCAAACCCAGCAGAAATAGTCACAGTGATCTTAGAAGACTATGTTCAAGCCCCTAATGGACTGACAAAGGTCTTCACCGATGCCGGGTTGATGAAATTCTGGTTTCCGGTGACGAACATGCCCAAAAATGGTGAAGATTGGCCACTTGTCACGGACATGGTTGCTAATAACCAAAGGCTACTTGTTTTCACTTCAATCAGGTCTAAAGAACAAAGTGAAGGCATTGCATACCAGTGGAATTACATGGTTGAAAATCAGTGTAAGAATTTATATTTATCTCCTTGCATCGTCCTGTAATTTTTCTAATTAATACATATTCTTTCCAATAGGGATATTGGAACTAAGGATTTAACTCAAGAGATTTTGCTAAAGAATGTGTTTTTCTTTATCCGAAACCTAAAATTTGCAGATGGAGATGGTGGAATGCAGGGGGGAAAGTGTCCAAACAGGGCAGAATCATCACCCCTTAATGACAAAACTAAGCCTCTGGTGTTGGTGAATCATTTTTCATCTATCCCCTTTAAGATAACAGCATGTGAACATAACTCGGCGGATCTCATTAACATGCTCCATACTTGTTTTGGAGCGGCCGGCAACCGGTGGGCTAACTTTGTTGCCGTTGATTTTTACAAGGTACCTTCAAATTTCATCTCTTTTTTCATTCATTCTACTTTAGGAGGAGCATATGTTTGGGTTCTTCATTTTGGTAATTTTAATGCAGAGGAGTGAGGGAGGTGGAGCATTTCAAGCTGTGGACACTCTCAATGGGGAGCTCTTGTGTGGTTGTGATGATGTCCATTCATGTGCGGTAAGATCTACAGTTTGCCATTTTTACTATTTTTCTTTTTAACAATGGTTAATTTAAGGGTAAATTGGCATATTCACTTTTTTTTTATTTGCTGATGAAAATCATCATGGGTTTTCTGAAGCTCCACATTGAAACTTTAAGCCCAGTTCAGATCTACTCCTATCATAGGTTGGGCTATCCTAGAAAAGCTCTGTTTGGCCCATGCAAATATTTTTGTAATTGTTTGGGTCGTCTGCACACGGGCTGAATCCCAATTTCTGTTGAGAGCCCACCAAATTGGCAACTTGTTAACTTCTCTGGACTTTTGAGATACAACTAGTTAGCTAAGCCCAATTGCTTTTATCACCATAAATAAAAACATAATTTTATTTATTTTTTATTTTTTTACATGTTCACACAAGAAAAATGAGAGAAGGGATTCGAACTAATGACTTCTGCTTCATGAATTATGGTTCACAGCCAATTGAGCTACCCTTAAGAGTACTATAGTTTTACTATAAATCTCTTATAAATTGAGTAAAAAATTATAATGGTCTAAACATTTTCCTTCCCTTTAATCTTTACAAGGGAAAATTCTAACCATTTTGATTACCTTTATTTTGCAGGCTGGATCAACTTGACGAGCCTGCCCCCCTTTTCAAACTGTAAAAAATGAAGTGAAAATCTAGAATAGTGCGAAATAAAGCAATTAATTATTAAATGTCAAAGCAGCAATGAAATGCCAATTACAAAAGTAGTAATGCAAAAGGTAGCAAACTGAACAACAAAAGAAAAGGCTCTATTTAATATCAATCATTGTTCATGTGTCAAAGCCCATTCAACTGTTACTATATGTTTGCAAATTTCTTAGACTTTAAAAATAAATAAATTAATGTGAATATTAATTCTTTTTATGTCTTGGGACAGCCTGGGAGAAACTTGGCCCATAGGCCATAGCCCATGGGATCCATAATAGAGACCATGCTTCATGTTGGCTACATGGATCCAACTCGAGATATCAATTCTTGGCATCTATCGTTATTTTTCTTATTTTTAATTTTACTCATAGGTGTTGCTATGTATTTATTTTTTACTCTTTTTTTTTATTTTTTTTTTATCAAATTTCTTTATTATTTAATAAATAATAATTTTAAAAAAAAGGTAAAGAAAGGAGGGAGTCAGGGAGGTGTACCAACGGCGACGGCTATACCTGGGCATATACCAACGAGGAGGTGTTAGATTAACCGACGACGTCCCTAACATGAGTGAACAGTGGAGATCGAGAATGAAATAGAAAGGATCTGCACTTGTAATCATCAGTTGCATTGTTAATATCTAGGCTCGCAAATTAGCAAACACAAGATTTTGCGTTTGTAAAATTCTGGTTGTTGATGGGTCTTTGTGTTCTTTTTTTGCTCTCTTCTTATTTCGACTTGGTTTAAGAAAACAAGAAAAAAATAATAATATTTAAAGAAAAATAGAGAATAAAATAAAAAATTTATTAAAGTTTGTATTAAAAAAAAAAAAAAAAAAAGAGTTTTTGGAAAGCTAAAATGCATAATTTTGCTTAAGATCCTCTAAAAGTCTTCTCAAAAAAAAAAAAAAAAAAAAAAAGTCAAAGCTAGTAATTATTAATGGTTAAGTCAATCAACCCGCTAACACATTGCCAAGCTTCAGTTTTAAATTTTTTTTTTTTGAAGTCCCTTCAAAATTACTAATTAAAAAGGGTCATCAAACATCACCTTCAAATTTACTTGCACAAAATGCCTTTTTCTTGGTTGGATAGCGAACCCCTTTTTTTCTTGTTTGTGGGCATATTCTATGCTGCAAGTACCTTTCTGTCTGTTCCTCATGAAAGTTTAGTCGAATTTCCTTTGATTTCTCAGCCTAAGCTGAGGAAACCCATATTATTTTGTTGTTGTTCTGTCAAGGGACATCATCATATACGCATACGGCATACCTTTGTATTATTAGAGCATTTTTCTACTTCTGGCAAATGGGTCTTCGGCAGAACTTCCTTTTGATCACAGCTTCAGTGTTTTTCAGCGTTGCCACAGCTTGCTCCAATGGAGAATGCAAAGTTCGTTTGTCCTTTGAATTTTTTCGGTCATATATATTACCATATATATATACTTTTCTTATGGTTTTTAGCTGTAACTGTGAAGCTCCTGACCACTAGTTTCAATGTGTAGCTACTTGATCCATGCTCATCAGATGGAGATTGCCAAGTTGGACTCTATTGTTTCTCTTGCCCTCAAGGATTTTCAGGCTCTAGATGTGTTAGATCAACCACTACAAACCCATTCAAGCTCCTGGTAATCTAATCCTTTTTCTCTCTCTCTCTCTCTCACACACACACACACACACACGTCATCTTATTAGAATTTTTCAACCCAACAAAGTTTTGATTTAATAGCCTCTCAAATCCTTATCTTCTCCATTTATCCTTCCCACATATATAGTGAATTAAAATACACCTTCCTTGGCTTCTGGGGTAAAGGGTAAAAAGATTCTTGGCTAATATTATGAAAGGATCCATTGGGTAGGACTGTTCATCAATTTTTTCTTCGCAACTTTTTACTTTCTATCCAATCAATGAACATGAAAATTTTACTTTTTGACTTTCTTTTCTTGTTATATAACATGAAAATTATTTGTGAGTAGCTAGCAAATAATTAAGACTACTTTCTCACAAATTCCTTTTTTCTTGTGAACAGAATAACTCTCTTCCCTTCAATAAATATGCGTTCTTGACAACCCATAATGCTTATGCAATCGAAGGAGAGCCATCTCACACGGGGCTTCCTCGGGGTACCGTTACAAATCAAGAAGATAATGTCACTCAACAACTAAACGTACGATCTCTTATGCAAGTGCTGATATTTTGTGCAAATCTTCTTCTTTTTTTCTTGTTGATTTACCTTTGAAACTGCCAAACAAGCACATTCTTCATCTGCAGAATGGAGTTCGCAGCTTAATGCTCGACACGTATGATTTTGAGGGAGATGTATGGTTGTGCCATTCTTTCGGAGGAAAATGCTACGACTTAACTGCATTTGTACGTGCATTTTATCCCCACTAAATAACTTATTGAACTAAAAAGTGGCATCACATATATTCTTGCAATTAGATAACAGAATATTCTATGTGATATGGCGTATATAATAGGAACCGGCTATAGACACACTAAAGGAAATTGAAGCTTTTTTATCAACAAACCCAGCAGAAATCGTCACATTGATCTTAGAAGACTATGTTCAAGCCCCCAATGGACTGACAAAGGTCTTCACCGATGCCGGGTTGATGAAATTCTGGTTTCCGGTGACGAACATGCCCAAAAATGGTCAAGATTGGCCACTTGTCAAGGACATGGTTGCTAATAACCAAAGGCTACTTGTTTTCACTTCGATTAGGTCTAAAGAACAAAGTGAAGGCATTGCATACCAGTGGAACTACATGGTTGAAAATCAGTGTAAGAAGCGTTCATTATTTATTTTTTGTAATTTATTTTTATCTTCTTGCATCGTCATGTAATTTTTCTAATGCAGATCATCATAAGAAAGTTTTAAAAATAAATAAATAAGACCCTAGCTAATTAACTATATTAAAGGATTTTTTAAACTTCCTTTTTTTCTTTTGAGGAGAGGGGCTTGGGTCGGTCTTGCTCGATCTCTAGTACTTATTGAATTATTTAATGTACATGAATTGTATTAGGGTCCCCTATAACTAGGGTGTTTGGATTACACATACAAAGAGACTGCAGGACCTTTCTATTAGAATAGGTAAGTTTCGCATCTCAAGCTACCCAAAATAAGTGGGGTTCACATTTCTTTCTCTAGTTGGTTGGTGAGGATCCTAATTCATTTATTTATTTTACATGTCCGCACAAAAAGGGGATAGTGACCTCTGCTTTGATGAAACATGATCATAGCCAATTAAGTTACTCTTTTATGAATTAGAATCTAGAGAATATTCAGTTAGTTATATTAAAAGAGTATTTTTGTTTTCTCAAAAACTAAAAAGACAATAATACCCCTCAAATAATACCCTAATTCATTTATTGAACTCACATTAAAAGGTCCATTTTATAAGTAATAAATGGTTGCCGTGTAAAGTCTATACATTCGAATAATTGGGTATGACCCAAAAGTCCTTAATTTTTTTTTTTTTTTTTTAATCAATGAATGTGCCATTTACTTATTCCGAAACCTAAAATTTGCAGATGGAGATGGTGGAATGCAGGGGGGGAAGTGTCCAAACAGGGCAGAATCATCACCCCTTAATGACAAAACCAAGTCTTTGGTGTTGGTGAATTATTTTGCATCCATTCCCTTTAAGATAACAGCATGTGAACAAAACTCGGCGGATCTCATCAACATGCTCCATACTTGTTTTGGTGCTGCCGGCAACCGGTGGGCTAACTTTGTCGCCGTCGATTTTTACAAGGTACCTTTAAATTCCCACCCTTGTTTCATTCATTCTATTTTAGCAGGAGCATTATTTTATTTTATTTTTTATTTTTGGTAATTTAATGCAGAGGAGTGAGGGAGGTGGATCATTTCAAGCCGTCGACACTCTCAATGGGGAGCTCTTGTGTGGCTGTGATGATGTCCATGCATGTGTGGTATGATCTACTATTTGCCATTTTTACTACTTTTTTTTTAAAAAAAAAAATGTTTTTAACATATCTTTTTTTTACCATAGGCCGGGCTGTCCTAAGAGCAGCCCAGCTTGCCCCATGAAAATAGTTTTGCCATGGTTTGGGTCGTCCGCACACAGGCTGAACCCTACTTCTTGTTCAGAGCCCATCAGATTGGCAACTTTTTATGTTGGACTTTTGAGATAGAATATAGAGCTGGCACCCATTTTATCACACCACACATAACTGACGTGGCATAAGCTAAATAAAGGTAGAAATTTTTGTTTTTTTTAAGTGTCCATTTAACTCATGCCATGTCAACTAGTGTGTAATAAAATGAGTGTGAAAAATAAAATTATTCGTTAATAAAGATAGTACAAGTTTTTTACAAATTGAAGTGTTAATTCACTTGGCATTTACAACACTAGCCACTAAATAATTAAATTTAATTGTGGCTGACATAATAATTTCAGTTTATAAACCTACGTGACACTTACCACGTCAGCTACTAAATAATTAAGTTTAATTGTGGCTGACATAGCAGTACTATATATATAGACTTTTGCACTGATTTGTAAAGAAATTAAATACCCCAAACATTTTCCTAACTTTAATCCTCATGGGGGGAAATTCTAACCATTTTGATTTCCTTTATTTTGCAGCCTGGATCATCTTCAGAAGCTTGCACTCCATGAGCTTGGCACTCCCTGAAAATTAACACTTCGTACAGTAAAACCTATCCCTTACCCCAATTACGTAGCTCAACACAATATTCAATCCTATATAATTGTAAAAAATAAAGAAATAAATTATTCAATTTCAAAGCAGCAATGAAATATCAACTCTATTTTGTGACCTAAAAAATGTAAGAAATTATTTACAGGAAGCAAATAAAGTAACAAAAGTAACTCGGAGTCTTGGATGATACACAAAATGCAGATAGGGCAAAAGGTAGCAATCACTGTTCATATTTCAAAGCCCATTCAACTGTTTACTATACGTTTGAAAATTTCTTAGATTTTTTTTTTCCTAGTTTTTTTCGTGTGAATGTTAACTCTTTCCATGTATGGGTATAGTTATTATGTCTTGGCCCAGATTGGATAGAAAATTGGCCCATGGGGATCCATAGTAGGCTTAGTAGCCCATGCTTAATGTTGGGTACATGGATCCAACTCGGGATTGCTCTTGCAATATATCATTATTTTACTAATTATAGGTGTTGGTATGTAGTTTTATCAAAGTTCTTTATTCATTTAATATTGTGGAATCTGTCTTAAATACTGTTATTTTAATAACAGTATCTATACTGTAATTTAATCAACGATCAATATTGAATTTTAAAATTTATTTACTTTTAGAAGCTTCTAATAAGAGAGAAAATGAAGAGACATTTTGTGAAATTTAATCTTAACCGTTGATTAAACTACAGCATACAGCATATAAGCTGGATCCGTAAAATAACAGCATGTAAGGCAGATTCATCCAGTGATAATTCATTGCATTAATGCTATAATTAATCTTTCAATGTTATTGGCAGTCAAAGTTAAACTGCCCAAGAAGGACGGTCTTAAGAATCTAAGATACCTATGCTTTGGTTTGTTTATCAGAAAAGAATAAAAGGATAATAATAAGCTACGCAACAGGTAATCCTCCCCTAGTCCACCTCAAAAAACAATTGGATGAGGTGCTTGCATGAATGCACGTGCAGTGCACACAAAACAATATCTACTTATTCCGATTATATATATATAGTGATTATTGCAGCTGGCAGCAACATATTTATATACACGTCATTTGGGATTGTTATTTAGGACTATTACTTCGTCGTAGTAATTCTATTTTGCACAATTACAATTGTTATTGCAATGTAACCCGACCAATCTCCATATGAGAATGTAAAGTGTAAACTTGGGTCGGGTGGTGGGCCTAAATTCCGAACTCTAGTAGGCCAAGCAAGCCTATTAGCTA
This sequence comes from Corylus avellana, assembly GCF_901000735.1. Classification (NCBI taxonomy): domain Eukaryota; kingdom Viridiplantae; phylum Streptophyta; class Magnoliopsida; order Fagales; family Betulaceae; genus Corylus; species Corylus avellana. Next base: position 31,419,150 of record NC_081545.1, on the reverse strand, counting down.
GCTACTCATATTGCTAAGGGAAGCACGACATATACTAGCTACTCATATTGCTAAGGGAAGCACGACATATATGATATTACCCTTCCAACATACCAAATGTCTCGTTATTCCTAGCAAGGAATTAGGTGATACCCTTAACCTGTCATTAATCTGGTAACAATCGTAACTTACTAGGAAATAAGAAATTCAGTGTCATTAATCCGCTAGGAGTGTACGTACCTCCCAACAGGCGATATTTAGCAGAAAGTGTACTTCATTAGCTACAGGACGCAACTTAAAGGTCACACTCGATCAGTATTGCAACATATCAAAAGACGACACCTAGCTCACTACAAAAAATCTTGTGACCAGTAATGACACATTAATAACATGTGTGCGGCGTGTTACTAATTTGGATGTTACTAAATTTCTATTAGTAACATGTCAGAAATTGACACATCACTAAAGTTTAGTACTAAACGTGTTAATCAATTTGACACGTTACTAAAAATGGCACATTACTAAAGTTTAAAAAATTAGTAAAAATTTATTTCCGAAATTTGGACGAGTAGTGCTCCTAGGCCTGCAAGTTTTGTGTTTTTTTCATTAAAAAGAATTTCAAAGCCTTTACTATGATTCCAAGCCAAACTCTTGTTGCTTTCTGTTGGTCTCGAATCTCGGTTGAAATTTAAAACTGCCTAACCGCTTTGAAAGCGGTTAGTAAAAACCGCTAACTGCCTAGACAGTTGCGGTTAGCGATTAGTGGGTTTTGAAAATCCGCTAACCGCTTTTTTTAAAATAATATATATATATAAGTCATGAGTTTATGAACTTTTTTTGGTTGATTGAAATGGGCCTCAAGCTTCAAGTTCAACCATGTTGGTTCTTTTGGTTGCTTGTGAGTTTATGAACTTGTTTGTGTTTTATTTTATTTCTATGTGTGAGTTTATGAACTTGTTTGAGTTTATGTATAAGACTACAAGTGAAGTGATGATTTTGTTGTAATTTTATTTGTATATTATATGATGTGTAGATTTGTAGAAGGTGGCCAACAAGATTTTGATATATAACAATTTTTAATGCTAAAATGGCCATGAACAAAAAAAAAAAAAAAAAAAAAACCGTTTAAAATGAGCAAAAAAAATGTTTAAAGTGAGCCCAAAATCGGTCAAAAAAAAATCCCAAAAAATGCCCAAAAAAGCGGTTATCCCAAAGCGGTTAGCCGCTACCCGGTTAGCGGAGGCAGTTAGTAAAAATTACTAACCGCTTAGGCGGTTGCGGTTAGCGATTTTAGCCACTAACTGCTAACCGCAACCGCTATTTCACCCCTACATTTCCCCCACGGTCTCTGCCTTACTCCTCTATAGTGTCTTGGGTTAACAATACTCATGTAATTAAGAAAAGAAACTAAACAAGTTGCAAATAATTAATTAATTTGAAAGAGATAAAATGATCAGAAAAATCAACCATAAAAATCAGAGAAATTACCCATTAGAGAATTCGATATATGTTTGTTCCCCAAGTGGATTCAACCTGAAAAATTGAACTAAACTAACCAGAAAATCAGATCTAGAAAAATTTCAAACACCCAAACCCAGCGAAAAAAAATTTCTTCTCTTTTTCATTTTCTTCTTATCTTCTCTTCTTTTTCTCTTATCCTTTTCTTTTTCTTCTTCCCATTTGAGAGAAGACGGAGCTGCCAATGGGGGTATACTAGGCGTGAGAGCAAAAGAGGGAAAAAGAGAGGAAGAAAAAGAAAGAAAAAGTGTGGCAGGGAGGAAGAAAAAAGAGGGAAGAAGAAAGAAAAGAGAGAAAAAGGGAAGCAGCTGGCGCATGTTTCCAATGCCCATTGGTAGCGTGTCAAACTTAAGTAACTTTGGCACGTTACTAAAGTTTTTTTTTTTTTTTTTTTTTTGAATTTATTATTATTATTTTTTTCAGTTTTCGAATTGGTAACGTGTCAAATTTGACATATTACCATTTAGTAACGTATTACAAATTGACATGTTACTAAAAAATTTAGTAACGTGGTGAAAAATAATGAACAATACACACGTTACTAGTACTACATTTTTTTATAGTGGCTATGATCGTACGGGAAAAAACAAATCTCTAAGCTTACTCTCCAACTCTTTTGCAAGCACTGATGATCTGAAGATGGTCGCGTGATCATCTACATCACCATAATATAAATATGTAATCTTAATCAATCAGAATGATTTATTTTTCTTCCTATTTAATTTGTATGGTGGAACTCAAGAAGCAAAACAATGCTGTACGTTTTTGGAATTAGGTGTTTTACTAGTTATTGAGGCAGCATCTTAAAGCATGAGGGAGGTTGCCAACTTGCCAGGCTTTAATATGAAAGAAAAATCTTAGGTCAGGGAGGCCCTATTAATATTACTCATTATTCTTTCACCGCATGGCTTATATATGATAAAAAAAATAAAATATTTATTATCTATTTTTCATAAATTATTTTATCGATTTAGTTAAATCAGTTCAATCAGAAGCAGTATTTCCACGTTGTTGCAAGAAAAGCAGTATCTAATCGAGGAGGAGGCCTAAAGATTTCTGATTTGGTCTAAAAGATTCTTCACACCATAAATTAGAGAGAAAAAAGTAGCGGCATTCATGTGGTGGATGCATGATAAAAACTTCTTTAAGCCGCCGCTGTGTTGTAATCCAATCATATAGAAATGATATGGATCGATATATCACTGTCTGTCTTCACCGACTAGATGAATATAGACGCACTCATGAGTCACGGATCATGAACCAGGACACAAGAGCTGCAGTCAAAAAGTTGATGCTCCAAACTTAGTCAAAAAATTAGGTCCCGTGGTTTCAGACTCTTGACTATTGACTAATTACACAGTACCCAGTAAGTCGTGCTAAGTGGCATAATAATTTTCCCATGTATATATATGATCATCGATCTGAATTGAAGCATGTGAGTAGGTAGATTAGGAGGTATCTAACACATGCTACCAATAGAAAAATGTAAATATATTCTGATTATAGTACTCTTAATTAATTAGCATTAATTAGATTATTTATATCAGATCTACATGAATAACCAAATATTACTTTCCCTACCAACATGCTCTTCATGTTGCTTTGTGCGATCGAGAATAATGGGCTTCATGTTATTGGTGCATTTTTTAAACATATATATTATATAAATCATGCATGTGTGTCTGCGAGAGAGAAAGAGATGGTGTGCCTTGATATTCCTATATGAAAAGTTGATAAATTTTGGATGGATAAGAAGATCGATGAGGGGGATTGAAATTGAAACTGAAATTGAAAGAGCAGAAAAAACTTGGTTTTCACTGAGTCACTCACAAAGTGTCTGGTACTTGTCAATTGTTAGCTGTGGTACGAAGGATGATTACGAAATGGCCACGAGGGGGTAACGTGCAGTATATATGGACATAGTTGCTATTGTTGTTTGCTGCAAAAGAGGGAGCCCCACAATAGATTAAGTTCCACCCGCATTGTGGCCAAGCAGGCACCGGATCACATGGGTTTTGGTACCCCTTTGTAACATGAGGTTACCTAATGTGGGCTGGATGGAAGGGGAGGAAGATTTAAATATACAAAGTGAGAATGAAAGAAACAAGAGCAAAGACAAGCACTGGAGCATCAAACAAAAGGCAATGGGGACCTTCACACATGGGGTGGGGGTTCTTCAGCTTCTGCACTACTACTGGATCCAACCAAAAGCTGAGAATCTTTTGCCAAATGTTGGTTGGAACCACACACTTTGGGCAAACCCCTCATGCTAGCTAGCTACCTCATTTCATTAATTCTAATTAATCTTTCTCATTTGCTTACCATTCTGGTAAGGATATATATATATATATGAGTTCCAAAGAAGCAAATTCATGAATGTATAACTGCCTTAATTTATTGGATTACTAAAACGATGAAGAATGGAGTTTTCAGTTACCACTTATCTCAAAATTTTAAGTGGTTTTAAAGAGTTTTATGTTAGAGAGAGATCTCACTTAGGGAATCCATCAAAAGCATATTAATATACATATTTGAACATCATTCTAATCAAAAAGCTCAACCTAATGAACACATATAAGAGTTGTACCAATTGCGGGCCACCAAACGCAACTTTTCTCTAAGGGCATATAATCGTTCAAGCAGACTATAACTTTTATAATAATTTGTTGGAGAGAGAATCACTTAGGAAGTCTACCAAGAATAGCTTAATATACATATTTGGATACAATTCTAATCTAAAAGTTAAGTTAATAGGGAGTCCATTTAGGTACATTAACTTCTCACTTTTTTTTTTTTTTTTCTTAACGTGGGACACAACACTCACTCATGACAGTTCAAATTCAAGACTTATACTTTGATATCACGTTAAATCACCTTTATCCCAATTAATGAAATGAATATAATTAATTATTGGAATCATGTCCAAATATCAAGCATTAATTTCGTAGAATGCTTTAACCACTATATATGCTAAGACTTGGTAAAGTATGTGTTTATGGCATACGATCGCCTAGCATGCAACAAATTGGAATAATGAATCACATTTAGAAGAAAGGTGAAGAGGTTATTGAAAGAAGCATGAAGTCTTTGGTCATGAGTGATGAGTGATGAGCCAATGATCGATTTCCTGCATGCCGCTTTCAAGGGATAGACGAGGGTTCAATAAAGACGGCAGGATAGAAATTGATCACTACGCTTCCATATATCCTTGAATGATTGGGGTATGCCCAACTTGTTGAGTAAGTCAAAATTGCAACTGTGACCTTGGATTAATGGGTCATATATATTATAAAGATTCATCATGTATATCGATGGGTGTATGTTAAGTTAAGCAATGGTGACAATCTTTGTCTTTTCTATATTTTATGCTTTGGTTTGGTTTATCCATCCAAAAACACTACACTTTGGTTTTTTTTTTTTTTTTTTAGTTTAAAAAGGAGGAGATCGAGATAATAATAAGAAAATTTTACAACTTAAGGATGACAATTTGTATTCGCTTGTTGGGTTCAAGGTTTATTTATAAGATTATATAAGTTAACTCTAATTCGACCAATTTAATTAAACAGGTTAAACCTTTCAATCTTAACCCTTTAATTTTGTATTGGATTCGCGAATCATGTCAAAAATTGCATATTATTATGGTGCGTGTCGAGTTTGAGTTCTGTCGATACATGAATATAAAATAATATAAGTCAATCATAACTTGATTCGCCCATTTAATTGAATAGGTCAAATTCTCCTTAATCATTATCCTTTAATTTCTTGCTAAAAACTATCAACCCTATTGCACCACCCTGTTGGTGTAGGACTTTAGTATTGGGACAAGCCTGTTTCACATGCCTCTTACTCCTTAAAAAAATGGCAGAACTCAGAAGTAAGAGGAGATCCCTAGTTGCAAGGGATCCCTGTCCTGGGTGAAAAATGAATAAATAGGAGAGCACATGTGAATTAATATTGGAACAAGGCAGGTAAGTAGAGCCATAACTGTGGGTCGTGTAACAGTGAGCATCTATGGACCAGCACACGTGAGTTCGCCCCTGCCAAAATGGCAGTACTCTGAGTCTGCAGTGAAAATAAATATAGGGAGGGAGGGATGGAGGATTATAAAAACTATTACGCCGTGAATGCGTAATCTTTGGTGTCGTCCAAATTGCTGTGTTACCACTTACCAGTCTCTGACGTGAGTGCATGTACCGGTACGTGCACGATCTCACTTCTACACACAACTCTCGCAATTGCATTTGGCTCTGTGCTTTTCAAACTGAAAGAGACAAGATTGACACCAAGCTCAAACTGTAAATTCAACTTCCATACCATACGTGTCCTGCCCGGTGTCTATGAATTTATGTGCCTCCCCTCCTAATTAACGTTGTCAAACAAGACACTATAGATTTAAATTAAATCAAGTTAATTAAATAAATTAACCTTGTCATATTTATGGCTGCCACTTGAGTGAATCGTTCGAGGGGAAACTTTTAATGCATGAGCTCAGATGAGATGGACATCCGACTTTCCACGCTTGTGTGGTAGGAGAGGGACCCTTAAATGCAATTGGTATGCCCCAATAAACATATGGGTATTGTTCAAACCCGAACAGAAAGTGAAAGCCTCTGTTCCTTACTCCTTTCCCTATGCAATAATTAGAAAAATAAAATTATATATATATATATATATATATAATCGAGGGGGCTACAGCCTACATCAGCGTGTCACTCCAAAGTGAATGTGAAAGACATTGAAATGACGCTGTCTCACAGTTAATGTATGCATGGTTAGGATGTCAGTGAGCACTGATGCCTTCTGGGTTTTGCATTCTATTCCAGGTTACTTTGGAAGGTTAAAATGAGATTTAAAAAGAAAAAAGAAAAAAAAGAATGGCTAGATCATATATAGCTGAGTTGTGTGTGTAAATCCTTTTTGATTTTTAAAATATATTTTTTACTTTATTGAAAAAAAAAAAAGAAGAAGAAAAAGAATGGCGATAACCAGTAGTAGAAGTGGGAGGAGGTCATAGGAAGAGACAAAAGGAAAGGGACGCGAAAATATCAGAGAAAAAGAGAGAGAGAGAAAAGGAGGGACGACAAATCAATCAATTCTGTGAATAAAACAGGTGCTCGTGGATAGACCTACCACACGTGCACTCAATCATCAAATGTGTTACGCTTTCTCTCTCTCTCTCTCTCGCAGGATAAAGACGTCAAGAACTAAAAAACAATGAAATAGACATCTTTTATGGGAAGCCAGAAAGGGGTCCTCTTCTTGTGCAGAGATAGTACTACAGTTCTGCGTATTTATTTATTTTCTTTTGAATGTGGCAACTGAGATTGTTATTCTCAAGAATCCTGATTCTCAATAAATTCAATCCTTTTAGGCAACCCTTTCAAGGCTTTTTTTTTTTTTTTTGCTTTTTTAAAAAATAAAATAAATAATTTTAAAAATTAAATATTATTTTTATTTAACGTTATATTACAGTCAAAAAAAAATTAAAAAAATAATGTTACACTTACTTTCACTTGCTCTGCAATTTTTTTTTTCTTTTTTTTTTCTTTTTTTTTTTATCTGTTTTCACGTAATGGTACATAAATATTAAAGGGCAGTAGGTTTGGTTCTTCTTCTATAATAGCGACAAGTCCTTCTTAAAGCATCTTATTAATATTATGCATTTTATCAAATAAAAAGAATTATTTTCCACTTTACTATTTATTTTTTCAATATAAACTTGGGGAGTAGTTTGGGCCACCATTTGACCACACCCTCAATACAGGTATATCATTTGTGATACTTTTTAAAGCCAAGGCAGTCATTTAACCACAAATACTAAAAAACTAAGCAGCCTTAAAAACTTGGGAAAATTTTCTTAAATTATCACCCAATTAATAATGTTTTATTGTTTCTCCTAAATTTTTAAATGAGACAATGTTCTTTCAAACTATCAAAAATTTATCCCAAATTTAATAATGAGCGTTACATGAGAGTGAGTAAAAAACTAAGAGTATGTATAGCATTACTCAAATAAAAATAAAAGCTGATCAAAATTGAACACATCCAAAGGTTCGAACCTTGTGTGAGTCGGAGTCAATCAACCCAGAGAAAGAGGTAAGGTGGAGAGACCACCAACTTCTCTGGGATAGAGATTCCTAACAATTTTTTTGTTTGAATTGCTAGCAATTTTAGTAATTCGAACAGTAAATGTAAGAAAGTTAATATGAAATCCACTCGCTCAAGCAAAAATTGGGTGCTTGCCCACTTGTTTAGGCAAGTAAACTCCATATAAATTCTCTCACATTTACTATTTGAATTGCTAACTCTTCAGATAACAAAATTACTAAAGATTCAGATCTAGCTTCTCGGTGCAAATAACCGATAAACATTTTGGTTAGTTCAAATTTTCATTAAACAAAATTTAGATTCCTGCATTTATGAAACTGGGCTCTAATAAAGTGTTTTTTTAGGGGCATGCAACTTCACCGTTTTTTTTTTTTTTTTTTTTGACATGTTCACATAAAGGAAGTGGGAGGGGAGAGTCGAACTAGTAACCTTCGCTTCATTAAGTGTGGTCCACAGCCGATTGAGTTACTCTTGGAGATCAACTTCGCAGTTGCAAAGTCAACAATGTCACTTAGCAATTGAAGCAATTTTTTTTAGGAAAGATACGATTTTTTTTCTTATAAACAAAAAAGACTTCCAACCCTAGCCAATAAAAATTACACCGTCCTTAACACAAAAAAAAAAAAAAAAAAAAATTACACAGCGTGGACATTGGTTCAAGACTTCAAGGCTTGAAGCAAGAAAACAAAAAGAATATGAAGAGACCTAAGAAAAAGAGGGCAAAATCTTACTTCTATTGGACATGACAAAAGAGATAGAGTCAACCTAACCTATGAAAAACGTCAACGTTCACTAGGTTTGGGGCCTTTGGGCGAGTGATTAATGTTTTTTGGGTGGTATATTTTTTTGTTTTCTATTTGAAAAATTATTTTGAGTGATTATAAGTGTTTTGTGAGAAGGGGAGGACCCATTTATAGACCAAGCTAGGAGGGTGCCTTGGCTATCAAATTTTCTTTTACATGTTTTTATTTAGTTGTGTTTGTATTTTTAGACTTATAAATTAGATTTGACATCTACCAAAACAAATTGACCATTCATTCCTACTTTAATTATTTGTGAATGTTTTTATCTTGAAAACATAAAACAAAAACAAAAAAAGAAGAGAATTTTAACAAGTAACGTTAGTATAATCTTTTTATCCTCTCAAAATTGATATGACTTAATGATAATTTTAAAAGATACATCAACTTTGAGAGCGATAAAAAGATGGTCCCCAAATAAAGCAAAATTCTCGGCCTTATATGGTTGAGGATAAAAAAAGGAAAAAGATAGGTAGGAGGTTGATGATCAGGGGCTAAGATGACATCCACTTTAACGAAATGATTTAGAAAGAAGACAAAGAAACATGAATTGACCCAGTGAGGGGAGGGACAGTATCTCATACTGGTGTGAGAAATGGATCTTTTGCACTATGGCTTGATGCAATTTGCATTTTGCTAAAGACAATTAATCAACTGCACATGCATTTATTTGTAAATGCCCCACACAAATATACATTTATTTGTGTATGCATATATATATATAGAGAGAGAGAGAGATCAATGATTAACAGGAAATAATGCAAGGGAGAAGGAAAGGACTGAGTTGTGCAGAAAAAAGCACAAGAGAACAAAATCGAGGCCCTCGTGCAACTACTGGATGTTTCGATGTACATTTCAACTTTATTATTATAATTATTATGAATATCAATGAGGCAAAAGCAAAGGGCATCAGCTGCATGTGTGCGTGTGGGTAGACATTCCCCCTCCTCTCTTCTGCCCCCTCCCCCTATATGCAAATTTGCAAATGCCCCTTCCCTTCCTTCTTCACCCTTCACACTACTCTCTCTCTCTCTCTCTCCACACTTATTAATTATAAGTAACCTTTTCTGGCCTACCGTATGTATCCCTTCTGAAGTTCCGTGCATCTCCTTCATCCACTTAAGTCCTATCATTCATTCACATATCCCTATCTTCTTGTTCTCTTTGCCTTGCTCTCTTTTTTATTTTTTATTTTTTTGGAGTTTATAGCTCGAATCAATAACTTAGTATGTCGGCAATATATATCCAAATTGTGTGATCCATTTTAATTTAATACTTTAACATTTTTGGGAGCCCTTTATGCCACTTTTCATGCAATAATGATGTCTACATATTGTGGTGCAATTACCCAACCTCCAATATCCCGTCCAGCATGTATCAAATTAGGTGGAAAGGAGATTCTTCCGTTTATGATTCTCGCATATATTTTTAAAAATGAACAAAATGTTTTTCAATCCTTAGGATAAATACTTTGTAAAAAATATACTTCCAACATCACATCAATGGCAACATTTTGCAATCGATGGCTTCTAGAAATGTGCATAGCTTACATGTTACTCATGGCTTGCATGTTCTTCACGAGATCAGTTTGGAATAAAATGTCAAGTACAAAAACAACAGTAATAGAGGAAGCTTTTTAAATTACTTGATCTAAATTGAATTGAATTTTCTTTTTTTTTTTAAAAAAAAAAAAAAGGGGGGGGTGGGGGGAAGGGAGAAATGGCAATTAATCTGCTCATCACTTCTAAATATTCGAAAGTGGGACTGCATCTTTTGTGTCAAATCCCTTTCTAAGGATCTCCTTATGGATCCACACATTGTTCGAGTCACCATCCAATCTGCCTTTTATGCCACTTGAAGACAACCCATCAGCTTCAAAAAAAGAAGTCAAAAAACAAAATAAGAGTAGAAGAGATAAACAGAAATTACAAGACAAAGGCTGTCTCATTACAATCATATACCATGTTGATTAGACTGATGATCATCATGTACACCTACTGTACGGAGCCGCCCAATTATCTGTAATATTTATCGTGTATGTTCACAATAACCCTTGTCTTTGATTGATTCCCAATGCAAAAAAAAAAGAAAAAAAAAAAGAAAAAGAAAAAAAAAAGCACTTGTTCAAGGGAAATTTGTTGTCTATTTGGTTAATTAATTTACAAAATTACCTCTATTTGTCATGTTTCAACACTTACTCTAGCCCAAGACAATTAAACTTTTCTTACCTCTTCCTTTTCCTCCTCGTTTCCTTATGAAGTTGTCCCAAGGGGTTTCTCTCTTCAAGAGCAAAACTTTCATTTTTGTCTAGATTTGTTTGCCTCTTTTGAGGTTTTATCCGCCTCTCATAAACCTTTATCTATCATCTCAGGTAATATATTATTCGCCTCTCATGAAACTTTATCCATTGTCTCAAGCGATCTATTTTTGATCTGTCAAAAAATGCGGCCTCATTCCCTCCACATCCACCTTACCACCTCCGGCCTGCAACCCATTACATTGCCCCCTCTTCCCATATTTGCCATAACTTTCAAAATTGGTTCTGACAAAACTCAATCGGTCATCTTCAATAAGTTCCTCCCCCAATGCACACTTCACCACCGTCATCACTAGTCTCCTTGTTCCCGTCACTACATCCCTCGCATCCTTGCCATCTCAGTTGTTGGTGGTGTTTTTTTTTTTTTTTCTATACTTTTCTATTTTTGCAGCCCTTTTTTTTTTTTTCCTACCAACGTCCGAGTATATGGTTAAAGAATATTTCAAAGGTCATGTCTCTATTTGCGTCCTTTACATTGAAGGTTTGAGTAGCATTGAAGAGTATCGCGACAGTCATGCCCATGCTTACACCTTGTCTAACCGTCTTAAGTGGCGGCCACTTTTTTTAGTGTTCGTGCCAACAATTCATAAGGCCACGTCATTCATTAGATACAATTTTTTTTATTTATTTATTTACTTTGGTTGTTTTAGAGCATATTAATGGATTCACCAACCATTTTTCTTGTTTGTAGTTCTTCTCTAATGTACTTGATAAAAAAAAAAAGTTTGGCTATATCTAAAAGTTTCAATTGCCTGCCCTGTGTGGCATACCTCTTCTATGTGCTTTTCCTCGTGTCAGGAACTTTAAGGGGGGCACCCATAGACCCAGTTATGGGTGGGTTGGGGGATAAATTGTACTGTTGTGAAAAAAAAAAAAAAAAAAAAAAAGGAGGAAAAAAAGGTGAGGATGTATTTATTACTTCATTTTAGATAGTCAATCCATCGCACACACACCAATAAACAACTATAGTTGGTGTGTGTGAAAAGGGTTATTTTTTGCCATTAAATTAGTAAATACATCCCTATTCTTCTTCTTCCTCTAATTGTTTAATAAAAATAATATTTATTTATTTATTTTTTGTAAATAAAAATAATCTTTATTGATGTTGTTGCATGTTGCTAAAAAGAGAGATGATTAGGTACTCTTTTTTTAACTAAACTTGGGTTTACACTGTCTTTAAGGGGTAGGTTAATTGGCTGAAAATCGATCACCAATTCGAATTCTCCCTCCCCTTTTGTGTGAACATATAAAAAAAAAAAAAAAAAAAAACTTGAGTTTACACTATACATTTAATAAGTCTCATATATATTCATTGACAAAATGTTTCGAAAACAAATCCAATATGTTTAATATAATTATAGTTAAGGATATTTCGGGAAAAATTAAGGTTTTAGAGTTTTAGACGAATAGAAAACTCCAAATCTCCAATCATATTCAGTCAATTGATGTGACTAATAGAAAACTTTATTAGATAACACTTTTTTCTCTCTTCCAAATAAAAATATTAATCAACAATAAAAAAAATATTTACAAAACACTTAAAACTATTTTCACTCTTAAATTTTATCAAAATAATGATTTTTATTGTTAAAGTAATGATTAAGTAATTAAATGATCTCTTCCTATCGGCTTAAGGTTTTAAAATAACTGATAATTTAACATAGTATCAAAGTCAAATGTCAAATCAGTCCCTATTTAAATTAAATATTTCACATGTTGCGTCTCACCTATTAAAAGAGAATTTGAGTCCATGTGTTGAGCTTAAACTTTTGCTTTTGTGATAACTGGTAATTTAGCATCTATATTTTATTTTCTGTTTTTAAGTTAAAGATATTAAACAAACTCTCAAAAAATATAAAACATTATACAAATATTTATATAGGAAAAAAAAAAAAAAAAAAAAAAAAAAGCAGCCCCAAGACACGAACAAACATACTCAGGAATCAATTTTCGAACTCTTGAACAAAAATTTTCGTTTAAACAAAAATTCTCGAGGCCTGAATGCACGGAAAAGTTGATTTATCATTATTATTATTATGTTTTTGGAGTAGGGTCTTATGGAATTTCGTTTCCTTCCTTTCAGAGTTTACCAGATAAAAGAGTCCAAAAAGTCAACAGCAGACTTCTATGAACATAGCCTCTGTAGGAATCACAGTGCACAGCTTCAAACTGCTACAAGGGCCAGACTAGGTTTCAAACCTGCTGTTTTAGAGTAGATATACAACTCTCTCTCTCTCTCTTCACTTATTCACACGCTAATCAAGTTTCTTTTGTAATTCCAATTAATTTCTAATTGGGTGTTTTGCATGTGCCTCCTCATTTAGATATACCTTTTTTTTTTACTCACTAGTTAAGGCCTTTCTCTAGCTTCATGAATATAGTAATGCCCAAGTCATTTGCTTGAAGCCAAGGAAAGAAAAAACACACACACCTCTTAGGGTTTGGGCTCACTAGCCCAATGAAGTGGGCCAGCTAACCGAGGCCCAAATAAGCCTAATAACGATACCCACGTGGCTACGAAGCGATATGGTGCACCTACAAAGTACTAGTTAACCTCTCATACTTGAGTCAAACTCTAATTCCAACTCGACTGGCGATGTTTCAGAACCGATAAAAAAGTGTCATAATTCACTTTGAAACTTTAACATTCATGTGACATTTAACGCCGCCTAAGCTATGGACGTTATTGAAAAAACACTACCTTGCTAGAGCTATTGGCTAAACATCATAGGCAATTCATGTACGACTTAATTAAAAGACTATATTTAACTAGACTATGTAGATCGAGAGTTTTCTGAATAAAAGTATGAATTCAATCTCTTGATGATTAGATCGGTCGTTCTTTCACTTCTAGGGTTCCTTACGGATTAACTTAGACATTAAAAATATTTTCGTCGGCACATTCGACAAGCCTTTATATTTACTATTTTCTTTTTCTTTTATTCTTTTTTTTTTGAAAGATATTTTCTTTTCTTATAATAGGTATAACAGGGTTATTCCTTCTTTGTCTAGGCAGAGGTGATTTCAGTATCATTAAAAAAACAAAAACAAAAATCATTTTCTCGAAAACACCAACATTCATTATAAAGAATTTTTAGGTGTAGACATTTTACAATATCTGCCAAATTTAACTGCCTTCCAACCGCCTCAAATCCCACCCCCGGCGGCCCCACACACGCACAAACAAAGCCCAGTCTCTCTTTCTCTTTGTCAAAGATAAGTTAAAAACGTTGGGAAGTTTGATGGATAATAATATTTTATCTAGATTTTCTACCTTCTCTTTTGTGATTTCAACTACAAAATGTTCAGTCAATTGGCATCTTCAGTAAAAACTTTGCAAAATAAATAAAAAATAAAAAATAAAAAACAATTTTGTCATTTAATTTTCTGAATGTGCTTCATTTACTTTGAGGTCTTAGAATAGGGTCCCTCCTTGTAGGGTGAATGGTTTGGACTATGTGGCCTCTCTCTCTCTCTCTCTGTGTCTCTCTCTCTCTCCATCCAGTGGTGAGACCCATTATATATATGTACACTTGTGGCTAACTGAAACTATAGGAGCCCATACCATTTACAGTTCTTTGTGAAGTGCGGTGGAGCTTCTTGGGAGCATCAATGGCTGTTTTCATGGTGGTTCTTGGGGTGCTCTTGGTGCTCTGTATCTGCTCTGCTTTGTTGAGATGGAATGAGGTGAGGTACAGGAAGAAAGGTTTGCCTCCAGGAACAATGGGTTGGCCTGTATTCGGTGAGACCACCGAGTTTCTAAAACAAGGTCCAAGCTTCATGAAAAACCAGAGAGCAAGGTGATTCTTTTTACTTCAATTGGGTCTTCTTCTTGGTTGGATGTTACAGGGTATCTCTGTTTCTGTCTTGCATTATTGGTCAGAAACCTTTTGGTTTACTTTATTGTCTGTACTTTCTACCCTATGTTTTTGGCCAGTTACTGCTTCTTATATTCAACTAGTTAGTTTTATGCTTAAAGCTGACCTCTGCATGCCCTACTTATTTGTTAGTATAATTGAGCTTTTGGGTTACTGTAGCTTCGACTAACCCTTTGCAAATCTCATTAAGAAACTAACAATACCTTGCTTTCCTTCTGTTTGAAAGATGGCCTTAAAGCATTTAATCAAACTTTGTTTTTATAACTATATGACAAAAACATCCCTCTTCACACTTGTTTGAGTTATTGTAGTTGAGTAGGATGTTCTAGTTACTTTGTGATTTATCCTAGAAAAATAAATCTCATACAGTTTTGTTCATGTATTTTTCTCTTTTAATAACAGATATGGCAGTTTTTTCAAGTCCCACATACTAGGCTGCCCTACCATTGTATCCATGGAACCAGAGGTGAACAGGTACATCCTGATGAATGAGGCAAAAGGCCTTGTTCCTGGCTACCCCCAGTCCATGCTGGATATCTTAGGGAAATGCAACATTGCAGCAGTTCATGGCTCCACCCACAAGTACATGAGAGGGGCATTGCTTGCCCTCATTAGCCCCGCCTTGATCAGAGAACAGCTTTTGCCAAAGATTGATGAATTCATGAGAACCCACCTTAGCAACTGGGATAACCAAATCATTAATATTCAAGAAAAGACCAAAGAGGTTTGTGTCATAGCCACAATCCTAATTCCTCAACACAAGGCAGTTTCATAAAGTTCTAACCTTTTTCTTTTTCTCTGTTTCTGCAGATGGCTCTTCTCTCATCCCTTAAGCAGATTGCTGGTATTGAATCATGCTCAATAACGCAACCTTTCATGACTGAGTTCTTTAAGCTAGTTTTAGGGACACTTTCATTGCCTATTGACCTTCCTGGAACAAATTATCGTCGCGGATTCCAGGTAAATTGCTCTTCATAGTATTTTTCTCATTCTATACAGAGTCTTGATTTCATGGAATTTTTAATTATAATTTACATGCTTCACCATGTTTTACAGGCGAGGAAAAATATTATAAGCATGTTGAGCCAGCTAATAGAGGAAAGAAGAGCTTCCCAAGAAACCCACCAAGATATGCTCGGTTGCCTTATGAGAAGTGATGAAAACAGACACAAACTAACTGATGAAGAAATCATTGATCAAATAATTACAATTTTGTATTCCGGTTATGAAACTGTTTCCACTACTACTATGATGGCCATCAAGTATCTCCATGATCATCCTAGAGTTCTTCAAGAACTCAGAGTGAGTTACAACATCCTACTTCGAAATGTTAATATATTCTAGTATGGCATGCTTGTGGTGCTGAATTAATTTTCAAAATTTTGTAGAAAGAACATTTGGCAATTAGAGACAGGAAGAACCCGGAGGATCCAATCGATTGGAATGATATAAAGTCCTTGAGGTTTACTCGTGCGGTGAGAAATTTGTGGCTTTCTTTGAATACATTATCCGGTTTTTCAATAAAATATACGAAGTTGAATAAAATTTCATTTGGGTTTGCTTTTTCTCATGCAGGTGATCTTCGAGACCTCAAGATTAGCCACAATTGTTAATGGTGTTTTAAGGAAAACCACGCAGGATATGGAGCTGAACGGTGAGTTAAAAAAGTTTGTCTTTTTTGTGCTAGCTTCTATAGTCTTTTTATGGGCTCAAGAAGCTGTTTTGCAGCTACCATCTCTGTTTCGCACTTTCGCAATAAATAAGTCTGAAACCTAGCATTTCCTGTCGATCTAGGCAGATAATTCTATTTAAGACTAATTAACAAAGTGGGGAACTTTTCTTTTGTTTATAGTATGTGTGCTTCTTCGCTCAAGGTGTGGTTAGTTAGTCAACATGTGGTTTAGAGAGTGATGTGTATATATATTTTTATTTTAGATTCCACCCTTGGTGTCAGTCAAAATGTATTGTTAAATATTAAGCCGCGTTGGTTTGTGTCATGTGCCGGTGCATACCAGATACGAGTTTTGAGTGTCCCGCGTTCCCAATTATTGATGTAGTAGCTCCATCTTGCGTCCTGTGCATGTGAACGTTTCTCTATCCATAATCAACTGTGGAGTTCAAAAAGCTAATTAAAGCTTTTTTCTCTGTTCAGGATTTGTGATTCCAAAGGGATGGAGAATATATGTTTATACGAGAGAGATTAATTATGATCCTTTTCTATACCCAGAACCATTCACCTTCAATCCGTGGAGATGGCTGGTAGGTGACTGTTTTACTTTTGCTTTATTTGCCTGCATTATTCATGGAAAAGTTCCTAATGGCCTAATTACCTATGACTGCAAAAAGCAGGATAAGAGCTTGGAGTCTCAAAATTACTTCTTGATATTTGGAGGGGGGAGCAGGCAGTGTCCTGGAAAGGAACTGGGAATAGCAGAAATTTCCACTTTCCTGCACTACTTCGTGACTAGATACAGGTAAATATAGTGGTTTACCTATTTGTGTCAGGTGAAAACTGCAGTAAAAAGGTAAATAACTTACACAAATGTAATTTTTTTTTTCTTTCATTGCAGGTGGGAAGAGATTGGGGGTGATAAACTAATGAAATTTCCAAGAGTTGAAGCACCAAATGGGCTACATATTAGAGTCTCGTCTTACTAAATTAACTCACATATGTATTGTACAGAAGCAAGACAGCATATAAAAGAGAGATGATTGCACAATAATGTTCTAACAGGCTAGAAATTAATGAAACCGAGAGTTTCCATTTCTTGGCTAATTAATATTGCTCTCAAATCTGCCTTTGCTCTCAAGGACCAATCTCCCTGACCTTTGCATGCCTTCATTACCATCATCACTTCACTTCCAAACGAGAGTTTAAATAAAGAGAAATATGGAAACTATAACTAACAAATATATAAAAGTAGACAAGCTTTAAAGGCCCAGGGGCCTCAACCCTTCATTCATATTGGAGTTGGGCCATTTCTATGCTTCTCATCCTATGTAAAGTGTTGAAGCATGGGCCAATAAGAACATCCTCATCAAAGCTTTTATATTGCACTTTGCCATCTATCTGGGTTTGAAACCAAGGAACAATATATAAAAGAACAGAGCAATCCCAAACTGAATGGCCAATTCCCTGCTTTTGGAGCAACCAAACTACATAGAAAGCTTTCTCTTTGTCGCCCAAAGAGGTGGCAAACATGCAAGAATGTGGAATTCTAGATATGGATCTATTAATTTTCCCTTACCCAAACACGACCATATGATAGAATTCAAGTGGGCTTTAAGGAGAAAGTATGTTTAAGAACTCTTATTCAATTTACGACATAAACAATATGCTGAAAATCCAACCATAATTTCTCCTTGAATAGGAATCTTGAATAATTCATAAATATAATAATAATTTATTACTTATTTCAATTTCTTCTTTATTTAAGACATAGATGTTGTGCATCACTTGAACATTCATAATCATTTTAAAATATAATATTTTTCTCAATTTAATTATTTTTCTCTCTACGTCAGCTTTTCTTTTTTGGGTTGATAAAATTTTCATGCATTGAAAAAAAAAAAAAAAGGATTAATTACTTTTTCAATATACGTGGTTTATCCTGAAATCAAACTACCCTTCAATTGTAAAAAGTACCATAGATAGTACTTGTGAATATCTAATAAATGCAGTTAGTCCTAACCAATAATTTAATAGTGTGATATGTCAAACCAATTAGCAACTACCATGTGTCTCACATGAAACAATCAAGTTATGCATTTGTGAATTATTGCGCAAGTCTTCAAATATTTGCATCTGGTTATGATTAAAGATTCAAAAAGTGTGATTGAAAAATAACGATTTTAAAATGTGCGATTTAGAAACGTAATTTTAAAAAACGCAATTAAGCTTTAGGCAAAATTACTATTTAACCTTTAAAATTGTAATTTAATTACCATTTAAAAATTGTGTTTTCAAAAAAATACTTCATTACTTACGATTTAAAAACGCATATGCATTTTCAAATTGCAATTTTTTAAAAAATTAATCCTAAACAATTTATTATTTACAATTTGATTTAAAATCACTTTTTTTTTAAAAATTTTAATTTTAATTTTTTATCAATGAAACCATCCGTGTCTTCTTAATTCAAGAGGCTCTTCCAGAGACAGGCCAATGACCAATGGGACCTTATTGCTGCCTGCTATTAATGTCAATGGCTCAGTTGCCAAGAGCGCGTTGAGGTTATTTTCTTGTTGGGTTTTACTTTTTAGGCTTTAGCCCATGGAAATGGACCAAATGGTAGGCAATTTACCACTTCAAAATCATGCTGAAAGATTTCCAGAATTTTGATAAAGGACAGTTGAAATGGTAGCCTCTAATTCCTCTGGCCCTCTCTCTCATCTGAAATTGCAGAGGGCGTCCAGTGCACTAAGAATATGCTCCATTAAGAACGCGTTTTATCTGCAATTTCGTACATTAAAAATGATATTTTAAACCAAATCATAATTAAAAATGTTATTTTAAACCAAATTGCAAAAAACATATAGTTTAAGAGTGCATTTTTAACATCTACACATGGCACGTCAAAACGGACAGAAATTTGTTACAAAATAGTTTGTAGTTAATTCATACAAACCTATCTAATAAAGTGACATATGTCTCATATCTATTAAAAAAAAAACATGTGAGAAACACATATTTTTTTAAAGACATAATTTTCCTTTAAACTGAGTTGAAAGGATTTTCTTCAACCTAATTTATAAAAGTGACATGTATCTATTGAACATGTGAAAAACACATGAGTTGACACATGTGTCAATTAAACATGTGCATCTCACATGTTAATAAAAAAAAGGGATACATATTACTTTTATAAACAAAGTCAAGAAATTCTTTCAACTCGGTTCGAAGAAAAACTCTTTCATTTTTTTAATAATACGTGTTTCTCACATGACACGAACACGTGTCGTATGAATTAGAAATTTTAGAACTGTCTTTTGATGGAGATAGAAAACTGAAATGGAAAGACTGGTTCAACGGATACCCGCGTGAATATTATTTCACTTTATGGAAAAGTTCATAGTTCATAGGATATGGAAAAGTTGTGTCTTTGACGGAGAATTGAAAACTGAAATGGAAAGACTGGTTCAACGGATACCGCCGTAAATATTATTTCACTTATTATGTTATTCTCCAACGTGAATATATATACAATAAAAGAAAATAAATTGAATTGAGCTATTTACGCTATAGTTCGAACAACATATTGCTTAATCATTTAATTAATATTTTAACTATTATTCTTGTATATATGTGTCTCTAAACTTAAGAGGCCAATAAAAGAAAAAAAATTCCAACTCAAGATCTCGAGATAGATTTATTTAAACAGATAAATTTTATATAGACCATTTCACAAACTGTCAAATTTAAACAATAAATTATTAGAGATCCGAATTCCTTAATGTTGACCATTTCACAAACCGTCAAATTTAAACAACAAATTATTAGAGGTCCGAATCCGTTAATAATCTGCCATGGGTAGGCAACCTAATGTAGTGCCAAGGGTAGGCAACCTAATGTAGTGACAAGGTGCCAACCCAATGAGTGCTCCCAGGCCTGGCATATTATAGCATATGCCCCCAGTGCTGCAGTCATGTATAAATATTGACTAACAATCCGTTGGAAAGTGTCAAACACGTTTTCCGTAGAAAAATCCCCCTATTTCGTTTTCCTGTGACCAGGGAATTGGGGGTCCATTTGCAAGCCCAATTCTCATTTTCATATTTCTCTACTTTTTTGTTTTGGAACCTCTCCTATTAAATTTATTATTGTCTTTCAAGTATGTAATTTTCAAAATTACCTTCCTTAATTCAAACTCTGAAAAAGTGAGTGAAAAAAAATATTAATCTTTATAGAATCTCATAATAAATCAAAAGGATAAAAAGAAAGATAGGAAAGACAGAGAGAATTAAGGGTTGAATAATTTTAAATACAAATAAATTCCTTAAATTAGGATTAACAAATCCCTTAATTTATAAAATACAAATATCAACATGGATTTCTATTCTTATCAGCTTTCAAAGTAGTAAATAAGTTTTAAAAAAAGTAATTAAAATTATTTTCGTGATCTCAAAAAATCCTTTGCATTTAAATGGAAGTACATTGAGAGGGGATCACGTGACGTGACCAGCCAGGGCTCCCCAATATAACGGCGAGATTAACGCAAAAGAGAAGAGAAAGCTTTTACTCTCCCAAACAAACCAATACACGTGTTAACTTCCTGATCCCACACGCTTTCTTTATCACTCCTCCCCATTCCCTCCGCATAAAAAGATTCAAAACCACCTCCTTTGTCGGTGTTATTCTCTCTGCACTTCTTTTTCTCTCGTGACGTGTCTCCCTCCAACTGAAAATCAGATTAATTAGGAATTTTTTTTTTTTTAAAAAAAAAAAAATTAGTTAATGCCATATACCGTTTGAGCACATATTTGCTCCTTAAATTGAGCAATTGTAGACTGCAAATTTCTTATTCATGTTGTCCCTATTTATGTTTTAAATCCATTAAAAGGAAAAGAGATCTAGCATTCGTAGGAATAACTTAGAGCATTTTTAACGGAAGAGCCATATTTTTATATAAAATGACTTCTCAAAATTTACTTTTATCTAATTTAGTTAAGCTATTTTTAAATGTCTCTATTCTATTAAAATATTATTAAACGTAAAAAAAGTTTTAGGAAAAATGGGAAAAATAAAACATGCAGAGAAAAAGTAGGAAAAGATTTGGAAAAAAAGAGAAAACAGGTAAGAAAAACAATGAAAAATAAAATAGCCCACTTGAAAAGTGCTGCTATAGTTAGCCTTTTTTTTGTTAGCTCTTCCAATCAAATATCTATTTTACTTTTTTTTTTTTTTTTGCTAATCTAATGTATGGAGTTTTTAAACATTTGAATAGTTATTTTAGATAAAGTAACATTTGACTATTCCATTAAGAATGCTCTTCCATTTGGCTATTTTAGATAATGCCAGATTTTGTCCATTCAAAGGTGATATGCTTTTAAAATTATACCATTATATCAAGATTTAATAATAATTTATTTTAAATTTAATGATAATTTATATTTAAAGGAATAAAAAAGGAACAAAAGTCTTAATGCAGCATTAAGTATATTATAAATACGAAGGGTTAGAATTTACATTTACTTAAAAACACGTTGACCTTTAATCTAGAGGAAGTAAAGTAAAGAACAAAGTATTTAATTTAACAGTGACAGATCATTACTATTTGACCCCCCACATGTACCGTATTGGACCAATGCCACCTTTCCTAATTACCCTTTGCTTCTCATTTTACCTTCTTTTTTTTTTTTTAAAGCAATCACTTTATAGTGCGATTGATATTGCTGTTTTATAGACAAAAAAAAGTATAATTTTAAAACAAATAACAGAAAATGAACTATTTGGGGATTGATTTTTTAAAAAATTACAATTTAAAAAAATAAAAAAATTAGAATCTATAAAGTATAATTTTAAACTAAATAACAGAAAAATGAACTATTTGGGGATTGATTTTTAAAAAAATTATAATTTAAAAAAGTAAAAAAAATTAGAGTCTATAAAGTATAATTTTAAACCAAATGACAGAAAAATGAACTATTTGGGGATTGAATTTTTTAAAAATTATAATTTAAAAACCTAAAAAATATGAGTTTTCAAATAGTAAATATGAATGTAATTTTTGAAAATGTGCAATTTTAAAAATTAAATTTTTTTTTTTTTTTTAAAACGCTTGATTACGTTTTTAAAATCACACTTTTAAATTGTAAATTTTTAAATTATTATTTTTTAATCATACTTTATAAAATCGTAAACTCAACGGAGCTTAACCATCAAAATTAAATCAAACCGGTTGAATCATAGGGAGTTCTGTTGTCACAAGACTTACAATTGATCATGGAGACAACTTCTGTTTAACCAAAGAAACCCAATCTCTATCTCGCTGTCGCGCTGTCATTGGTTGTTTGCACGAGCACCGGCAGCCTTTGAACAAGTCATAAAAGTAAAACCTTAAACATTCGGACGCGTCTCCATTTAACCCTCCACTCGTGCCGATCTCCGCGGACTCGCACGTGCCAACGCCTACTCCACTATTATATTCCCACACAAAGTCTCCCTCTCTCACCCTTCAAAACCACCCCCCCACCTCTTCACACTCTTCAACTCTTTCTCAAACTCTCTCCCTCTCTCTCTCCCTCTTTCTCTCTCTGCAATGGCTTCCACTGAAGCTTCCGTCGCCCCAACCCCGTTGCTGAAGGATGAACTTGACATTGTGATCCCCACCATCAGGAACCTGGACTTCCTTGAGATGTGGAGGCCATTCTTCCAGCCTTACCACCTCATCATCGTCCAAGATGGTGACCCTTCAAAGACCATCAACGTCCCTGAAGGCTTCGACTACGAGCTCTACAACCGCAACGACATCAACAGGATTCTGGGTCCCAAGGCCTCCTGCATTTCATTCAAGGACTCTGCTTGCCGCTGCTTTGGCTACATGGTCTCCAAGAAGAAGTATATCTTCACAATTGACGATGACTGCTTTGTAAGTTCTTTGATTTATGCTGTTTTGCATCTCGATTTTTGTTTCTCGTGTGAAAGTTTAGATCTTGCTCTGTTTTTAGGTTTGGATTTTACGATTTTTTGTTTCAGTTTTGTATCTATTTGGATGATTTGGTTTCTGGGTGTTGTTGATTCTGAATTTGTTTGTGTGCTCTGCTTGTTTTTGTGTTTAATTCGATCTTCCCTTTTGACACGATATTGTCTGCTAATTTTATTTTTGTGCGTGGATCTAATCTTCATCGATTTCAATTTAGCTAAAATGTGTTTCTGATCTGCAATTTTGATTTTAAGCTTCAGATACGAACGAATTCTTCGCGTGCTTCAAAATTAATTAATATATGTGTTTGTCTATCATTCAGATCTGAATTCTTGTGCCAATCTGATTATTCAACAAATCTAAAAAAAAAATCTGATTTTCACAGCATTGGAATTGAATAGTCATCTCTAGTATTGTGTTGACCAAGTCCTGCTGAGGGATATTTCTCGCTCGGTAGTCTGGATTGATTTTTCCAAATTTTTTTTTTGGCCCTCATTGTGATAGTGACATTTGTAAGTTTGTCGGTAATGCTAGATTTTTAGCATGTTTAAGCCCTTTTTCCAATCTATATTAAACAACAAACTATTCTTATTCTGCGTTTGGTAGTGCATTTTTAAATTAAACCGCATAAAGTGTATAGTTTGGGAGTGAAAATGTTAAAAAAATATGCTTTTTCAAATTGCAAGCAATCGATTTTTGAAATTGCCTTATACTTTCATGTGAGATTTGAAACTTCTTCACATGGATCTATCTTAACTTGGCTCTCTATCGACAGACTGTCGTCAACAATCTCAGAAGTGGAGTCAATCTATGCTTTTTGAATAATGAGTGAGATGTTGCTGTCATGATTGTATATATCTTTTTCTTAGATCTACAGCTGTGATTTATTTATTCATTATTGTATGATTGTACCCTGTTGTATTATTATATGCTCCTGGAAAGTTTTTTATTATAAGATGGATCTTCGCATATTCGCATTTTTTAATGAGATGTACCTAAAGAGATAATAGTAACTGCAAATTACCTAACTGCCCTGTTCCTTACACTAAAAAGGGTAAATACCATTCTGCTTCCCGCTTGTGCTTTGGTTGACCTTTGCAATGTTTGGGAACTTGCTGGTAATGCTATGACCATTTTCTTCATTTTGATCATTTGTTATGTCCAAAGAAATTTGATTCAAATTGTTTAAACTTGGGCATGCATCTTCCTAGCACATTGTTTCTTGGTTTGACGTTAAGAGTTTATCTTCTACTGACCTATCAAAAGATGTTTGTGTTTTTCTTTTACCTTAATCACCAAACTGATGTTGTGGTAATTTGTTGATGCTTAGGTTGCCAAAGACCCATCTGGAAAAGCAATCAATGCACTTGAGCAGCACATCAAGAACATCCTCTCCCCATCCACCCCTCATTTTTTCAATACCCTGTATGACCCTTACCGTGAAGGTGCTGACTTTGTTCGTGGATACCCTTTTAGTCTACGTGAAGGTGCCAAAACTGCTGTTTCTCATGGCCTCTGGCTCAACATACCAGATTATGATGCACCTACACAGCTTGTGAAGCCTCGCGAGAGGAACACTAGGTTAGCAGTTTATTCATTAACCAAAATGATTTGAAATTTCCCTTTGTAACATAATCCTAAGTGCTATGATTTTTTGTTTTTTTTTAAAGGTATGTGGATGCCGTTATGACAATTCCAAAGGGCACCTTGTTCCCCATGTGTGGAATGAATTTAACATTCGACCGTGAGCTTATCGGTCCTGCAATGTATTTTGGTCTCATGGGTGACGGTCAGCCTATTGGACGTTACGACGATATGTGGGCAGGCTGGTGCATGAAGGTCCCCTCTCATTCTCCTTTGATTCTCCTCTGATTACTCTCATAGTTTACCTTCTAGTTTCATATTTGTTTTCGATCTTTTCTAGCATTAGTCCTCCTTGCACATTTGAAAAGTTATGGAACATTAACAGATTTCTGATTGATGATTATTTAGGTGATATGTGACCATTTGGGATTGGGAGTCAAGACAGGGCTGCCGTACATCTGGCACAGCAAAGCGAGCAACCCATTCGTGAACCTGAAGAAGGAATACAAAGGCATCTTCTGGCAGGAGGAGATCATCCCATTCTTCCAATCAGCTGTTCTTCCAAAAGACTGCACCTCTGTTCAGAAGTGCTACCTTGAACTGTCCAAGCAGGTTAAGGAAAAGCTTGCTAAGGTCGACCCCTACTTCGACAAGCTGGCGGATGCCATGGTCACATGGATTGAAGCTTGGGATGAGCTAAACCCGGCTGGAGCTGGAGCTTCTGCTCCACTGCCCAATGGCCAAAAGGCCTAATTGCAATTTTGATAGAGAGCCAATGCCATCCATTATCTTACTATAGTTTTTGCGAACTGTCGGTAGTTTTAGTCGTTGTGATGTTTAATTATCGTATCTCTGGCCCATTTGGTTACCTCTTGGATTTGCAGATTGGCGGGTGTAATTTTATTTATTGACTTCATGCTATGTTATCCCAATGAGCTTAGAGCAATAAAATACTCCATTTGATTTATTTACCAGGAATTTCTAGCTATAATTGCTTGATTGATTGACAGTGATTACACTCCTGTCGGAAAACAAGTGTTTGTGGGTGGGACATGTTTTTTTCTTTTTCGTCTCCTGTGCTGTCAATATCATCATCAGCAACCTCTATAACTTACCAAGGATTTGAATTTTGAATTGGGAATAATCGAACTGTTGTGAGACGCCTGCAAGCACCTGGTCATTGCTCACTACTCATTAGATGGAATCATCAATCATGGATGTCGGTGATGTTGTTAACTACTGGAAAATGTATGACTTGTACATAAGAATCCTCAACTTTGTTAGTAGTAGTTTTATTTTTTCGTTTCTTTTAAAGATGAAATAGATAAGAGGCGTACAAAGTTGCAGTTAATCACATGTATGAAATTTGAGTAGATGATCATACTGAGTGAAATATGAAGCTCAACCTACCTAAGCTGAGGCTTGCGGCTTGCGCTGTAGGATTTTCATCGTAGATACCGGTTGCAAAGTTTTGCATATTTCCAGATTTTACTCTACGGAGAGAAAAAAAAAAGCAACTACGGAAAAACTACGCCGTTGCCGGGGATCGAACCCGGGTCACCCGCGTGACAGGCGGGAATACTTACCACTATACTACAACGACTTGTTGGATTGATGCTAATGACAAAATATATTTAAATACTATTAAAGTGATCCTCTTTTACAAACGGATGAAAAAGATGAATGTTATCAAACAACCTTAATTAAGAATTTGTATTTGGTGATATAAGTCTCGAATTGACAAGTACGAGTCTTAGAAGCTACTATTTCGTACAAAAATGTAAAAGGATAGAACTAAATTCAGGCCATCTCCCGTAAACTCCACTTAAATTATACTAGTATTGGGTAATGACTCTTAAAACTTTATAAACTTAATTAGATGAAATAAGCTTGAAATTTACATACTCTTTTTTAAGTTAAAATTGGTCCGAAAATATCGTTAAGATCTCATACGCCGATTTTAGTACAAAAAATACTTTATTCTTTTGGGCAAAAATGGTTGAACAAATCAAATTTAATAGAAGTAATGTTATAAACCACACCAAGATTTTTACTATGTTGACATGATCCTGTCAATCCACCCTTACTATTGGTTAAAAAACATAAATAAATAAATACACACACATTACAAATGAAGCAACCCAGGGACTTTTTAATATAAGGCCACACCACATAGAGCAGTTGAAAGATCTAAGTTTTGAATAGCAGGTGAACAACTCAGGAACTTGAAATAAATAATAAAGTTTTACATTAAGCATTTCCAAAACTCAAAATTTCCCACAAATTCACTTCTAATATCACCACACTTTCTCAATTCCCATTTTCTTAAGAACCTGATCTCTCTCTCTCTCTCACTCTCTCTCCCTTTACAATCCTCCTAAACACGCGCGCCCACATTTTAAAAGGAGAAAGCAAACAATATTTTGAAAGGAATAATAATATAATAGCAATGGGAGAGCCGACAGAGAAGTAGGGCAGGGCTTGAATCATGGACACTCTCCCCCAAAATGAAGTCGGATTCATGAATTTGAGGTGGGCTCCTCATCCTCATCCTCAGTCTTTTGACGCTTGGCAGTAGGCTCTTCACCATTTTCATGGTTAATAGTTCCATTTAATGCCAGTGGACCCAGAAGGGAGATGTGCTTGCTGGTGATTTGGCGACCTGCCCTCAGCTTCGGGCCCCAATGCCTTTCAGGATTTGGAAGGAAGCGCGTTACCTTCTTGGCTTGTGCTTTGCTAAGAGATGCAACAGCTCGAGCAAAATTAGCCTGTCAAAATAGAAAAAACAACAACCATAGAGACAACAACTTTCAGTCACACACCACATCTGTCTCACTCTCTCTCTCTCTCTCTCTCTCTCTCTCTGAGTGAGTGATTGCTCGTGCATGTGCCGACAGTGCATAATAGGTTGTGTTCTGACAACGTAGTCTAAAGGGCATGCAATAAACTTACAAAAAATGAGGACATAAAAGCAATAGAAAATAAAAAGAATCATTATAAGCCAAAAAAAAAAAAAAAAAAATGCAATTTGGGAGATGTCACGCACTTGCAGAACTGGTTCCTTGGCAAGTATCACACTTCCTGGTAGATCTGCTGGTTGAGTTTTCACCGGATGACTTTTGACCTGGGGATAAAAGGAAACCACATATTAAATGCATGAAATGCCAGCGCTTCTAAAATGCTCACATTTACTACTTCGAACAAATAATAGTTAAAAAAAAAAAAAAAATTCTTGTGCAGTTGAAATGTAAAGAATAGCCTGTTGATGTAACCCAAAGCAAAAGCAAATGACATGGTGACAAAAAAAAGTGGCAATTTTACCTGGTTTCTAGGAAGACTCGAGGAAAATCAAAAGAAAGAAACAAAGATGGAAGCAAAGGAACCTAAAGAAATGGACATCTCAAGTATATGCATATTTCAAAAAGATAACAGAGTGAAAATGAATTCTTACCCAGCAGCGCATTATATCCCAAATGACATCCATGGGAGCATCTGATTTCAGCCCCAATGGATTTACATGGGTACCGGATATACGGTATCCAGCATTGATCACAGCTGAACGGAAGATTACTGCTGATGGGGAAGTGCATTTAAGAGTGGCACAGAGGTTGTGCAGGCTCAAAAATAGGGGAACATCAGGCAGTTCCTGCAAACAATATACTCATGGAATAAGAATTCACATATAGGTAAGACGGTTGTCATAAGGGAACAGGAGATTTATCAATTGAAAATGTCCACGACACAGCCCATAAGTTGGGCTATCTGAAACAAAATCCAAAAGGCATTTTTCACGTCCTCTAAGAAAACTAGGCAAAACCAAATATGTAAGAAAACTATATCAATCTTTACGTGGAGACCTCCCACTCATTCTGTGAAGATATTATAAATTGAATGAGGCACATTTAAACATGGTGTGAACTAGGCACCAATCTTGGGAAAATTTGAGAATTACCAACCAATCTCTTGGAAAACGCTATAAAGTAAACATACAGAGATATGAGATCAAGCCAAAGAAAACAAACACACCTCCGATATTGTTGTCAATACAGCAGAGATACGATCATACGCAGGATACTTGTCCTTCATAGATTTCACATCTGCAAGTATGGAAGTTACCCATTCTTGATCATGTATAGGAGCAGACCATATAGGCCCACCCATGTTAAACTTCTTCCCACAGTCGCTGCAATCTTGAGGAACAGCAGGACCAAACCCAGGCAGATATCTTACACTGTTGTTCTAGAAGATGAAAAGGATAAAAGAACAGAATATTGTCAAATTTTGAATTGAACATAGAAACAAAAAAATTGGTCACACTTTCTCAAAAAAAAAAAAAAAAAATTGGTCACACATAACTTGCTTAATATATATATATATATAATAAATGAGCACTTGGGTCTATTCATAAAAACCAATGCATTGGTGGTTTACAAGGACTAATCATTAATATTTGATCTACTTTCCCTTCTTATTTTTTAAAGAAAGACGTAATACTTTTTTCTTAAAAAATAACTTTTGTAAGTTTTGACAAATGCATTTCTACAACAGAAATTTCCGTCTATGCTCACTGTCATAGTGTCATCTAAAGAACTAAATGTAGCATCAGTAATCAGACACTGCACAATACAAAAAAGTTCAACACGAGTCCCAGGCTCCCATATCAATTCTCCCCATCCCCACCTCCACTGTTTCTTTGGACCATATTGCAGGTTGCGTGATGCTGGAGTTGAGACGCTGAAGTATTTTATGGCCCAAAAAAATATAACAATAACCAAATTGATCGTATACACGCTCGTGGCAACACAAACCCTACTAACACCTACAAAAGCACAAACCATTTTGTGATCTCCAACCTGCTGGCATGTCCCATTATATAAGATAGGGTTCAGCATAGCACAGCAATCATGAGTTCATTTCTGACAAATATTGCTAGAATTACCACTAACCAGGTTTATGAGGATAACTTGGCATAAAATACCCCTAGGTTACCCTTAAAAAAGTCGTTTTCTTCTTTCTTTTCTTTTGGGGTGGGGGTGGGCGGAAAAGAAAGAACCTGCAAATCAGTCCATTTACTTCCAAATTTGGTTGGTTATTATCCTTGATAATATCTTTCCACCTCAAACAAACCAAAAACAACCCACTGCCATGTCCAGATGTAAGCATGCAAGCAAGAAACACATGAAGTAATTTGTATAATCTACGCATTTCAAAGTCACACAAATGAACCCAAATGCATCTGCACATGCATGATAAAACCATGGTAATTAAGGAGCAGGGAAACTATTATACAAGCTGTTAGGGCCTGCCCTTGAGGAGTTCTTTAAGTGAAACCATAATATGTTAAGAACACACTTAACCCAAAAGCTTAATCGTATAGGTTTAGGCTCAACCATGCTGTATTAGTCATGCACAATTATGACGTCTTTCTGATGTAAGACTTGACCATTTCACTCTCACGTGTATACTCAACACAAGCAAACCCACGCCACCATAAGAGTATGTAAGAGTATGGAATATCTTAAAGCTCTTTAGAGCAGAACAATACATCCTAAGAAATTTTTTAGTAACCTTCCGTTTGAATTTTCTATGTTATCCAAAAAATATAGTTTAAGCACTCTAATGTGACATAGTCAACCAGAACTAGGCAAGCATGGTGTTAAGCTACAAAGCACCAATTTCATATCAAATCGAGATGTACGCACCTTGGAGACTGTCCTCCCAATATGTTGAAGATGGAAAGAATCACAACCAATGCACTGATAAACATAGGACAGCTTAAGGGGAGTGTTTTTCATTGCACTTGCAGAACTGCAGCCAATTAGTTCAGCCTCAGGTCAATATCATAACAAAGCGCTATCTTATCCTAGAAATTATAACACATAATTCTACCAGCTATGACTGAATTCATTTCAAAGTAGATAGGCCACCTACGTGTATATGCGAACAAAAACCCGAACATAAAAGTTCATCTTAACAGATAGAACCGGAACAATGTACCGCTTGTACCGATTTGCATGGCTCTGCATTCAATAAAAAAGAAACAGGAAAATATGCATAAGAGTTGTCTGTACAAGAAGTATATTTATTTTATGCATAAGAGTTGTCTTAACTAGTGTTAACCTTGAGCTACAGGCCAAACAAAGACAGAAACCTAAAAGGAAAGTTGTGATGGCAGGACTAAATCATTCAACAGTCAATCAGAACATCATAGCAGAAATTTTCAGAATTTGAGTGGAATTAAGAGTTACTCATAAACATTTTAACCCTTAACATGCTAATGTCTTTTTGATTGTTCACATTTCAAAAGGAAAAACATTCTCTCTCTACAGTTGTTTTCTTGGCAGAACTCTAGGCTAACATCTTGTGGGTGCAATCTTGGCTTCTCTAAACAGATGATCATGATGAGTTCAACCATAGACCAGAAGCAATTTTTTAATGACTAAAATGTATATTACATTTGGGGTTCGAGGAGAGGGGAGAAACAACAGTAAAGCAAATTGCAAAGTGCTTATTAAGCATAAAGTTGGCAGGCTTTCATTGATACCCAAGAAGTAAACACTGATAATCTTTTTTATACAAAGTGCACCAAAAAGAAACAAATACATGATCCTCCACCTCACATATATACAAGAATTTCTAATCCTAAGGTACACAAAACAGAAGAAATTCAGATCATTCAACCCTCATGCGGGTGCCCCTGATAAGTGATTTAATATCTGTTATACACATTAAAATCCTGCTCAAACAACTATCAGAGGTATCACCTGCGCCGCCTAGACTTTTTAACATATGCACATGAGCCTGTAAAAGATTGCCTGTGAAGAGGAATCTTCTAATCATTTTATTCTAGTGAAGAATATTTCTATTATCAAATGATATTATGGGAAAAGGACCGGCAATTCCTTGACTAGCCCTTCTCTGAAGATATACAATTCTAACCACCAACAGAAAACTTTAGGCTATTACCCCATCCCACATGGGTGCCTGGGGAGGGAGATCTAAATACAGTCCTAACCTTGAGCAGTTTGCATTAAGTGACTACTCTCGAGAATCAAACTCACTTGCACTTGACAGCTAAAAACATTGCGCCAGACCCCTACTTACAGAAAAGATAAATAGTTTGTAATGGCACTGCCAAACACTACCCTAAGATAGAGCAATGGAGAATACTTCGTATACGGTCAACTAAAACAAAAAAATATACATGCAAAAACTCAGACAACCAAAACTGAAGGAAACAAAGAAAGATAAGAGGACAGTTGAACAGCTCAAATAGTTTGAAAGTTTCCAGAATTGTACAAAAACATTAGGCAAACAATTAAAGTGAGACATGAAGTGACATCGCTAATATCAGTTCTCTCTGTTTCTGGAAAAAAACACAAGAAAACAAAATAAAATAAATAATCTTTTCAATAATGTCTACGTG
Organism: Corylus avellana; assembly: GCF_901000735.1. Classification (NCBI taxonomy): domain Eukaryota; kingdom Viridiplantae; phylum Streptophyta; class Magnoliopsida; order Fagales; family Betulaceae; genus Corylus; species Corylus avellana. The sequence continues at coordinate 31,386,898 of NC_081545.1, read as the reverse complement.
TTTTGGAAGAACATAGAAATACCTCAATACAGGCAAGGAGGATCCTCAAAGCCATTTCATGGCAATATTTCCCTCTCAGTGGATAGGAACCATATCTAATATCACAAAGTTGGTAAATGATGAGCCTACTAATCCAACCACTTTTCAACTAAAGGTGAGGCCAGTAAAAAGGCTTACTTGGAATAGCAAACCTCCCCGCTACTCCCACAGAGTACTGCCATATCAGTTGCTGTACACATCAGCATGCCCCCATCAGCAACTGATTGAACTGCAGAGTCCAAGAACACAGAAGGTGCACCATAAGGATCAAGATCAACCTGAAACACCAACAGCCAATAAAGACTATTGAATACTGGCTTATTCTTAAAATTTTGAAAAGGACTATGCTAACTTTCAATTCAATTATATCACAACAACAGTTAAGATGGGCCAGTAAGTGACTCCTGCGAGAGTGAGAGACAGGGAGTGGAGCAGGCAATTAGTTATTATTCAGATAATTTGGACTTCAAAGCATATTCAGAGAAACCATCTATAGATGCCATTTATAAAAAAATATATATATAAATAAATAAAAATAAAATAAAAAAATAAAAAAACTTCTTTTCAGCAAATACATGTACCTAGAAAAAAAAGTATATGCATACCACATCAAATTCTTTTGGATGCGTGAGCATATATACACGAGCATCAGTGAGATGTGATTCCACCTTTGAACATGCTACTGAACCATTGAACTTAATATTTCTCTTGCAAGCTTCAACAGACACTGAAAAAAAGCAAATGATTATAATAGGGTTGAGCACTAGATAAGAAGTCCATGCACATAAATGAATAGGTACTTTTTAACTGGAGGTGAACTGAAATGTCTTATTTGTAAAGCAAAACAATCGTCAGGAGGAAAGGGAGGACACATATATGCAATATTCAACAAATTTTTTGTGTATAAACAATTATTTTTACTGTATTGAGTTATTTCAGTCTAGAGTGTGCATTATTTATATGCCCCTTTCAAGCCCAGGAAAAACCAAAGGGCTTCTCCATCAAATTATATTGAAATAGAAATACCCACCTTTATCATTATCTAGTGCCACAACTTGACCTATTCCTTCTATTTCACGTGCATATCTAAGAGATCTCAAACCAGAAGCTGCCAAGGCCTGTATAGTCACAAGGAAAGCACTCATATGAATTATTTAACAACACCAAAAACTATAACTTCTCATATTCCTAATAAACTCTTAAAACTGGAACAAACAAATCTTTATTGTAAAGGTAAACCAAAAATCACATCAGAACATAGAAACACCTCAAGAACTCTTGGTGGCCTCAATTCCCCACGTCCTTTTCCCTCAGGAGTCTTGACTAATTCTTTTGAAATGCTACATGGTTCATCCTGAGATACTTCCTCAGGCATTTCACATTCTCCATTGGTATTTTCATCATTCCTGACAGATTCCTCAGCTGCTTCTTTTCCATCAGGTTCAGAGGAATCCTTCCCAGGAGCCTTTTGAGCTCCTTTTGTTCTTTTCAACAAAAGTGCTTCATGCTCATGTTTGCGTTTGGATATAAATGTCCTCAGGACAGCAATGGACATGTCTCTGTTGTCAACCTGATTATTAGAAGGTGAAACAGTTAGAAGCCTGTAATTGTACAAGAAAACCACAAAGCAAGTTATTGGAGTTACTAGTTATAGCAGTTAATAATTTCCCATACGATCTAGCATCTTCAAAAATACTTTGAATATAAAAGGAAAGTTTGAAGAGAACATAGTGCTGTCTAAATAGTTTAATTCTACAAAATAGTTTTAATCGGACCAATCGAAATTCAATGCATTAGCTTATAGTAGAGAACAGGTACCTGACATAGCAATTTAATAATTCAATCTTATGAAAACAAGAATTGCTGGAAGCAAAACAAAATTTTGATAAGCAACGTGAAAGTTCATAAAATACTCCACATGACACAATGTATAGAATCCCATTATGTATTCCCATTGCACACAATACTAGACGAAAAAATTGCTTGTGTAAGCATTAGTTACCAGCATTATCTTGCCGAGATATCCTGAAATCCTTATCTGATATAATCTCCACTTCAGTTCACTAATATGAATTACCACAGTAGCCATATTTGCTTTAACAAAGCTCAAAACAGGTCAATTTGACTTATGGCATATTATTATTTCCAATAGCGAACTACAAGGCAACATATGCCCATAACTTCAGTCCCACAATGAATTTCTACTTAATTCCATAACAGTTTCTTATTTCAATCATACCAAAATCAGAAGGTTCTCTTTGCTAATTACATAATACTCAAAACCTCCTGTGAATAATCCATTGGTCTTCAATTCAGATTGTACCCCCTGATAGACATTCAGCATTCTTTTAAATGAAATATAAACTAATTGGGTTTCCTAATAAAAAATAATTAGTTTGTTTAGTTATTTTCCTACATATTAATTCAGCAACCAAACACATCTCTTCAAGTACCAATAATGACCCATCACAGACACAAGGCAGAACCCCATCCCAAACACAAAACCAATCAAAAATTTCATCCGAAAACCCCATCAAACAGCACAGAACCACCAAAAGATAAGATTTTGGCACCTGGGTCGGATTGTAAAAGACTTCATTCTTGCGCATGAGAATCTCAGCCTCTCCCTCCTTGATAATAGCGTAATCATTGAGATCTACCGACATTGTTCCACTTCCTCCTCCTCCAGTTTCATGCATATCTTTTTTCTTCTGCTCCTCTTCTTGCTTATAAGTTATATATATGTAACAGAGAAGGAAAACAAAAACCGTAAGAGTGAGTGGCTGACTAATTATTCTTGTTGGGGTTTTAAGCTTCTGCTGTTGGAGTTTGAGAGCTCGTGAAAGGAAGCCATACATGAAGCGGAGGTGCTTTTATACGAAACATTTGTTCTACTCGTGGAAACCCTACGTGACTGCTACCACGGCCCACGAACGTGGGGATTTTCCCATTGTGGGTATGGAAAACGGTTTTTTTATTTTTTATTTTTTATTTTTTGCTTATTTTGTTTTTTCTTTTTCCCTTAAACCCAAATTCTTAACACCGGTGCATGTTAGACTTTGTTGATCGTGTATTACTAAAGTGAGCTGGTCCGTTGGAAGATGGAATTGCAGAAGAGTGGGGATTCGATCTGCTTAATAAAATATGGTCCTTAGCTGATTGAGTTACCTCTAAACTTAGCTGATTGAGTTACCTTTTAGAGTTGACTTGGACTGATTTTTGATTTTTTTTTTTTTCTTAGCAACATTTCATTGATATTTGATATATCACATATGGATTGATAATTTTATATTTTTTTAAGTGATCGATAATTATTCATTTTATCAATATGATATTTTTTATTTTATTTTATTTTTTATATTTCTCGATATATTTGCGAGTAATCAAGATATATTACTTGATATATTTAATTATTTAGATTTTTCCATATACTTTTGCAATGTTTCTTACAATTTTTTTTTTTTTAAAAAAAATGTTTTTTTTCCATAGACGATATATTGAGTTATATGTTTTTAATCTCGTATACTATTATTGATACCAAAAATCACGATATCTCAACAATATTTTGAATTAGACTTTAATATATTTTTTGACTTCAATTGAAATGGCACAAGAGGCAAATCCATAGACTCGTGATGAAAATCCACACGTAATAATAAAGAATAAATGATAGCATGCTCGTAATTGCATTAATTTAGGGTTTCATTGTATTGTATTGATCTTTATTAGTGCAAAAAACTAAGAAAGAGATAAATAATTACCCAATGGTCTAGTTGATAAAATATTTTAAACATCATACCAAAAGGAAGGGAGAAGCAACTCTTATAAAGCCTAACTACCGAGTGTGTGGGCTGTGGTTATGGTAGAGTACTGTTTCCTATAAGTGACTTTCAGTTTTACACTGTTCCTTATCCACCCTTTAGTGGGAGTAGTTTCATGATCCGTTTACCCGTTTGAAGAAAGTGAAATCTGGCCATATCGGCTTCCTAGAAATGAATAATTTTTAAAGATTCGTTCATTTAATGTGTTTAAAATAAAGCTTAGAAAGCAAAACTCTATTGGGGCATTTTGATGAGGATAATCTTTTAGGAGTCTGTTAATTGTTACAAATTATTTCGTTTGGTTGCACTTAATTGAAGGGAATTCATATAGCCAAGGAAATTGAATCCTCTCCTTACCTCCTTTTGCTAGGATTAGGAATGTAGATTCCCTTAATAGAGAGGTGGAATTACATATTCCCTTGACTTTGAAGAATGTTTACTTTATTTTAAATGACAATAATGCTCATATCCCTACTATTATTAATTAACAAGACGCTAAACTTTATGAATTAATATGAGATGTTGCATCTTGTGGTATGATTTTGATATGATAATATTATCTCCTCTCTATAAACCCCTCTAAAATTGAAGCCAGTTTTACCCTTAAACCGATCTCCCTCTTAGAAGTAACAATTTTTTTCCAACCCCCTGACCCCAATATAACCGAACCAGCCTGCTTTAGTCGGTTTCAATCGATTTTTGTCAAGTGGATCGGGTGGTTGGGTTTTTTTTTGGACACCACCCCCACATTAGCATTCCAAATTAAGAACCTATTGCTCTAGTGAATTAAAATACGTAAATTAAGGACCAAAGTAGATGAGAAAGTATCAATTCCCTTGGAATGACGCTCCAATTTTTCCCCAAAATCAAAGGCACTTCAATTGTGCAAATATGATTCTACTTCCATTGATAATTCGCAAGGTTAAAACAATTAAAAAAACACATAATGTAATTAATGAGAAGAAATAGCTAACAAATCCATGCTGACACGGCATACAGAGGCCGTTCATGCCAACAAATCATCAAGCCAGCCTTCTCATTCACAATTTTATATCCATCCTTCCCATTGGCCTCCTCCACCATTTGCTTCCCATCACACCACAACCGTTCCGGCTTGAACCCGGCACCACCAAACCGAACCATCCACTTCCCATACCTCTCGTGCCTCTCCTCCCTTTCCAAGCCCTCACACGCCACAATATCTTCAATTTCTCTCCCAAACATTTCCTCCATTCCAACTCTCTCCTCACACCCATAATTCCCCTCCAATGAATCAAACATGGCACTATAGTAGTGCAGCCCCTCAACAAACCGGTCCTCCAACCGGTTTAAATTATGGTCGGCTTCTTGCTCCACCAAGAAAAACACTTTTGGGGACATTGACTTTACCATTCCCAAAAATTCCCCCATTTGCTTACAATCCTTGACGCCATTGCCTTCGCTGCCACCAAACCCAAAATTTGCTTCCACTCGATCGTCCTCGGCCAACAGGACATGAAGACAAAGAATTGAAACAAAACCCAATGCTTCTCCTGACCTTACCTTAAGCATGTCGGCGGTCAGCTCTCTGAGAGGAACATTCAGAGGGTTGAATTGGAAGGCCATGTCTAGGCCTACTGCCTCTTTCACAAGCCTTGTACCCATCTTCTCTAGAATAATTTTGTTGCTGTTTACGCATGTGATCCTTAAGTGGGGTGGGCGGGACGGGCCATGGCCCATACCCACGAAGCTTTGCATAACTGAGGCCCATAAGTTCGGATCCCCGGAGCCCAAATCTACAATGTGGATTACCCGCTCCTCCGACATGGCGTGGGCCAAGGTCCGGGCTATGATAGCATAGGCAAAACCCAGGCAAGGAAATGCTCGGTCCACTGCTACTTCCGGCTTAGACGGTTGAGAATGGTTTAGGGCCTTGTAAAGGCCCGGCCAGCGTTTGACGAGCCGGGTTGCTAAGGCGTGAGCGAGCCGGGCCGCCAGCCGCTGCAGGGGATCGCCGGAAACCGAGGCGAGCGGCGATATCTGGCGGAGACATGCGTCGGCATGGTGGAGGTTGCCGGATGAGGTGTGGTTAGCGCATGTCAAGAGGAGTTGAATGAGGCGTATGCCTCTTTCTTCAGGCTTTAAGGCTTCAACGACGTGGCACGGCGGCCTGGCCGGAGACGTCGTTAACGTTAGGGAAAGATTTACGTCCGGCTTCTTGGAAGGAGACGTTGAACTCATGATTTGCAGCTGCAGCTTCCTTTTGCTTGTGCTAAATGTTGAAGGAAGGCTTTGTCATTTGTGGGATGCTCTAAGACTTATATGGGGAATCAAATATTTTGAAGGAGTGGGTGGTGACTGGTGAGGATGAAATGAGAACTTTGCTCTTGGAAGTATGTTAAGAGTTCCAAATGAATAATTACAAAAGGGTGGAGTATTTCCAAGGACGTATGAACTGTTCATAACATTGACCTTTTTGTGGATTCTTCCAAGTCAATGGAAAATGGGATTTAAAGCTTTAAACCATGACATAAATTATTAGAAATTTGGAAACAGTTTCTCTCCGGTTGAAAAAATTAGAGAGAAATCGGTTAGTTATAAGAAGATGGTAACATTGTCAAAATAAAAGTGAAATTACTATTTTATCCTTTTTTTTTATAACTAACCTATTCTTCTCCAATTTTTTTCAAACCAGAGGGCGGAGAGCATCCCGGTCCAAATTATTGAACAGGTGGGAATTGATACCATGAATTCCTGACCCTTGAAAAAAATAAAAAAATTTCGTTTCAAAACCAAAAACAAAGATAAGATGACAACTTGACAGTAATTATATCCATTTTAGCAATTAAAATAATTGTGTTAGAACAGTGATAAGTATCATAATTTTTACTATAAATTTTTTACAAAACAATATAACAATTAATGTGATTATATTTATCATGTTAATCACTAAATTTAATTAAATTTATCTATCAAATTTTAAACCACGTCGCGCTCGTGTGGACTGTGACACGAAGAAGACTGGCCCTTCCTATGAAAGGGCAATTGCATCTACCATCAGAGTTTAGCTTTAACAGTGGTGTCCACCTCACTCGTCATCAACTAAAGTTCCTTGTATGCATGTGTGCGGCTGACTGACGGATCACAGAGCTCCAAGAACAATAATTCACAAGTGCAATAAGTCTAAGCAAAGAAGATTAATCTAGAAATTCCACTCATTAAACAAAAAAATAAAAAAAATCATTAGGTTCCCTTAAACGTACGTTGATTGTAATTTATTTGAATTATTATTTTGCGAACATCGATATATCTAACTTTTTGTGGAGTGGAGTCTTACCAAAATGTTTCCCTGAAGAAAACAATAGAAATAAGAATGTGCATGTGTTAACCAAGTATAAGATGAATATACTTGCAATATGCTGAGTATTAGTTAATATGTATTGGGTGAAAGAAAAACAAAAAGAATTTAGACATTAATGGAAAAAGACAAGCTCTTTGGTTTGCATTTAAGCAAAATCAATTTGTCTTCATCAGTTGAAATAGGTGCCGCCCATCCTCAATACATCTCATTATCCCTTTGCTCCCAGCTGCTTTGAACCTGGCCATCGCAACAAAACAATAAAGACAGGATATTGGGTTAGGCCTTGATGGGCTTTTGTTAAGTTCTATGCACTACCTTTTATGATTTGTCTTTAGGATGGAGGTCTTAAGTGCAAGTTTAAATGAAGAGTTTGAAACTTAGGGCTTGTGATAAGTTTAGGATTCCTTTCAACAAATTTGAAACTTAGGGGATCCATTGTGTCTTTCCTTAAGAGTGGTGGTGATTGAGGGTAAGTGGGTGGGTTAATCTCATGGGTATGAGAGAACCCGTGTGCGGGGGTTAAAAAAATATGTATTTCTTACATATTAAAGGGACGCATGACACTTTGAACAGGAGAAAAAATTAGCCATTGAAAAAGATGTAATTCCTTATTTTATGTTCTTGTTGGATATATTTTGCTTTCAATGAAAAAATCAGAATGTAGTGGAATCGATCCATACCTATTTCTCAATATATATTATATTGAAAGAGGCAAGGGAACCATATTTTCATAGCCATATTTTAAAGGTATACCTTCCTTATTATATAGTTGGAGTTTGGAGAAATTAAATTCGCTGCATTATAATATATAAATTTAAGATCTTTATATCGGCCAATCACATGTTAACATATGTTAATAAATTATAAAAAAAATTGTAAATAAAGTTGCAAATAAATAAGTTCCTTCGACAACTCGCTCCATGATGTAATCATTATTATAACTGTCTCCTTTGCCATGAATGAAGTTGTGGTGAAATCTTGTCATAGGGATGTAATAATTGATATTGCCAAACACAGCCTAGAATTCTAGGTAGAGCATGGATTTTAATTTTTTTTATTTATTTCATAGCTTGAACATTGGGGCCGGTCCATGATGTCGATCGAAACATCAACCTTCTAGAAGCATTAAGACATCACAATATATTCTTCGAACTTTTTAAGTTCTTTGTACATGTTTCATTTCCAGAACCTTCACAAATCTCCTCAAATACTTACCATGCACGTGTACGGTCACCCCCTATTTCAGAATTAAAGCTCTAATCAGCAGCCACTGATTAAATAATTTTACATAACCCGCATGCTTCTGATCACACATCAAAATGCCACCCAAGTAGTAGAATCATATCAAACATTTTCCACTCCATTTTCACAACAAGTCTACAATCTTTGAACCTTTCCCAGATCATGCATGTATATAGTCTCTCAATGTCTTTTGAGTTTTGATGCCTTTATGTTTTAAAATATTATTTATAGCCATGATCAAGACCTATATATAGGCAAAGCAGGTATAAAGAAAAATGGTTTAACCAATTAAACAATGCACTAAATTCCAGATATGCTACTGACATAAGCATAAATTAGTATATTAGGGTAGGTGAGTCGTCAAAGTAATCTCCTTTCACAAATACCCTAATTGCTATCCATCATGCTAGACTCTTCTTTATGTTAAAAAAAATAGAGCTCTAGCAATAAACAAACCCAAAAGCATGCACTTAAAGGATTTTGTAGATCAGCAAATGTTGCAAAATCATTGGAGCAACAGCCGTTTTCCAAGAAACATCAACAACCCACTAGCTTTTGCTTTCTTTTAATCTAGATATCGACAAAATAGCTCGTGTTCAGGTTACGGAATTCCAACATCATTGACGACATTCTGTACGGTCCCTAGGATTCAGAAGACCCACCTGTGTGATTTGAATTGGGTGAAAACAATCGAGCTGGTTAGCACCAAGGGATATAGTAACTCTTGGGTTCGAGTTATAGGCTAAAGGATCATGATGGTAATAAAGAAATCAGGGGAAAAATTCGATCTAAGATTTTGGTCCTGGAGAGATCGTCAAGAAAATGATTAAAAAAGAAAGAAAGAAAGAAAGAGTAAAGATGAGTGATTGAGGATGATATATAAGCTAACCCTTTGTCCAATTTGTGGCATACTATTTAATTGGAAACTAACAGCGTACGAAGTGGGAAGTGAAATCATGGCAACGATGATGGCTTGGGGGGTGTCAGAACAGGGGTGGAGGAAGGGTCCTTGGACTCCTGAAGAGGATAAATTGCTTAGCGAATATGTAAGCTTGCATGGGGAGGGAAGATGGAGTTCTGTCGCTAGATCCGCAGGTAATTAATTAAATACCACATTTGTTGTTTATGGCAACCTGAAATTCTTTGTAATTCACATTGACATGCCTTTCTTCTTCCTTGGTATAAATTTCCAGGTCTGAATAGGAGTGGCAAGAGCTGCAGGCTAAGATGGGTGAATTATCTGAGGCCTGGTCTCAAGAGAGGCCAATTAACACCTCAAGAGGAAGGCATCATCATTGAGCTGCATGCTCTTTGGGGTAACAAGTAATGCACCCCTCTCTCTCTCTCTCTCTCTCTCTCTCTCAATCTATCTCATTATTATTACGTGTCATTTTTTGTGTTAATTTTGTGCAAATATGAACAGGTGGTCAACTATTGCTAGATACTTGCCGGGGAGAACAGACAATGAGATAAAAAACTACTGGAGAACCCATTTCAAGAAGAAAGAAAAGTGCTCAAGAAAGCATGAACAGCGCAAGCAGCAAATAAAACAACTAGAAGAGCAACAGCTAGAGCAGCAGGAGCAGCAGCAGCAGCAGCCACTAGAACATGACATGATGATAAGAAGTGTCTTGTTTCATGCAGAGACAAGCACTGATCAGAAGAAAACGACTGAGCCTCAAGAAAGGCAACAGACGGCTTTCACCCACACGACTAATTATGATCAGCACCAGTGCTTGCCTCATCATCATGTTATGTATCAAGATGTTGCATCCTGGTCCGACACAGTGGGAGATGATATGCTATGGGATGGCCTCTGGAACTTGGATGATTAGACAGTTTCATGGAAATTCAAATTAACTACGATCTCCATGCAAATTAAGTCACGCCAATGCTTTTTCTTTGGAGTGGTTAATTTTCTAAAGTTTCATATGTGGAGGGTACATTTTCGAGGAAGGCTGATTAGACAGACATATTGATATTGTTATTATGTCTCTCCTCTCTCTCTCTGTCTGCCGCAGATGTTGTTAATAAGTCTAATTCAGTTCTTTTGCATAGATTCGCAGTAAATAAAATGATATTAGACTTTTAAAGCAAAAAGATGGTCCATTACTTTCCCAAAATACTCTGCCTTTTTCCTTTTGGGCTGCTTTTCTTTGGAATTTTCTGTCCATATGTGTGTTTGAGAAATTCTACCAAATTACACGCACATATATGTGCATATGCTTCCTACACCAAATTCTGTGGCGAATGAGAAATTCTAACCCCGAGTGATTCTGATTCATACAAAGAGGAAAGGTTAATATAGAAGTAAACGGCAGAAACAGGGGTACATTAAGACCTATTTCTGAGTTTGTGCATAATATTCGGTCTTATAAGGAGTACAGTTAGCTCTGTTGCCATGGTTAGTGAGTGTTTGAATCATTTAAGGGATATGTGAGGTTTGGCTATTATGAGAAGAACTGTTTGTTTACTTGTGGACTTGAAAGGTGATGCAGCAGAATTCGCAAACACAAAAATTTACAACTCTTTTATAAAATTTGGAAGAAAAAAAAATTCCAAGATAAATTATAAGAAAACTGAAGATCAAAACTCTCTCTAGAGTGTTCTTATTTATGAAATTGAATAATGACAACAACTGGACAATCAAGCCATCCTTATTGAATTTAAATAGTATATACTAGGGTTTATCCCCCTTTGAATATGAAAAAAAAAAACGTATTAGGGCTTCAACCCTGAAAGTAGAATTACAAAACTAGCATTTTCTAAAATTGTCTTCACTCGAGTGGACGTTGCAACGAGCGTCACACGAATTCTCTATTCCGCGTTTAATTGCAATCTTGTTTGAGCCAAGGTCAAGCGAACTTTGCAAATTTGCATGTCCACACTTAAGAAACTCTCCTCTTCACTCAAAGTCCAAGAAGAAGGTGTTTTGGCCTCCATTTAATCCACCAAATTGTATGTATCAGAACTTGGACAGTAGTGGACTTCAGTAGAGATTTGAGGCTACAATATGTTGTAATCGAAGGAGATGCATTGGAAATAGTGCATGGTTTGTGGAGATAATAACAAAGTTGGAGTCGATATGAGCAGCTGATTAAAGATGCCAAAATTGTATTGGAGAGTTAGCAATTTTGGTTTGTGAGGCACATCAAAAGGGAAAACAGCCGCAAACCAATCGTTGAAATTAATTGGATGGAAGACTATCTGAATTCATATGAGATATTGTATTTGCTGAACAAGTTGTTTCATCTTGATTTATTAAAGAAAGCAATAAAGCCTTACTTCAAAAAAAAAAAAAAAAAAAAACAAGCTTGATTATGGATCAGAATAATTACGTACTATACAGTAATTCCTATTCCTGTTCAAGTTTGTTTCAGTGTACCAAATATGCCCTTGATCTCTTGAAGTTCAATTGCAATAATCGCCAACTTTGTAATTTGATTTCGTCACTGCTCTATTTTGGCCCTATTGTTGAGCTCATGATATGCTTTGTTGTACTATATATATCAAATCAAGCATGTGTTAATAAGGTACAAGAACTTTATAGGATTTCGAACTCTCTCATGCTATCTTTTGATGATGTTGTTGATATTAATGGAAACTTCCTGATATCATCAATACCTAATATAAAAAGCATATGAGTTTAAATAGAATCAAAGCCACGTGTCCAATGACGCGTCCCCCCATTACCATCATCAAAATAATATATAGAACCTTCTGTACAATTATAAAAGCAGAGATCATCTGTTATAAACAATGTTTGAATCACGCAATTAATTGAGAGTTGTTTATATCAACCCTAGAACTAGAAGACCCACTTGTTCCATTCTAATTGGCTAGATAAAAGTTTAAGCCAGCAAGCACCATGTATGTTTGGACACTTGGTCTCAAACTAGAGGTTAGATGGTTGATTTTGTTGTAAAGAAGTTGGTAAAAAAATTCGATTCAAAGATCTTAGGCTCTTAGTGCTAGTAAGATCATAATTAATTTAGTAAATCAAAACATAATTCAGTTTTTGAGGAGTATATAAGGTAAGCCATTGAGGAATTTTTTCCATATAATTTGTAAGCAGTAGACAAGTACTTGAGAGTAGTGAAATATTAGCTTAGATGATGAGTTGGGGGATTCCAGAACAAGGGTGGAGAAAAGGTCCTTGGACTCATGAAGAGGATGAGTTGCTTAGTGAATACGTCAAGTTGTATGGGGAGGGAAGATGGAGCTCTGTGGCTAGGTGTACAGGTAGGCAAATTTGTGCCTAAATTTTCATTTGGGCTATGTTGCTTACTGTGAGGAAGATAAGCTTAGAGTCTTTGATGTTAGACCTGCTTCTTTTTGTTTTTACAGTATCTTTTAGCAGTTTACTTCTTTTTTAAGTTCAGTAGAGGTCAATTTAGTTTATGAGTGGATTATAGGAGGTAATTTATCCTTTAATTTATCATCCCATAAAAATAACATACCCATTTGATAGTTTTTTGTTTGTTTTACCAGGTTTGAATAGGAGTGGCAAGAGCTGCAGGCTAAGGTGGGTGAATTATCTCAGGCCTGGGCTCAAGAAAGGCCAATTAACACCTCTAGAGGAAGGCATTATTATTGAATTGCATGCTCTCTTGGGTAACAAGTAATGCTCTCTCTCTGTCTATGTCTCTGTCTCTCACTCTCTCATTAATTTCTTATACATAATTCTTTATTTTATGCAAACACAGGTGGTCAAATATTGCTAGATACTTGCCTGGGAGAACAGACAATGAGATAAAGAACTACTGGAGAACCCATTTCAAGAAGAAACACAATTCCCCTAGGAAGCAAGAAAAGGGAAAAGCCCCAATTCCTAAACAAAAACCAGCACCACAGAGACAGGAGCAGCAACCACAGGAAGATGACGTGGAAATGACAACACCTTATGCAGACCCAAGTGGAGAACAGATGATTAATGCACAGGGAACAAAAGAGATTTCTTCCATGTACTCTACTTTGGAGGACCAATGCTTGTCTATGATGTCTCAGGATGTTGCTTCATGGTTGGATACAATCAGAGAGGAAGATATGGATGGTGGCCTGTGGAACTTAGAAGATCCAGAGGGTGACATCACTGACATGGATCATCCAACTACTGGTTTTTTCTTGTGGAGTGGATTCGAATAACTTTGAGGATGGATTTCATGGAAGGCTGATGAAGCATATATGATATAGTTAGCTAAGTCTGATTGTTTTAGTGATTAAAGGAGAGCCTAATTGGCTTTGCCTAAAATAATAAAGTCCTTGACATGTTACTTTTTTTTTTTTTTTTGGAATTCAGTAACACTGAGAATTTGCAGAGGAATAATATCTCTTCTTTCATAACTTTGTGCATTTGCATTGGGGTCTATTGGTGCGGTGTGCTCTAGTTCCCCTAGTTTTTGTCTCTCCAATATCTGCTCCATATTACTTCATTAGAGTGTCCTAGCTACTCTCTCTGTCTCATACTAAAATAAAGTAAATACACTAAAAAAGAAGACACAAGTACGACCCATAGTGGAAGCTTACTTGGAATAAAAGTAGAATGTTGAGAAAGATGAGGCTACAAATAGAAAGTTAAACTCTATAAAATAATGGACAAAGTTTTCCATATCAAATTGGACTCAAAAAAATTTCTCAAGCCTTGTCCGTTAAATTGACATTTATCTTTAAATAATATGATTCTTAAATGATTTTCTCATATGCATTATTCGATAAACACATGCTACGAGAACATAAATGTATATCAGTTTAATAGATTTAATTTAAGAAATTATTTTTAACCCGATTCCATAGCAATTATCTATTATTGTGGGAAATTCCACGTGGCATGGAGAAATTAAAAAGAAAAAAAAAAAAAGTGCAGTTACATATTTACCCATACACTAAGCCATTGTTTTTGGTCTTGGACCGTCACCTACTTACTGTTCAAGAAGCTCACATAGGCCTTGTTTTATTGCTAAAAATTTGCAAAACTCTAAATTGGCCCATGCAGGTCTCGAACCTGCGACCTTCGCGTTATTAGCACGACGCTCTAACCAACTGAGCTAATAGGCCGATGTCGATTCTTCATTACAACTATGACTTTATTAAGGTAACTTCATGGACTTTGAAGTTCTGATAAGGAGTTGTGCCACCAACGCTTAAGTGGCGGTGTAGCAGAGGCAACAAGGATACAGAAGAAAGAGATGGACAATATAACGGCAAGCGAACTGGCTGGATTTGGGGTTGGCACGCTGTTATTATGCGCCACCATTGCTGCCCCAAGAGTTGATGCCTTCATCTCTGCCTCCCAGCGCAGGTAAACTTCACAACTCTTCATCTCATATTCTTTACCTGATTTTGGGTTCTTTTCTCATTTCATACCCATGGAAATATATAATATGAAACTCAAAGTTACCCCAAGATGTGTGTAAATTGTTACTTGGAATATTGGTACTGAAAAGTATGTATATGGGTTCTCTTTTGCTGCAGAGTGTAGTCGTTAGCTGATGTAGTAAAACGGAGGGGGGAGGAGAAAATGTTGAATGTGTTTTCACCTGCTGGTAGTTTTTACTGGAGTATTTTGTACTTATTGTGTTCTTTTATAAAATTCTCATTCATCTAAAAAAAAAGTTATGTAGATGGGTTCTGTTAAAGTTGCCCTTCTGGTTTTTGACTTAATCTCAGTATGGAAAAAATTCAACCTCTAAATGTTATAATTGGAGTGGAATATAGTACCCTTGTTGAATTTTGTGTTTGGGAACTTTTATTTATCTAAGCTATACTTGTTTTAAATATAGGATATCCATAGCCTTATTATTGGAATTTTATTTCCCTTTCGGTTTTATAGAGATTGTAAATTGGAACAAGGCTTTATCTTGATATTGGTTAAAAGGGGATACGTACTCTTGTCTTTTTTTTAGTGAATTTACTTTATTTTAGTATGAGAGAGTTGCTTGGACACTCTAATGATGATGCTAAATTCCAAAAACATCTTTGTATCTACATGGGTGCGTCTTATTAGCTATTTAGTGTGTTCTACCACGGTTTTATCCTCTTGAATCAAAAGTGTTCGTGCCAAGATCAGTGGCCCAATCACATTGGCCTCGTGCCTAGACTCCAAATAAGGCCTGCACAAAGTAAGTAGAAAGAGGGTTAGAGAGTCACTGGAGGGGTTCCGGTGAGCTCGCTTCAACGCCCAAATTAGAGATTCTGGTGAAAGAGGGGTTAATGCACTGTAGTCAGTCAGGAAAGTGGGAGAATAATATGCGTACCTTTCTACAGTGTCGGGGTTTGCTTTTATAGTGTGGGGTGATGATGGGATAATGGCCCTCCCAGGAATCTTGGGCCGGTATTCCGCTTCTTCGTCCTTTTGCATGACCTAGCGGGGTCTGTACAGGAGGCAGAGAAAGTGGCTGCCCACCGGGCCTTGGAGCTGGGGAATGACCGTTCACTGGGTCTTACACCTGGGCCGGTTGCTCCTTGGGGTTAGCTGGGCTGGCTGTCCACCGGGCCCGAGGTTTGGGCCGGTGATTTCGGTCCCCCCAAAAAGCAAATGTGTTGTTGGTTATTTCAAACCCAAGAGAATATATAAGATGAAACTCAAACTTATGAAAACATGGTAAACTAATCATGTAAAAATAGCTTAGGCACACGTGCTAGTTATGTATCATGTTTGCCATCCAAACTAACAGACAAATCTGACTCAGGAAATGGTTAGGTAGTTTATAGGATCAAGTTGCATTGAGTCGTAATTTGGAGGTGAAAGTGCAATTGGGGGGACAGTTTAGGAGGCAAAGTATAATTTACCTTATTTTTTTGAGCAAGATGTGTGTAGATTATGACTTGGAAGTTGGAATATTGGTACAGGCAAGTACGCATATGGGGTTCTGTCCTTTTGATGTTTGAGTTAATGTCAGTATGATAAATTAGCAACCTCTGATTCTTAAAACTAGACTGCATTGCAATACCCTTTTTGAATTTTGTATTTGGGAACTTGTATTATTCAAAGCTTAATTTGTTTTAACTATATTGATATCTAGAGCTTATGACTGAAATTGTACTTTTCCTTGTGTGTCATGGAGCTTGTCAATTGGAAGAAGGCTTTGATTTCATATTGGTTAAAATGACTTGATATTGGTTAAAATGGGTGCTTGTAATTGTGTCTTCTTTTTTAGGGTACTAAATTTTAACCTGAAAGAGTTGTTTGGGCACTCTAATGGTATTGTATCTCCACCCCACTTTGTGTTTGTTGTGGTTGGCTCTCTTGTTTGATTATTACCTCGTGAATTGCTATTGGTGATTGCTCTTGAGCTTGGAAACTAGAATTCTGTTGTTTTGCTACTTGGAACTCCTTTCTTCTTTTTATTGGGTGCTTGATTTCCTTAATTTTTGAAAAGGATTTGTATGTGGCCAAACAATTATAAAGATAGAAATCTGAATATGAAAAATGCTAGTGGCTGAATTATTTTATGAAGTCTCTTAAAAAGAGGCTGCTATGCTGCATTGCAATTAGTTTGGGACTTGCCCATTAATCTTCTTGACCCTTGTTTGTATTAAATATTCTAAGTTATGAATAATCGATGTTTAATGAACTGCTCCACCACCGTGCCAGTATTCAAGGTGATTCTGCTGTTGATGTAGCTCTTTGGTGGTTCTGTGTCTTGTCCACAACTTATTAATGATATGCTATTTATAAGTGGGAATTTATCTGCAGTCGTGCTTGTCTTTGAAGGGTTGAGCCGTTGAGGTTTATTAGATTTTCCATACTTTGTCAGGTAATCACTACCGGGGGAATAGTTGGATGTTAACCCATGACTTACATTATTGGTTACTTTGAGTTTAGAAGCAAGTGGCATCTCACAAGTGCAAATTTCCTCACAAATGTTGGAGACTCTATTAAGACACTGATAAAACTACGTTATCATTTAAAACACATTTTCAAGTTGAGAAATGACACATGCATTTTTAAGTGTTTACTTTCAAGTACTCACTTCTTAACGTGATAGTAAAAATTACCATTAGATTTTGAATAGATCACCAACAGTGAGTTTTACTGCTACTTTAAGGAGTGTGTACTTGGGAATGCATGTAACATTTTTCAGTCAAGTTTTAAGGGTTGTGGAAACATTCTGACATGTGTACGTATGCTCTCTACCTTCAACCTTGAAATGTTCAGTTCTTTGGGTATGTGCAAGAGATGCGGCAATCTGAGGATGATAGCGTGCTCAAAATGTAAAGGAGTTGGACTAGTCAAAGGTGGACCTTTTGGTTTTATTCTTGGCAGTGACTTGTATCAATCCCTTGGAGATGGTGGGTCGAAGGTGCAATCCATTGCCTGCGATAAATGTCAAGCCAAGGGCCATTTCTCCTGCCCTGATTGCTCTAAAATGGCATCAGTTTGAATTTTCTCAGGTCATGTGAAAGCATATTTTTCTCTTTTGTCGTGCTCTCTTCCATAATTGATTAATATGGACTGCGAACTTTGGAATTTTGGAAATATGTAATAGCATTTCATTTATATATATATATATATAAAAAAAAAAAAAAAAATGTATTTTATATCTTGATATGGCAATAAATGTACTTGGCAGTTTGGTAAATACTTGTCAAGAAATGATAAGACACACTGACTATTGGCTTGCAAATTACAGAATTCGACCCTATCTTGGATTCCAAGTTTATGATAAAAGTTTGAAAGAAATGAATTGATTCTCTCTCCTTTTCAATCACTGCAGCAGATGTCCTTCATTTATACATAATTTCAGTACTTTGAATTTGAACGTGTGGCTATATATCTTTATCTAGATACAGGTACATTAATTTGATGATGAACTTTCTATGCTATTGGTACGAATTTTGTCTGTTTGCTCACAGACTTCACAACCTACGAGTGAGGCAGTCAGGAATAAATGGAGAACACAAGTCCGAGGAACAAAGGAACAAAAAGAGCTTCCTAAAAATTGTACATATTTCATCAGTGCTCCCATGGCAAGTGATGAAGTTTGTTTCAGTCAGCTACTTATACCCACAGCTAGCACACATGCATTTCCTTGTCTTTCACCATATGTGAGCTTTCAGAAAAAAGAATATGAACTTCCACTAAGCAATTGAAACCAAAGAAATTGCGACAAAGCTTAAAAGTAAAAAGAACCCATCATCCATCCTAATTTCATATCCAATACACGTTGTCGGAGCAGGGATTGGACATGAACTTGATTAGTTATTCTTGATTGAATTTGGTTGTCATCCCCAACGAAGGCATAGATGCCAAAAGCACAGCGCACATGGGTCTTTCACTGTATTATGGAGAAGCATTCATGGGCCATTTTGGCTGTATTCACCGACACCATAATTATGCCTTGGTTGTTTTGGTATATGCTAATGCCACTACGTCCGCCACAGTCATATATATATATATATATATATATATATATATATGTTTTTAATAATATACCAAACTACGTCGTTTTGGTGTTTTTTAATACCAAAACCTCGTACACAGTGTTTCATTGACCCCAAATGTAGGAAGGGGAGCAAATTAAGGTGCTAGCTAGCTAGTACATTGCTTGCGCAGGCACACCTCACCATATATATATATATATGGTGAGGTGTTGATGTTGTTTTGGGTGTTCTATGGGATTTTTTTAGGTTTGACCATGACTTTCGGGTTGAGGGCAAAATAGGTTGTGATGCAAGCTAGTCTTTAATTAAGAATGTGTGATACAGTCACAACTTAAACTCAACTTTAGTTCAACTTTTAGACCAAATTTCTCGCTTTAGTTTGAGGTTCTCTCTCTCCTCCACATGCAGTTTTTTTAAAAAAAACTTAAGAGAAAGTTGGGCCAAAGTTGGGCCTTAATTAAGATGATCCATAGAAGAAAATTTGCTACCTAAAGATGAGCCGTTGGATGAGCTCAATGAGGCTAAAATTTTTTCCAAGCTTGATCTTAGATCATGCTACCACCAAATTAGAGTTTTTCCCGACAATATTATAACTAAAACCCTTTCTCATAAAGTTCATTTTGGTCTCTTCTTTGAAGACATTCTAATCGACAACTGAGACCTTAATGAGCACCAAGAAAGAATGCTTGAGACTAACCCTAACCATGTTAAGAGACCACCAAGTTTATGTTAAGGCTTCTAAATGTAGATTTGACAGTCTCAAAGTCGATTAACTTTGTTAATTAGACAACTCTAAATACAAGTACCAACCCTAAAAAATAATAAGTCAAGTGTCATCGTCAAAACAAAAACCAAGTGTATATGATATATGAGTTTATTGACCAATAAAAAAAAAAAAAAAAACTTTATTTTAAGTACAATATTTATAATATATATAAATAAAATAGTTCTTCAAAATTTAAAAACCAGACAAACCCATCAATCCGAGAAGATGAATCTGACCTTTTTCAGTTTGGGTTACAGTGACCAGGCTGTCGGTTTGAATACCCACTCTTATCTGCAAGAATAAAATTTGTGGATCGATGGTCATTAATTGCTATAATGCAATATTTTTCACTATTTTCTTTTCTCAATCATAAATAAAATGGAGGGGAATATACTGTTCGACCGCTTTTTATAACAATGTCAGTCACGAAATCTATCGGCGCTACTGCATTCGAAAACATAACCAAAAGGGTAAACAAGTAAAACTCCAATTTTGCCTGCCCAATTATTGTACAACAATATACACTGCTTAGCTTTTCTCAGCACGCGTCCGACAGAAACGTCAACCACCGAAAATCTGCTGGGGTCTGTGTTTCCGCTGTCTTCTCGCGACACGTGGGCGTCTGGGGCAGGGTACTGTTCAGTTAGACGCCGTTTGGATTGTACGGTCACTGGCCAAGGTCTCGCCATCAATCTTCTGCGTCACCTGGCACTGTACATAGCCATCAATGAGAAGTCGACACGTGTTGGGAGAGTGCTGATAGTTTGACACTTTGAGCAGTCCTCGGTAAACGGCGTCCTCTCTTTACAACGCAGATTTGCTCGGGACATTAGACGGGTTTCATATTGAGACACGTGTTTAACTGACTAGGTTGTCTCTTGGGTAATCAACCTAGTCAGCTTTGTACTCTTTCATGTTATTTGCAAATTATTTATTCTTCATTTCTTTTCTTTTTTTTTCTTTTTTCTTTTTTCGTTTCGTGTGTTTTGAAATGGGCAGAATTGCAAGAACTTTGTAATTTGTTTGACGATGGCAAATTCTTCGAATGTCTAATAATTATTGAGGAGAAGTTATGCTATGAATGGTTAAGGGTAATAATTTATGTTTATGTGTTGAGTTTGAGTTGTGTTGACGTATGGGTATAAGACTATATAAATTAACTTAAACCCGATTCGTTTAATTAAAATGGTTAGATCATTCAATCATAAATCGCCAATTTGTGTTGGATTTGCAAGTTATGTTAAAAATTGTTAGTCCTAACGTTATCTATCAAGTTTAGGTCATGTCGAAACATGAATATAAAATTATATAGGCTAGACCCATTAATCTTAACGCCCTAATTTTGTATCGGGTTCTTAGTTCGTGTAAAAAATTGCTAGTCCGATGAATGATTAACATCATGATCATAGTGATCAATGGCTTGTGATGATAGCATGCATGCATTACTTTTTATATAGTCCGATTGAGCCATAGGTGTGTGTAAAATTATGACAAAAGTTATTTATTCGTGTTTTCATGGTCACGCGTACATCATTTTTTTTTTATTCACTTTTCAATCCAAACCATCTAAAAAGAAAATGGCTATTTTACATATAAAATTTCTTACAAGCATCGCGTTGATCAGAACTTCTAAATTATGACAGTTGATGAATTGGTAGAATAATAATGTTGCCGTAGGATTTGGACATGGAGTTTGAATCATTAATCCCATAATAAATGGGACTCTAGCTACCTGAGTTGAAGAATATTATTTGCTTGGGGGACCACTTCTTTGATCACACAACTTTAAATTAATGTCGCTCCCAACTCGAAAATCCATCTACCACATTCAATCCATCTCCCAACTCATTTGAGATGAAATAGTTTACAATAATTGATACAGCAGCATTACATAAATTCAACGATGTTTTCCTTGGTTTGGAATAGGATGCATGCATTGGCAATAGGTTGCCCAATTGGGTATAAAAAAATAGTCAAATAAAAAAAAAAAACTGATAGACCAAACTACCCATACACTTTACGTGTCGTTTATGGTTTTGGAAAAAGAAACGATTCTTAGCGTTTGCTTTATAGAGTGTGGGGATATCATATATAGTTAATAAGTTGCAAACTATATAGGATAGCTAATACAACATTCAAAGCTGATATTAACTGCATGCGTTGGACTATTTGCAATTTCAATTTCAAGTTCGTGTTAATAAGTTGCCGAAAATATTTTGTCACAAAAAGATATCCAAGTGAAGTGTTCCAAGTTTGATGAAAATCGCTCTTTTAAGGAATCAAGGAGTTTCACTAATAGACATTAGCATCCCACGCGTCGAACATTTAATTTGAGTAAGCACGGATGAGAGTTCTCTCACATGTTACCAGATGAGATCGATATCCGATGCAATATTTAGGGTATTGCACCGAGTGCAAGAGAATATTTTATCTGAGCCATTCATTTTAAATGAACGACCCAAATCGTGACAACAAACAAAAAAAGAAGGATTGTTAGGGTGGACGAACCATAGTGAGTATGAGTACAATTAATTTGCCCGAGGCACATTTCACTATTATTGGTCCTTGCTATACAAGGCACAATGAGACAAGGCATAGATGACTGGTTTTGGGTCTTAACATATAACCAATAGCCGAGATATTGAATCTAAAGATATGGAAAATTATAAACAAATAGTCAGCACCACCACACGCCCACCCGGCCACCTTGCTCCCCACTCTCTCTCCACCGATTGTGGCGTCCCCAAAGTCTCCTTTCTCCACCACCGATGAAGTTGTCCCCACATAGAGCCCCTCCACAATCCCGTCCCTTCAATGCTTCAACTCACTGTAGTTCATAGCCGCCACCACATATTTAAGGTGATAAAATATATATTTTTACAAAATATCGATATCAAAGGGTGAGAAAAAAGCTGAATTTGATGAGAAACAAGAGTGATTTATTATTATTATTATTATTATTTCATTCAAAAGGGTAGGGAGTGATGACCAACTTTGGCTACTCTACCTACGCATTATCATGGTAGCATCTATCCGTTGAAAATTACTCAGGAGGGACCTAGACAGCGGGATCCACAGGTGCTCCCTCAAGACATTGAGCTATGGCTTGACCAGTTTCACCAGGACATTAGTAAATTCCTAAAGCGACTAATACTAATCAGGCTTGTGTAAGTGATTCTCCATTGCAAAAATTTGAACCCACACCCTAATACTGTAGTACATGCTTGGACCTCATAGACATTTTCTGAGACCACTAAACCACTGCCACCGGTGGTCGAGAAACAAGGGTTACTTGTTTCTAGCTTTTCGTTTCCTTGGGGTTTCAGAATTTTCTTTAGCAAAAATCAGGGTATACTCCAAATTAATTTTTATTTGTGTGAATGCATATTTGTTTGGTGCTTTGTGTCGGGTTCTTGTGGTTTGGGTGATGGATGGAGAATTGCGTGCAGGAATTGAATAAAAAAAGAAAGAAAAAGATGATAAATAATATTTTAAAAAAAATAGAGAAGATAAAAAAATAGAGAATTTATTAAAGTTTCTATTAAAAAAATAAATAACTAAAATAGATAATTGTAGTTTTTGGTCAATCAAGTGTTACGTTATTGAAGATGCTCTTGTCTAGTACTTGTGCGAAGCTGCAAATTAGCAACCCTGTAATTAGCTAATCATGCAAGGGCATTTCAGTCACACGAATATATATCTGAGAAAATACGAAAGATTAGACAAGAATAACTCAGCGTGATGGCGATTGCAAGCCAGTAAGGAGGCGACACGTAAAGATCCATTTTAAGGAAGGTGACGACGTAAACATCATTTATTACATCAGAAATTGTTTCAACAATCGCCAACTGCCACGCGCCCTTGACATGAACAAAGTACTTTACAATTTCGCGAGCCATTTAATTCCCATCGGATAGCACCCATGCTGCCCACGTGGATCTCGCTTGCCGTTGATCCTTCAAGTCAAGGAGGTTTGCCTCCACGCGCCCGAACAACAAGTGGGGATATACATTTTCTAACAAAAGAAAAGCAGAGTGAAGAAGAAAAACAGGTTTTATGAAACTAGAAACAACACCAACCCTAAACTCCATTTCAATGTGTGGTGTAGATTGACAACCTGAGTTTAAAAAGGCCATGTGAGAAGGAGCTAGAAGACACCCAAATACACAAAACTTTCTCTCTCTCTCTCTCTCTCTCTCTCTCTCTCTAGGGTTTTCAGAATTCAACTTCCTCTTGTTATTCATAAAGGTAGTTAAACTTGGGAACAGACAGAGAAAAGGAGGATCAACAGGTTCCCAAGAGTAGAAAACTAGAACAAGCAAAAAAGAAAACACAGAAGAAAGGTTGAATATTTTTATATAAATAAAAAAAAAAAGGGAAAGAAGGGATTTTTGGGTTAATTAGGGTATGGGGAGGGGAAGAGTGGAGTTGAAGAGGATTGAGAACAAGATAAACAGGCAGGTCACGTTTGCGAAAAGGAGAAATGGGCTTCTCAAGAAAGCCTATGAGCTTTCGGTTCTCTGTGAAGCTGAGGTTGCCCTCATCATCTTCTCCAACCGTGGCAAGCTCTATGAGTTCTGTAGCAGCTCTAGGTAAATAATTAATTATCTTCTGCTCTACCTCTCTTTCCGTTCCTTTAAATGTGTAGGATCTGTGTGCTTTTTCTTGTTTGCTTGATTTTCTTCATGGGTTTCGTATGCCATGTGATCTTTCTTCTACAGTGAACCTCCTGTCACACACTTTCTACTCCTTTAGTACTCATCCTCTCTCTCTCTCTCTTTTTGGCTTTATATTTCAGATATATTCGAATGTCAGTTTCATGATTGTTTTTCGTTTCCAAGGTTCTGTAGTAGATAAGTTTTATTCTTTTATCTTTTTTTGATGTTTCGGAGCTAACTTTAGTTGTTGATCTGATCTTATACGTTTGATCCTCACACCATGTTTTTTTAATGGGAAATCTTGCACTATGAGATCTGAAGCATACCAAGCTACAGCTTTCTGTCTTTTCATAAAAGGATCCGTATGCTCGGTTTAATTTCTTACCTTCACTCACATGTTTGATTATGTATATATATATGTGACCTAAATTTTATGACCATACCCCATTTATGGATGTTGATTTCAAACCACATCATCTAAGATTTTGTTTACCTGTTTTTTCTCTGATTTTTTTTGCATTTTCCTTAAAAAGATAATGACTTTCTATTCCTAGGTCCTCTAAAGAAGTCTGTCTCTGATAATTACTGACATTGCATGAAGTTGAGTAGATTACCTGGGAAGAACTTGTTCGACCCAAGTGTCAATTTTCAGAGAGAGAGAGAGAGAGATCGCTGTAAACTTGTCCAAAAGCCTGAGATCATGTCAATGTACCATCTTTTGGGGTTGGTATAGAGATCAGATTTAAATGCCATGGCCAGAGAAAGTCCTATGTTATTTGTTTTCAACAAATCAGTAATGACACATATTTCAACGAAGCATTCACTTAAAATATTATTGGTTAAGCTGTGCTTTTCATTTTTCTTAAAAGTGATGACCAGGGAACTATAATTAATTATTTTCCTTGTAAGACTATTTTATTTAAGTGCAATTTAAACAAGTCAAATTAAGTTATTGCTCCTTTCTTTGCACGTGCTATAATGTTTTAGAAGTAATATAGTATTTAGCTTGGTTTTCATGAAGAAGCTTATGGTCGTTTTCTTTCTTTTTTTTTTATTGTATTTAAGGATCTAAAAGTTCCGTTTTGTAGGTTTTGAAATGTAGGTTCAGGATCAATGTACGCTTGTAGACTGACGGGATTCTTTTCTTCTCCTTAAGAGATAGGTTTTGGATTAACAATATCCATGGTTAATTGATGTAGGAGTACTGATGAATATTAATAGGGTTAAGAATTCTTCTATTCACTTGGAAAAAAAGACATTGATTGAATGTAGGTAAAGTGGTTTACTTCGAAAGTATCATGACTCATGGATTTCTATTTTATAGTTCAAACAGATCGATTCTCATAGGCCAGCACAAGAATGAAAATGTCCATTTACTCTATTACCACTCATCCAAAAAAAAAAAAAAAAAAGGTACATTTAGGGCCAGCTTGTAAGAATAAAAAGTTTATAATATTAGTAAATTTGAATTTAAGTGGTTGTTTTTGCAAAAGATCGTTGATTAAGAATATTGAGTTGATTTCGAGTGATACTAGGTACCATCTTTTTATCCTTCTAAAATCCTCTTAAAGCTGATATGGTTTTCAAAATTACCATTAGATCAAAATTCAAGTATGATTCATTTAAATTTAATGGTGATTTTAAAAGTCACATCAACTTTAAAAAGATTTTAAGAGGATAAAAAGACGGTACCTAACATTACTCGTTGATTTCTCTCCCTCCAAATATGATACACCGCTGAATATATCATCATGCCATGGCCTAGAAGACAACTTTACACCTAGCCTTTATACAAATCAAGTCCATATTCAGATTAATATAACTTCACAATGAGCTAGTCACATTGAAAACTTAATGAAATGAATCACTCTTCTTTATTGGCAACCTTTAAAAAACTTCATGGTGTAGTTCCCTTTTGTTATAATCTTTACAAATCCACGACTTCACCATCTATTCCATTCTTATGGGTAAGAGGAGGAACCTTTTAAGAAGTTGAGCTCATTAAGAAATGGTGATGTTTACCCCAAAAACAGCACGAAATGAATTTAAGAACTTGTCATCTTTCAAGTTCAGACATTCTTTATGAAATGAATAGCAAGAGAGAATCAGCATGGCATAAAATTTTCTAGAGCTTGGCTTTCCGTCAGCATTCAAAAACAACTCTCCACTAGCCACATGAACGTACAAGTTTTGTCAAATCCTGTCAACATTGACAACCCTTTTGTTTGAAAAAGTCTACCTATTCTTGTCAACATTGATAATGCCTACCAAGTGGAGCTTGAAAAATTCTCCGTGCGTCACCGTGCGTCACCGTGCCTATACCCTAAAGAATCTTACAGCTTCTCTAATGCCCTAAAGAAGTTGAAATACGTGCCCACTCAACAACAGCCTACCATATACCTCACTATCTACATTGTCCACAGTAGACGTGTAGGGGAACCATGCTTGCAGCTCTCAGCTGGAAAGAACTCACCTTAACTTCAGAATACTATATACCTCACTATATCTACACTGTACAGTAGAGGTGGAGGGGAACTATGCTTGCTCTCAGCTGGACTCCTTTTCAAGACCTCACCAATATCATACTACAACACTTCAACAAGATAATAATAGAGAATTGTTACACATCTATTTCTTGTCTATTTCTTTTTATCTTTCTTGCAAATTTATTACTGAATTTATGGGACCTACATATAGTCTCACATATTCAATGATAGATTTATTTATCTCTTATATAGAAATTGACAAATTATGAGCGAGAGATAAAAAACAAATATTTCTCAAAATAAAAACAAACATTTCTCAAAATAATAACAAGAAGATGAAGTTTAGTGTATGCATCCACCGATCGATGCATGCAAAAAGCCCGTGCTTTTTAACATTCATAGTTTACCATTGACATAGATTAGGAAGAAGTACGGATATATATAGTGTTTATTAATTACTTTGCTTCGTATTTTTGCATTAAATAAAAAAGAATACAATATGGTGCTTATGTGAAATGACATTAGAGATTGATTCTATTGTTGCATGGGTTTAAAAAATTTTGACAACTAGATTTAATTTAATCATAATATATGTCCCTGATCATCCTGATTTGCCTTGTCTTTTTTGTATTGGCATAGCATGCTCAAAACACTTGAAAAATACCAAAAAAGCAGTTATGGTTCGGTGGAAGTCAACAGACCTGGCAAGGAGCTCGAGGTAGCTTAACTGTTCTATCTCTAGTACTTATAACTGACTTTGCAGTAATCATCAGTATATATGCTGATGACGAAGTTTTTAGCATTATATAAACGCCATCTCTTTTCCATGTCGAGCTAGCTTATGGCATAAACTGAGCTTTGCGATTTTCATATTGATTGTTGTTGTCATGTGATGTGTAGCAGACCAGCTATCGAGAGTACTTGAAGCTGAAAACTAGGTTGGAGTCCTTACAACGAACTCAGAGGTAAATACTAATTAGAAAAATCACCTTGATCATTGTTTTTATTAGTGCTGCTCCAAAAACTTCGAGTTGGATGATTTCTTTTGGTAAATGAGTTGAAAAAGTCGTGGCTTAAGCATGGGATTAGAAATATTTTTGCATCTTTTAATTTGTTTATGAGCAGTTCTGGCACGTAAGTGCATTCATTCATGAAACATTTCTCCTTGGTCCTCCAGAAACCTTCTCGGGGAAGACTTGGGCCCTTTAAACACAAATGATCTTGAGAAGCTTGAGCGTCAACTGGATTCATCCCTGAAGCAAGTCAGGTCCACTAAGGTGATTAATTATGATCGGATTTATGACCTACGCACCTTCTTTTTTTTTTTTTTTTTTTCTGAAATATGTGCATTATATCTAATAATTGAACTTTTTTTTTTTTTGGGGGGTAAGAATAATAATTGAACATTTAATACTCCTTAAAATGTGCCCTTTATTAAGGCAACTGTTAACAAGAATAGACCATCTCATATAGATCCAAAATAAAAGTTAGGATTTAAAGGTATTGCATTTAATGCTATATAAGATTTTTTATTATTTAATTTTTAAAAGAACTGTCAACATTAACTTTATATATACCATTAAATACATAAAATTTAAATTTTCATGACCACGAAATAAATACTATCCAAAACTTATGAGCATGCCCCCTCCCCATAATTCCTTAGGAAAAAAATAAAGAAAGAGATAAATACTTCAGTGCAATATAATACTCATATTTAGCCTATTTTTAGTGACATGACAGATGAATAATCATATGAAATGGGGGATTCAAATTTGAAATTTGAATTTCAATTATCTCTTCACATCATACAAGTCACTAAATATGGGTTAAATGTGAGCATTATATTGCACTGTAGCATACCTAAAAAAAAATATAAGGTTAACAAAAAGATAAATTATATGGTTAAATCTTTACTTTCAGCTTACTAGCCCTTACCAACAAAATTCTTTGGCCCTACCCAGTAAAAATTTTGGCCCTATTCACTAATTTTTTTGACCCACTCAATAAATCCTTTGGTCTTTACCCATTCAAACCTAGAAGCCCTAATTGTATAAAAATTCTATAGTCCCTGACTCCCTACCCAATAAATCTTTTAGCCTTTGCCCATTCAAACCTAGAAGCCCTAATTATATAAAAAATTTGTAGTCCCTACCGGTGTCGAGCAAACATGTCAGTTGAATAGAAATGAGAAATAAATAGATTGATAAGTGTTAAAGTAATATTAAGTGATTAAATTTATTTTTTCCTATCAGCTTAAACTTTTAGGATAAATAGTAATTTAACATGGTATCAAAGCCAAAGGTCATAAGATCATCAAATCACCCCCATTTAAATGAAATATTCAACGTATTAGATCTCACCTATTAAAATAGAATTTTAGCCCGTACAGACATCCTGAAAGTTTGTACATGGGGTTTGCTCTTTTTATTGGTATTTATAAGGAATTATAGTTATTTAGTTGTTATTTAATAACTATAGTTATTTGATTGGACTGCAATATTTTTTAATTTTTATTCTATATTTATAGTCTAGGGTAGTCTTTAGTTTATAAAAAACAACCAAAAAAAGAAAAAAAAAATTGTAAAAAAAAAAAGAAAAGAAAAAAGAAAAGGGTTTTGATTTGTCCCATTCCCTTAAGACTTCTTGGCTCCATCCATGTGTACATGCATGATTTGCTGTCGTCATTAGAGGACATCATATCTGTATATAGTCATATCGCGGTGGTGTTGTATTATTGTGGTGCATCTACTTCGTCATTAGTATTAGACATCTCATCACCTCATCTTGAATGGGGTTAAATGGGGTTAACTGTTTTGAGGTTAAAATGTTGGGTGGTATTGAACATTTTTCAACTCTAAAAGTTAGTTCAAGATAGTAAAGTTTTCATACTTTATTAATTGACCATCAGACCCTTCTACAACTAATATGAGATAACTCCAACAATTTTTCCCTCATACATCGGGCCCTAGATTGGAGTACTAGAGACAACTCGATGAGACTTGTTGGTTGAACCTAGGTTCTGATACTAATATTGAGTGGTCTTAAGTATTTCTCAACTCAAAAAACTAGCTCAAAAGGTGAAACTTTATCTCATACTTTTAAGCTGACCACCAGCCCCTTCCACAACCAATGTAGGATAACCCCAACATAAAAATACCAAATCAAAATGACCTTTACATTTCTATTGGTAATCAACATTAGGAATGCTCCGTCCGTTGGGCAATGCTTGTTTTGTGTTTTTGTTTTTTATCTTTGTTTTGTATTCTAAAAACAAATACAATAGCAAATAATTCAAAATAAAATAACAAACAATTCAAAATATAAAACATTATTTATAAATTTTTCTTCCTCTCTTGTTGTATGAATATTTTGACAAAACACGTGCCAAACTTTTGCAATGATAAAATTAAAAATTATATAGAAAACATTTTCAATAGAAAACTATTTATAAAATTAAAATTAAAAACTTTTGCAATGAGAAAAGGGGTCAAGAGGGGTGGCCCCGACTGACCCCTTTTCTTTTCTCTTTCTAATTTTTTTATAAGTGGGACTCTACATCTGTTTGGGTTTCTCAAAATAATCTAGCTAGTTGTATTCTATGGAAAACATTTTCTCAAATATAAATCCTACCCCAAAAAAAAAAAAAAAAAAACAAAACAAAAGAGTTTTTACCTTTATGTCACTTCAGAGTACTTTCAAACAAAAAACAAAAAAACACCACCCAAAACACATTAACAAACATAACCTTTCACCCCAAATGCCTGGGAATATTTCTTTCTTTGCACTTGATTCATGTTTACCACTTCACTCATGAGCTCAATTAGGGGTGTACAAGTGGTTGTAGATAGCAGTTATTGCATTTAATCGTTAACTGCAACCGTCTTAGATGGTTATCAAATTTTCATAACTATAACTGCTCCGCCACAGGCGGTTAATAGTTCTAAAATAACTGCCAATCAACGGTTATTGAAACTCATAACTGTACTGGATAATTGCTTTTTAGAAATGAGCATATTTTGGTGTTTTGGGCCTTCCTTGTCCCTCTTTTTAGGGCCTATTTAAGATGATTTTGGCCTTTTGGGCATTTTTTAAGGCTCCAAAATATAACAAAGCTCAAGAATATATATATATATATATATATATATATAAAAGAAAGCACAAACTATAAATACCACCAAAATTGATCGGCCACTACTAACACTAACGAAAACAAACAAGCTCGTTTTTTCCCACATTTTATTTAACACCGGAGACTTTATTTTCACGGCCGGCATTGTTGCCACTGAGAGGAGGCTCACCAAAAATAAAGCGCTTAAATTTTAATAGAAACAAGGGGAAAAAAAACTAAGACCAAAATCTATAAACAAATTAAGAAGACTAAAGAAGAATTTTAAACCCTAGAATCTTGCTCTAATACCATGTTAACTATGATGAGATTATTCAATTGCAAGAGAAATTGGGGTGAATCTCCTTCTGCCTTCATTCTTCCAAATATATTGGAAAGGTAGTTCGATAATACAACTCATGAATTGACAGCTAGTGGGGACACCTCACCTACAAGTTCTAGAAACTTCTAGAAGGAAACCCCTATCTAACAGTCACAAATGTCAAAACTTTTTTATTTTCTAGCCATCCATAACCTCGTTTGCTCAACTTCCACTTATATTCCTAACCTCGTGTTACGTCTTTGCATATTTGAATATGATCTTCATGAGAAAGAACCTACAACATCGATAATTTTGTTGTCTTAAAGCAAATAGAGGTTATTTTAGTTTACCCTTGTTGAAGGCTTGTTTATAGCGTGTGTTGGGTTCTCCCTAGTCATGTCAAAATCTAACATTAATTTGAGCCATCTCATATCTCAAATTTGATATGACTTGAAAACTTCTCTAACCATTTTGAATATTCTTCTATAACACAATTCTATAAGCCCCATTAGACTCATTAGAACACCACCCACCTCATGAGCTACCAAATTTAGAATCCACTACAACTCTCCACTAAACTTCTCTCTTATGCACATAGAGGCATAATTATTTTTCTATGAGAACACAATTGAATATTTGCAAGTTCTGAACCCTCAATCCTCCATTAGAAGTGCAAATCTTTGCCTACTAGATAAAATTTGAGCTATTCACTTAGCCCCACCCCATAAAAAATTTCATTGAAACTTTTCAATGCAGTTTGCAACACTTCCAGGGAGAGGGGGAGAGGGACATGAAATACGTAGCCAAATTGGGAAGGGCGCTCTTGATAAGAGTAATTCTGCCACCCTTAAATAAGTACATTTTTCAACTAAGTAGTCGCCGTTTTATTTTTTTCAATAGTAGCACCATCCCAAATAGAATTAACCTTATAGGCGACCCTAACAGAAGACCAAGATACTTCATTGGCAAAAAAAAAAAACCCAACAATCAAAATGCCATTCAACTCATCAACATTCTCAACATTACCCACACGAATCAATTCCTTATTAAAACTAGACAAGAAACAAAAAGGATCCACAAACAAGCCTCAAAAACAATATGACCTAAAAGCTATGGGAAGCTTATGCAAGCAAGCGCCTACAAGGAAGTGAACATGGGCAAGTAAAACTAAAAGATTACATTAGAAAACTCTAAGACCTAACTAGAAAGCTATTAACGGGAGAATCCTAGAAAGCCTAACCCCTTAAAGGAGTTAGGCTTGGATCTAACCCAAAACATAATCTCCAAAATCATTGTTGCATACGCTATAGCAGCCAAAATAATTCTAACCACAAGGAAGGGAAAAGATTTGCCTCTGAAGTGGGAAGCCAACCAGCAAATAAACCCCTCAGAATTTCTAGGAACACAAGAAATATTACATCTATTGCAAAGATTATACCAAATACTTTCTGAAAATGGACAACAAATAAATAGATGATCAATATTCTCCTCACTCGATCCACATAAAACACATTTCATCTCCTGAAGTAGGCTAATATAGCAACCAATCTGTCTTGGGTATACAACCTTCTTCTAATTGTAAGCCATAAAATAAAACAAGAAAGGATCTCCTTCCCTAAGACCTTTACTCCCAGGAAAGAAGCCCTTAAGCTGATCATCATTACTTTTCCCCTTTTCCCTCTTTCCCGCTTTGAATAAATAAAAAATTAATTTTATTTTTATTTTTTTAAAAAAAAAAAAAAAAAGAAAAAAAAGAAAAAGAAAAGAGCTGATCATCATTACGCCAAGTAGAGAATCTAGGTGTAGTGATACACTTATTGATCCATCTCACCATAACCTCAAGGACTCCAATAGTCTTTAAAACTGCCAAGACAAAATCTTATCTTATAGAATCATAAGCCTTCATTAAATCACACTTGAGAGAACCTTTTTATCTCATCAGTAATTTTTCAAAAGCTCTTGGACTAGAAGGATTTTGTCTCCAATCTGCCTTCTACCGATAAGTCCCCGGTTGCTTCCTAAAAATACCAAGCACAATTTGAAGACAATTAGCCACCACATTAATTACTTATGCACTTATAAATTGTATATATTGTTATGCATGCACTTATGATATTTGTGTTTTACATTGAGAATGTATAAAGAATATGAATGATTAATATATCTAAGTGGACCCAAGTCTATTAGCTTAGGCTTTTGGGCTAGAAGTGGTGTCCTAATATGTATATTAACTTACTCTTGTTTGATTCCCTTTGATGTTTCTCTCCATAACAATTGGTATCAGAGTCTATGGTTAGCTTCCACTACTACTGATATGAGTGTTTTGGTACGATGCATTTGATTTGACTCCGGTAAAAAGAGTGGTTTCTCTTAGAGTACATGTGACACTCTTGTGTGTGTGTGAGAGTTTGGTCA
This sequence comes from Corylus avellana, assembly GCF_901000735.1. Taxonomy (NCBI): domain Eukaryota; kingdom Viridiplantae; phylum Streptophyta; class Magnoliopsida; order Fagales; family Betulaceae; genus Corylus; species Corylus avellana. The sequence continues at coordinate 31,353,318 of NC_081545.1, read as the reverse complement.
ATGTGGAAGAGACTCACAAGTGAGGTGGGATTTATTGTGCTTGCACTTTGTGAGATTTGTGTCTCACATTAAGAAAGTATAAAGAATAAGCGTGGTTAATATACCTAAGTGGACCCAAGCCCATTAGCTTAGACTTTTAGGCTAGAAGTGATGTCTTAATATATTAGGAAAATTGATAATTAATTGGCAACCAATTTCCCACCATACCTTTATGCGAAAGACAAGTTTGAAAAGAAAACACACGAGAACACACACCAATCACACATGTACACAAAGAGCAATATGCTTATGTCTAGAAGGCGTGATCCGGTATCCTTCTTTACTATTGAGAAATATTGAGTACAATGGTACAAGCATGAACCGCTCAAGTTTAATATCTCAAACCCAAGCTCTTAACCCCTTGTACACCCCACTCAACTGTCCCTCTCAAATACCCAATAAAGAAAAACTCTGTACACTTTGTAAATGCTACAAAGTGCTCTCACCAATTTGAATTTTTCAGATGATCTCAACTAAGGACTACATGTCCTTTTATAGAGGCTTAATCACGAAAAATAGGAAAACAATTTTAATCCAATTGCTGCTGGGAAAATGAAACCATCATGAATACAAAGTCTTTTCCATGATGAAGATAAACATTGCGGCCCACATGTTTACCCACACACATTTTTTTCAGAAATCCAATTCCAAGTTGTTCTTGGACACCTTTTAAAATAACATCATTCTCTAATTATAGATAAATAAGACTTGAGCCCACCAACTTGAATATTGATATTTTTCAGCAATTATATTCACACTTGTTGACAATTTGAGCCATTATCAACATAATATATATATTAACTTTCTCTTGTTTGAATCCCTTTGGTGTTTCTCTCCCCAACACCTATTAACAAGTTATAGGCCGGAAGTCTTTCAAGTGGGAATGGTTAGAGGAACATTTTGAATCAAGGTTATGGCTGTATAATTATCCTCTCTAAAAAGTCTACCTAAACCAAAGAAAGATTTTACCGCTACAATGACATCCTGGCCTATTATGTCCCAAGACTTCTTAAAGAAGTGGGCAATAAAACCTTTCGAACCCAGGAGCTTTGTTGCTCTTTAAAGAGAACAGTACATATTTAATCTCCTCCTTAATTAGAGACTTCTTAGCCAAATCTTCACATTGAATACGAGGAATTCTATGTGAAAGAGCCCCCTCAAGAGTCTCTATGTCCATAGGATAAGAACTATCTAATCCCCTAAGAAGCCTATGAAAATATTTCAAAAGGGTCGCTGGCTTCAATGGGGTCATCAATCCTTGGACCAGATATAACATGACATAGTTGACCAAAAGTCTTCAAAAATCTAATTCCATGTAATGAGGTGTATGGTGTAAGCATGCATCATCACTCAATTCAAGGGTATCACTCTCCCAAACACACACCACACGCACGCACACGCATAATTATTTTGCATATGTTGACAAAAAAGATGGCTTTATCAATACAATCAGATCCTGTTCTAGCTTCTACAATATTTCTGAAGTTGAAATTCCAGTGTCATGTGAAGAGCGCTTAATGTAATTATTTCTAATCTGCTTTGCAGACGCAGTACATGCTCGACCAGCTCTCTGATCACCAAAATAAGGTATGCACTTATGGAACAATAGTGATAGTAATGCTATTTACTTCTAATATTAACAAGCTACCTTTCAAGTACAGGAACAATTATTGCTGGAAGCGAACAGAGCTCTGACAATAAAGGTAATCATTTTCATGGATGGTTAGGGTTGTTCACCAGCTTTCAGGCTGCATGATATATTGTGGAAGGAGCTAGCACTCTCTGCATATCGTTACTTTGCCTTCTTTCCTAAGCTTGCCTTCAAAGGGATATTTATTACAAGTCAATTGAAAAATTTGACTGTTGAATTACCTTGACATAGAAGGCCCTGCATCATTTTCCGTCACCAACATTTTTTTTTTTCCCAAAACCCTTCATGAATATGCATCCAAATCTTAATTTTGGGCGAATTGCTTGGGTTTCTGAATATGAAGGCACACCACTGTTCCTCTGTAGCCATTGTCTATAAGGGATACCAGTCAATATTTCTTTGGAACAATCAAAAGACCACAAAGATTACATTTTTCAGAAAACCATGGCAGTAGATTAAACTACTTTGTCATCATGGTTGTCATTAGTGTGACTTAATTTCCTGTTCTACAACGTGGTCTTCTGTCTCACTTTTCAGTTTTTCATTTTGTGGCAGCTGTTATTCTAGATCTGTATATATTACCTCCATTTTCTCATTTCCTCATATCACACAAAAATTATCTAGAGCCAATATGATTGTTGACCACTCGCATATGCTTTAAACTTTATTTCTTGGCAGCTTGATGAAATTAACTCAAGAACTCACCTTGAACAATCATGGCAAGGCGGTGAGCAAAGTATGTCATATGGTCATCAGACTGCTCAATCTCAGGGGTTCTTCCAGCCTTTAGATTGCAATCCCACGTTGCAGATAGGGTAAAGTTCAAACAACGGTCAAATTTATTGACTATGCATACAGCTTCCCATCTTTAACTCCTTTTTTTGAACTTCTCAGGTATAATGCATCAAGTTCAGATCAGATATCTGCTGCTACAACTCATGCCCAACAAGTCAGTGGGTTTATCCCTGGATGGATGCTTTGAGTTAGTGTCATGTAATTACCAGCATGCTGGCAATATCTTAATGGTTCATAAGCATTTGTAAGCTCATATTAACATAAAATTAAGCAGCAGTGACTGACTTACAGAGCACTATGGAACCTTTAGCCAAGCCAAAAGGCATGCAAGGAGTTTATGATGTGTTGAAAACCCTTATGGGAGACTTATTTTGCTATATTTTTCAGACAAATTAATATAAGGCTTTGGTTTCACTTAGCTTTTACTCATCTTAGTAGTTCTTAATATATATATGTTCTGTGGTGAAATTGAAATACCATAAGATGGTGCTCAAAATTTTCTAATTTGTGAAAGCATATTCTTCCCATAATTTATTCTTCAGATAATTTATAGTGGAAGAAATGATTTGTTCTCCTCAAGTTAGGAGAGGCCTACATGCTTTCCCTTGGTAATTGTTTTCTTTCAAATGACATTCATTATAGGTTACATAAAATCCAGCAGAAAGCTTTTTATTTTGCTCATGAGGACCATATATATATATATGATCCTGATGCAGGATGAGAAAATAATAAATTAGTCTTTAGTTTTATTTACGTTTTATATTTTAAGAGTTTGTATTTTGCAATTTAATAATGAGCTTGGTCCATAGTTAATCAGAATATAATTAAAGTTATTTTATAATTAGATAATGGGCTTAGCCCAAAGTGAGTCAAATTAGGGTTAAGGTTTATTTTATAATATCAATTTAAATGCTCTGTGTACTCTATGGAGATCAGATTATGATTAATGAAAAAGAAGTTTTCTGATTGCTCTCTTCTTTTTGGTGGTGAGACTCTACCAAAATTCCATTGTTGACCGAGAAGACTCTGATCAACGTGATTTATCTTATTTTCTATAATTTCTTTTTATCCATTTTCTATTGTTCTCCTTCTGTCGTGCGTGAGATCCCCTCTTCACTAGCAATATTTATTGGTTTCTTTTTCTATATTTTTTTTTTAGTTAATGCAAATGTAAGGTATAATAGTTGCCCAACTCATTCTTTAATAGAACTGCCCAAATCTGGTATAGTTATCTCACACCCGATCCAGGCCCACCTGTGTAAACTAAACTTACAAGCCGCCCAATGTGTTAACTTCTGTTGTTGGGCCAAAGCCCATCCAACAATTCTGCAGGCAGTCTTAGCTTTTGTTCCAAATCAATATCATATAATTAGAAAACAAACTTAAAAGACGGATTAAAAAATTTAACATGATATAAAAATAATTAAATATAAATTTAATAAACAGCTTTGTCTCATGATTTTCATATATTTCACAGTATATATATATTCTCGCATTTTTTAATCTTTTGAAATTAATGGTATGTAATGATTATAGTTGAGCTTTTGAGATAATGACTCCTTATTCATTTCGCATTTACAAAGCATTATTACGACATGAATATGGTACTCACTAGATGATTGGTTTAACTTCCTCAGTGGCTTCCTTTTTTTTTCCTGAACTTCATCAATGGATTACTGCATTGGTCATTTTCAAATTATTATGTTCCATGATTCAATCAACCCTATGAGGAAGTGCGCAGGACACAAACACGGTACCCTACATGTCCTGTGTTTTGTGTGTACAGGGGATATGATACAATTTAGAGTGATGTATTAATTTTGTTAATTAAAACTTCACTAATCCTTTAATTTTATTGTGAAATACTTTAATTTTCTTGAACCCAAAATCTTATACAAACAAAAGATTGAATGACATTATTACTTGACTTTTTCTGGGACATTATTACTTGACAACTACAAAAGAATTTCCCCAAGGATCTCCAATATATATATATATATATCCTAGGATTAAAATAAACCAAGATTCGGTCCATCAATGCAGATATATTTTATGTACGGATGACCTCTATATGGCTAGCTAGGTATATTTAACTAACTGTCCCCACCACTTGCATAAAAAGCAATTAACAGGGGAAAATGAAAGAATGATAGTTAGTATATATCTATCTCTTGCTTTGTAATTTGTAATATGAATCTTGTTTGTTTCTCAAGAAAAAAAAAATTATAATAGAAGGAATTTTCATTAATTATATTAAATTGAGAAAGAAAATATATAATTAGTTTTGAATCGAATGGCATTATTATTATCTTTTTATTGTAAAAGGTGAGAGTAGACACATAATTAATATATCCCACGTGAAGGGAAAAAAGGACACGAGCCGAAAGAAAGGGTTCCCTTCAATACCTGATCAACAGACACTCAAATGCCCACATATCCCATTTGATAAAATTAAGATTTCTTTTTCTTTTGGTGCTAAAGTTTGATTTGCTTTATGGTCCTCTTTGTCCCCACACGTACCAAAAAGGAATCTCTGTTAATTACTGTACAGTTAATCTATACATATATCACTCACTCACTCACTCACTCCCTCACAATTTCCCTTACTTCTTTCTTTTCTTTCTATGTCACAAATTCCCTTAGTTAGTAACAAATATGTCTTTATCAAAATTAGCCACTTTCAAAGTTTCCTTACATAGTAAAAAAATCATGCTATTCTTGTGTATAGGGGAAAATATAATTACACAAACACCTAGAGCAACAGTTGCCATATAAAGTAACCAAAGAATAGTGGGAATCAGAAGGCCCCCAGTTTTAACATGTATTTATATATATATATTAATTATTAATGAGAGAGGAAGACAGATAGATACCATAATTAGACAAGTTTTTCAATTTTGTCCTTCATGCCTAATTTGGCCCAGCATTTTTGAATCATATAGAAAAGGATAGTAAACTTGGGGCTAGTTTGCTGCTGGCCCACGGCACACGTGAACTTCTAAAACTAGGTAATTAATATTGAAAATAAATATTATTTTAACTAATAGACAAGGGAAGACTATTTTAGATGAACTCTTGAATTTTTTTTTTTTTTTTTTCCCACTACTATATATTCACTTTTTTTTTTTTTACAAATGCAAGTAAAAAAAGGTTAAGATTGCATTCATGAGGTTCCCCTAAAGTCATATAATTTATATATTTAAGAGAGATAAGTTGCGATAAAGTGCCGTCCCATTCAATGTTGACACGATCTCAATTATTTTTATAGTTAGATAACATCACTTATGGATAAGGAATCTTCCACTAACAATTTGGATTGAAAATGTGATAGAGCTTATATGGGACAACTTACTTGTTTAAGTAGGTGACTAACCTGGCAGCCAAAATTTATTTAAATAAGTAGGTCTTATATGAGCTACTCAAAAAAGGCTTCAAGTGGTGGTTTGGACTACTCGAACTACTCCATTGGGAGTGGCCAACCCCCCACCCCTTCCCACCCCCCTCCTAATTAAGCCTATGTTTAGGGTGGTCCAGCCACCCCAACCTATTATAGGAGTGGTCAACCACTTGCTTAACTTTAATTTATTATTATTTTTTACTTAGTGCTACTTTTAATACTTACATGGCATAATCTTGGCTATTCATGATTCATGAACATTGATTTGAGTAATTGTAGGCTCCTGCAATTGTAAATATGCAAATTATAGGAATTGTTGAAACTCCTACTAAATCCTAACAAAAAATGGCTAATTAAAGGATCATCGCATGCATGCCTAGAAAATCATGCCATTAAATCCTACAATTTTATGAGACCACTCTTGGGTCACCATGGTCAAAGGCATCCCAATTGTTCAGCAAATCATGAGAATATATTTATTTCTGATGGATCATTATTGGTCATAATATATATATATATATTTGTGATGTTACCTTTGAGTCAGTCTTATGTTCACTCAAAATTAATATAACTTTTAAAATAACTATTGAATCTGTGATGGATCATTATTAGATTTTGATTCAATTATAATTTTAAAAGTCACATCAATTTAAATAAATATAAGAAAGATATATACAAGAATGACATCTATCATTACTCATATATAAATCGAGCAGAATCTAAAGGTGCCATGACTCATTAGGGATATATACGGGGCATGGGGGCTCTCTCGAAATAAAGAAAAAGGAAGAGAGCTTTTGTTTTTTTTTTCCTTTTTTCTAGTCATCTTGTTACAAAATTTATTGTCTAAGCTGAATATTTGACTTGTAGGAAACAAGTTAAATAAGATAAATTAAGAATGGCATTGATGATGTTTGCACGATTAGGTTAAACTTTAAAGTGTTACGAATGCATAAGTGGGCTCTCAATTGTTCTGTTTGGTGAGAGTCTCACTTTAATGAACCAATACTTATACATATTTGGGGATACAATTGGAACAAGATAAGTATTGGGAATCTTAGCTTCCTTCTTCTTCTTCTTCTTTTTTTCTTTTTTTTTTTTTAAAAAAAAAAAAAAAGAAAAGAAAAATCATTTTTGTAGCCCTCTTCTTTTCTTTTTTATAGAATGCAACTAATAGGTTTGATTCTTTCTTGTGATATATGGTTTCTCGATCGTACAAGCAACATCCACGATAGGTCCGGACTCCGAACATTGTTGATTTCAACGGTTCTGGGGTTCTATGATGAATTGTCTAATATATTGGGGTATAAATTAAGAAAAAGAAGAACAATCTACGAATTTGCAGGATCCTGCTCCTGGGTATCCTAAGACGTACGGAGGTTAATGTTCCCTTAATAATGTAAATTTTTGGATTTAAAAAAAATACCTCCGTTAGCTAGTGGGATTTGAACTGGATTTGGTTTTGGTTTGTTCTTCTTGATATTTTTGTACGGTTTGATTTTCTTTAAGAGTAATAATAGAATTAAATACGGAGCATTTTATAATTCTTGAACTATATCCTTAATACATAAACAGAAGTCCATTAAAATTAAAATAAATCACACTTTTTGTTCAAATTTATATGGTTAATTAGTCTATTATATCATGTAGCCACTGATAATTTCAAGATCACTTTCCTCTTTAAAAATAAAAAATAATAAAAACAAGCATATCAACATAAAATCCCAAACTAGATCAACAGAAAAAATCCAAACTAGACCCAAAAAAAAAATAAAAAAACCTAGCACTTCATTGTACCGAAGGGAAACAGGAAGGTGGAAGATGATCGTGGGAATATATGCAACTAATAATGGCCGTGGCCCAATATGATGGATACAACTATTAGGAGTACTAAAAGAACCCCATATGCAGGAACAAAGCCAGAAACTATTATGGGTAGGGGCCAGGAGTAAAAAAAATTTGCTACCATAGGCTGGTTGGCAATTTTTTTTTTTTTAATCTTATAATTTTTATTTATTTTTTACCTTAAATTTTTGTAGTTAGGAATTGTAGGGGGGGCATGGCCAATACCAATCCCCCCTCCCTCCGTCCCTGCCCATATGACTTAGCTCTTGACCAATATCAGCAATTACATTCATTTTTCAAATATTTTTTCTTCTTTTCTATTACAATTCATATTCTACTAATCTTTCATTTCATCCTTTTCTGTCACCCACTTTATCTCTGATTCTCTATTCTATTTGATTAGTAATTTTAAATCTTAAAAAGCGAGGAAATTATTTTTATTGTTTTATAAATGTTAAATATAAAATTTATATATTGTAATTAAAATATTTTTTTTAGATTTTTTTTTTTTTAATCTTATGCATTAATTAATTTACATCAATCTGCCTTCATAAGACCTTGCCATGTTGCGAAATTCTCTCTCTAAGAAACAGTAATAATATAGAAACTAAACGTATACTATATATAATTATTCATGTAGTTTAATAGTATATCTTAAATTTTGAAAAACAGGAGCTTGTGATTTGACTTAATATATATAATATTTTTTATTCCCAGAAAAGAATATATATAATATTCTTATTTTTAAGTTAGATATTTTATAAACCTACATAAAACATTATTTATAAGAAAAACATAATCTACGTCCCTCGATCACTAGCAATATTAGAAAATGATTGAAGCATCCATCTTAACTGGAACCAAAAGGGCGGGAAAAAATAAAAAAAAGTGCTTTAATTATAAATTTATAATTTATTTATTTAATTATCTTTTTCCTTTTATAATGAGTTATTGACTTGTGAGATATATGAGACAAGTAGGGCTCCCATTTCTTGCACCTTCTCCTGTGAACATGGCAGTTAATTGGCACAAGGATTATGAATTAATTATCCCCCCAATTTCAGCGTTGGAGTGAGGAGGGATCTTTGGTCGGCCTGTTTCAAGAACCTTTGTCCTTTCACTGAGAAAAAAATAAAAATGCCACTAATGTATATAATTATATGCACATTAATTATTCCAAAACAAATTTATTTTTAATGGATATATATATAAGTATGCACCAAAAGTATGTAAATTAATAATCTCTTTTCTTTTTAAAATACTTCGAAATTATGAATTGATTAATAGCTTTCAGTAATTAGTACCCCCAAATACATTAATAAAGTATGAAAAATAAAATTACTTTGATGTCCCAATTAATCTTCACCTTGCTAGCTAATCGTGGCCGTCGGAGTTTGCACAGAACCTTTTTGAAATTTTATTAATTTAGAAAATGGTCCCCCATGGCTCATGCAGATAGATTTACAAGGTTTGCTTTGAATCTAAATAGGTTTTTTTGTCCACGAGGTTGCCTGCAACCCATGGTCCCCAGCAGTTTTAATGTACAATTAATAATGTTAATTACATCAATAAATAAATAAATATGTTAATGATCAGTACTAATTGGGACCACAATTTATTTATGATAAGTTTTAGATCATCACCTAAACACAGTACAGTAAAATAATGATCCCGTTTACCAATAATTTCTTCTTTATATTTTGGTTTTTACGATCTAGGGATGGACCACAAGAGCATTTCGATCTTCAATAACATAACATATGTAACATGTTTCATTTTTATTTTTATATATAGCCTTTCTTTTCAATTAGGCTGGAAGAAAGAATAATTTGTTGCACAGTTGTTGCATGTTAACCTAATCTCTTGCTTAATTATTTAATTAATTAGCATGGGTATTTTTTACCTCCCAATATATATATATATATATATATATATATATATATATTGGCACATATATAGGTGGGTCATATTCAAACGTACTCCTTCTCTGATGATGAGATTGATAAGGAGAAGTATCACTAGATGACAAGATCGTTAATCACTTGATTAAGATTGGACAGATGAGCTAGATGTGCATTAATGTAAGGTGCATCAATTGTCATGCCTAAAAAGTATAAGAGGTGTGAGCAAAGGTTCTATCAATCATAATCAAAACTCTAAAGAAGTGGCCACTCGATCTAGCTAATTAATTCTATGATGATATAAAAATACTCCACAATAAGAGATGAGACTGACACTTACTTATTTAATCCCCCTTAACAAAAGAAACGTCTTCTACTTGACTTATGATTTATATATATATTGCATAAGTGAGAAACATTTTCATGATTATAGATAAATTACGTGCCCCCATCTCTAAATAACTTAAAGTAATAATGACCTAACATGTGCATTAATTGTTCTTACAAAAAAAAAACAAAAGTGTATTGTTATTATTATTATTATTATTTTTTTAAGGTAATAGAAATTTCTCATTAAGTAATCAATCAGACAGAGTAAAAAGCTCCGATATCAAAGCATCATGAATACACGCAGGCGGCACAACTAGCCATGAATTATTTTCACAATTTTTCACAGCAAACTTCGCAAGGAAATGAGCGAAATTTCTCATTAAGTAATCAATCAGACAGAGTAAAAAGCTCCGATATCAAAGCATCATGAATACACGCAGGCGGCACAACCAGCCATGAATTATTCTCACAATTTTTCACAGCAAACTGCGCAAGGAGATGAGCCACTGTATTCCCCTCCCGTCGAACAAATGTAACCTGCCATTGATAAAGGGTACTTAGCTCCACTTTTATATCCGCAATCACATGCCCCATCCAACTACAATCTTCAGTCACCAAGTTAACCGAGTCAATTACAAACTTTAAAAATGTGTATTGTTGGTTTTCTAAAATGATAATAAAATCAAACTATAGGTTAGAAAAACCAAATCAAATTATTACATGCATGTTTAATAAGGAATAACAAAGTAAATTAATTGCAAGCTCTTTGTAGGAAGCACTACCAAGTACAATTAAGGTTTTTTACTTTCACCAGCCTCCATTAAACCAAATTTAATGAAATAAATATCATGCATGTTCAATGTGCTCCTTTGTCTTTGTGATGTCAAACTCATCTTTGATATCTTCTTCCTTTAGGTTCTAGGTTTGTGGTTAATTTCTTCTTCCAGGATCTCCAAAAACATATATATATGCTGCAAATTTTGATTTTACATAAAATTGTAGAGAGTCGTTTTAACTCTAAACTGTAGAAAGTACAGGAAAAACAGAAGATGAAAACGTTGAAAGATTTTGTAGACTGAGTTTTTTCTAAAGGCTCAATGATTGACCTAAACATGTAGCCTAGCCCTAAAGTTTCAAAACCCAATTGCTTTCGGGAAGTATTAGAACTGCTTATTGACCAATTCCAAAAAGATGGTGTAAATCAGAAATCAATCAAAATCAGTTCCCCGTTTCATAGTTTGACAAGAAACTTAAAAAGGCTGATAATTATTCTTTGTTGGAAATAGAATTGCAAACAGAAGATTAATTTAAGCTCGAATGAGATGATATATGTATTACATATTAGTAGAGGGTACCCCTACACTGCAACGCGCGCACCCTAAAAGTGAAAGTATGGGCTGTTTGACCAGTCTACAAGGTCTAATAAATTGAAGAGTTTAGCGATAGGTTTAGGAGCATATATACGCCTGTCAAAGTGCGCTCTGCCCTGCTACAGTACAAGTTTTTTTTTTTCTTTCAAAAAAAATGCATATAGGATTCTTCCGTGGTCCGATGCCACGTTCTTCTTCGTATTCTTCTTCTTCCTTTTTTTTTTTTTTTTTAAAGTTTGTTTGTTTAATATATAGGTTCAGAAGAAGAAAACACCGAACCAGAGTTTCTTTTCATTTAAAGGGAATTTTGATTTTGTCCTTTAATATATATATTGATTGAATTACTCATATAATTAGCGAGACTCACTAAGGACGTACAGAAAAATGTCTGAAATCCATGAACAATAGCACTTGAATAGCTTGATAAATAAAGAAAGATTAGAAAAGAGGCAATGCAAATTAAAAGAAGAGAAAAGTAAGTAGAAAGATTTGTTAAAACTCTTGTTTATTTTGGCAATAATTAAGTTAGACTGCAGACAATTATAAAAAGCGTACGTATATATATATATATATATATATATAGTAAGTAAATAAATGACCAATTATCCATCATTACTTTTTTTTTTTAATCTCTCTCTCTCTATATATATATATATAAAAGTAATGCCCAATTGCGTGTTCTTTTCTGTACATAAATTCAGGCACCCATTAGAGTCCTCGCTTGGCGTCATGGATTTGACGTCATGCCGTGAGGAGAAGCTAGCACCCGCGTCTCTCTTCCCTTTCTTCTTGTTTTCTAAGCATCAATCTTTTTCCGCTTAAAGATGAATAAGAGCTTGCAAAATTCACTCCAACAAATTTCATATATAATTAATCAAAATTCACATAATTAATATTATGGGTTAAAAATGGAAGAGAAAAAAAGAAAAAAGAAAAAAGCGCCGAAGTCACCGGGCCGGGGTACACACACGAGAAGTACTGCAAACTCTGCAAGAGCAAAGACACAGTGCACCCTTATGGTCCCGCAGAGCAGAGCTGACACGATTTCCGTACGGACTGCCTTCGAACCTGTGGCTCAAAATGAGACAGTAACGACTATGCCCCACTCTCCTCCAATCACACCTCGACAACGCATTCTGCCAACAAACCTGGTTTCCTCCCTACAACTCTGGTTTCCACAATACCATTCCCACTCACTCTAACTCGCGTTATAATATCATATTCTCTCTCTTTCTTTGTGCTTTATTCTTTCCCATATATACATTACACAAAAGCCTTTTGATTCATATTCGAACTTAAAAACCCTTCTCAGACACAAAAATAGAAAGATACCCATAATACACTAAAACGCCTTCTTCGTGTTCCTGATGCTTTTTTCTTCACCCCCTTGAAATGATGAAACATCTTTAGGGTTTTTCTTGGATTTTTTTTTTTTTCTACTGGGTTTCTCTCTTTCAGCCGTTTTTTTCGGGATTTTCTGAGTGAGAAAAAAAAAGGTTACACTAAAATGGGAAGGGGTAGGGTGCAGCTTAAGCGAATCGAGAACAAGATCAGCCGGCAAGTGACGTTCTCCAAGCGGCGGACTGGGTTGCTCAAGAAAGCTCATGAGATCTCGGTTCTGTGCGATGCTGAGGTTGCTTTGATTGTCTTCTCCACCAAAGGGAAGCTCTTTGAGTTTTCCTCCGATTCCAGGTTCATATCTCTTTTTGTTTGTTTATTTGTTTGCTGCAACATTTTACAGTTTTTCTTTTTTCTTTTATTCTATGAATCTATTTTGTCAACTGGGTTTCACTATTTCGTTGTTATTATTATATATTCACTCTACCTGCATATTACACCAGTATCATTCTTCATCTGTTTGTACAATTCTTAAGCTATATATCTTCTCACTTTCTCCAGCACAGGCTGCTAGCTGCTGATGAATAGTAGCACTGTAATTGTTTTCCCATATTTCTACAAGGGAAAATTAAAGAAAACGAATTATTTCTTAATTACCAACAAAAAAAGCTATAGAATGTTTGAGTGTCTGCAACTTTGAAAATGGAACATGTTACATGGCGTTAGATTAGATTAGCCAGTCTAAAAGAAAGATTTATGTTTTTTAAAATTTTCCAGCTTTTTCGTAAAGATATTGGTCACAGTTTCACAGACACAACAATGCATCCATTGGGTCAGAGGAATAGTAGAAATGTAGTTTGAAGTACTATACGAGTATACAGTACAAAGCTGAATTTATAATGTACACACACCGAGTGTCCTTGAGCTATGTGTCACGGTGCGTGTTGTTATCTTTCCTCGGTTTTGTAACCTAGTATTTTCTGTATGTCCGATGTTGGTGGTGCACCGACGAGGATACCTCCTCAATGATTTTGGTCGTGGAAAGGGCTGCATATAAAAAAGTTCGTTATTTAAGATCTCCACAAAGATTTTAGACCAGCCAGGCCCCATGCTAATATTATTTTTATATATATTTTGTTCTAGGTATATAAGATTTTTTTTTATTTTTTTATTTTTGACAATATTAGAGAAGCTACTTACTTGTAGCATCGGATATATCAGATCTTTCTCATGAGGTTCTTGTGTCGTGTTAGGCATTCAAATCTTGATTTTGTACTGTAAATTGCCTAGATTTCAAGACTGATCATTAAAGCTTCTTCACCATAGAGGTCTCCAGTTAGGGCGCAAGTGTGTTGGAAGTTTAATTAGCCCTTTTAGAGAGAAGTATTTCAGTACTTTGGAGACATAACTTTTTAGACAACCAGAAGAAGCTTATAGCATGTATAATAGTGAGTTGTATGATAAACTAAGGGTGTCCATAATTCTTCCGGTAATCGTTTTCTTGTCGGGTCTTAGGACTTTTCTGATGTAATCTTTTAGCTTTGCTTACTTAATTGTTGGCGCTTGTTAATGTGGGTTCCCTTTGGTTGTTTTTTAGGGTTGCCTATGGATCTTTTTGTTCTTACTAAGAAGTTTCTACTAAAACATATAGGACAAAGACACCATACATGAGTCGTAGTTAGCTTTACTCTTTTGAAATGTTTGGATAATTTTCCTTGCATGATCAGTTTGTATAAACTTAATCTTTATGAATTTCACATGAAAGATTTAGGCCCCTTACATTATTTTTTCGGTATTGAAGTCATTCCCTTTTCGAGTGGGTTATTTCTATCATAACACAAATATAACTTAAGCTAATAGAAATAAGTAAATTTAATCATATAATCAACATTTTAAAACTCACATTTACGTGTGGGCTCAAATTTCCTTTTAATAGATGAGACTCTGATCAATACGTTGAATATTTTAATTAAATGGGAGGTAAATTAATGGAGTCAATGTTCGAACTTATAATTTTTAACTTTGATATCATGTTAAATTACCTCTTAGTTTAAAAACTTAAGCGGATAGAAAGAAGTAAATTTAATCATTTAATCAACACTTCAACGGTGATATCTTTTTTTTTTTTTTTTTGTAACAAGACATCCATTAACAAACCAAGGGGCCAAAGGCCTTACAACAGGAGAAAGAAAGAGAGGGGGATGGATCCTTTCCACTACATAAGGGGAATGATGGAGGGGGGGGGGGGAATAAGTGGGAATGCAGCCCGAGAACACTCTTGCCGCGGCCCAATAAGCCACATGGTGGGCGCAGAAGTTTGCACTTCTGTGAATTTTCTTTGCCTCCCAAAGAGGGGAGGCTTTAAGGAGTAACAAAGAGTTGGCAATCACTGATTGTATATGCCAGTCAAAAGTGCGGTGATATCCTTTTAAAAGCCTCCACGACTGGTTGTAATCCTATTTACACTCCCATTGCTCAAAATCTTAAGCTTCTTGCCATTGATGATTCTCTTGTTAATGCTACCAACTATCGTAGTCTTGTTGGTGCTTTACAATACATCACCTTAACTAGACTCGATCTCACCTGTGCGGTGAATCTTGTCTATCAATTTATGCCTCAACTTGGAATTGTCTCATTTTCAGGTTGTCAAATGCATATTTCATTAGTAGCAGGATACTATACATAATTGGATGCGGATATTCTCTTGTTAATACTTTAATCTCTATGGTTTTTCTGATGCTAATTGAGCTGGTTGTCCTAATACTCAATGCTCAACTACTAGCTATTCTATTTATGAGCTAATTGTATTTCTAGGTCTTCCAAGAAACAACCTACTATTCCCGATCAAATGCCAAAACTGAATATCGAGCTATGGCCTTCACTATTGCTAAACTCACTTGGCTTACTCATCTTCCTTGTGACATTGGTTTTCGCTTGATCACCCCTCCCGTTTTATTTTACAACAACAACAACAATGCTCTACATATGACCTTAAATCCTAATTTTTATTGTCACACTAAACATATCGAGCAAAACCTACGTTCTATCTGCTCTACAAGTGGTTGATATCTTTATCATCCAAAGCTCACTCATATTCTTCGTACCAAGCTTGGAGTCAAGTAATACACTGGCCAAGTGCAGCTCTAATATGAACCACATTTAGCAAGCATACAAATGAGTTGATTTCAAGTTTTGAGAATTATGAGTGTTAAATTATCATTTATCCCAAAAGCTTAAGCTGATAGAAATAGATGATCAATATTCTAGCACTCATTCTCACGTGTAGGTTCAAACTCAATTTTAATAGGTGAGGTTCTACATGCGGAATATTTAATTAAAATTGGGGGTAAATGACTGAGACAATGTTCGAACTCATGACATTTGGCTCTAATACCACATTAAATTACCATTTATCTCAAAAGCTTAAACTTATAGAAAGATATGATCAATATTCTAACAATGACTCGTGGACCAACAAGATGCAGTTATAACTAATCCTTAAGATATCTAATTTCTTAGTGGAATCTCTTTAGGATCTACTCCAACATTTAGAAATTGGTTAACAAGTAAGGATACATGTACTTGATGCCCCGCCCAAGAAAGAGACCCAAGCACTAGTATTCCTAGCTAAATGGTGATTCAACATAGATTCTACATGATCTTGAAACTCAGCCAATTTTGGAGTAGCTTTGTGGTAATGGAACCTTTATTAGGTTAAAGTCTCTATCCTAATTCTAGAGTAATGTAAATGTTAAAGAACTTACATTTGTGTTGGTGGCGGAGGACCGCTCGCAGCTTCATGTTGGTGGCAGAGGGCCGCTCGGTTAGAGGTGGAGAGAGATAATAGAGCAGAAGAGAGAGAGAGATAAAGGGCAAAAAAATAATAGAATAAGCTTCTGCTTAGGTATGTGTTTGAGGAACCTAAAAGTGCATTTAACACTCAAAAAGTCTGTTTGAAGAAAAAAAAAATACTCATTTGGTAAAAAAACTTGAAAGCGCTTTTAAGGGTTCAAAAAATGGACAAAATGCACTTTTGGTAAAAGCTTAAAAATAAAGTTTTTTTTTTTTTTTTTTTTCCAAAAAAACACTTTTTGATTTAAAAGCTCTATTTCTCAAACACAATCCTAAACATGCTCTAAGTATATACATGTTCAGTACAATGTCACGGAACATGTGACATGACACTATACAAAAAAGCATCAAAATTGCATTATGCAATTTGAATGGCTATCAGATAGATGGTGTTTTTAAGTTTAATTGTTCAGCAATTTTTGGCTAAAAGGAGGAGATGCATAATCCATTGTGAATGCTTTGAGTACGTGCTCCATCTTGAAATCTTAGCTCTTGTTGTGCTGTTTCTTCCTACTTCCTTTAAAAGCACTTTCTATTCTAGGTTATACTCGTACTATATATAGTATTTGATATTTGCTTCTTCTTTTTTTCCAATTAAATTATCAATTATATAAAATAAATAAAATCAAAATCAAACTTAAAACCATTTATATGCGTCAACATATTGATTCAAATCAAGAATTTAGACAACGTACTGTTAAATACTCCAAAAAAAATGTAGCCATTTTTTAGCAACAATTTTCTAGTATAGCTGACCTACAATCTTGTTCCCATGCATGCCCAAAATTTGGCATTGGCAATGAAAGTATCATCATGAGTAGCGTGGCCATAGAAACCAATCAATATCTAGAATTTAAAAACCTCCGAGACCATGAACATATTTGTATCTATAATTCTCACCCTGTCATGCACTGTTCTTTTCTGTCTATATATAATGCACCATATCCATTGATGGGAGGATTCTAACTATTGGACTTTCATTATCATCTTTTTTTTTCCTAAATCAAATCTCTCTCCTACAATCACTTGATAAAACAAGCTTACAAAAGTATAAAAAAGAAAACTAAGGTTAACAAGAATAAATAAATTTTTATAAAGAAATTCAATTACTAATACCTACAGCAAACCCCGTTTCTAGTGAATGAGTACAAGGATTTTTTTTTTTTTTAAAAAAAAAAAACATAAAAGAGTAAGAAATTTAAAATACAACAGAAACAACAAAAACCAAATTAAAAAACACGTAGGAAAATTCCATAATGACGAAGAACAGCCACATAGATCTTCAACTTTGAGCCCCCATATAAACGCTTGCTTCAACTTAATCAAACACTTGCTTTAAGATCTGCTATATTGCTTATTGAAAATACAATTAACCACAAACTAACACCTAGAGGGGGTGAATAGATGTTCACAAACAATAGTACGGTGTGGTGAGGGCTCTAACCTAGAAGGGAATTCGTGGCTTTGCAACAAAGGCTTCTTTAATTTTGGTTTAGGGAAAGGTAGAACAATTTTCTGTACATATTGGGTGCAAGTTACCCTAACAAACTCGAATTGAGTAGGCTGCCTTTGAGGGAAAGGTGATAGGATGGCTATAGATTTTCTTAAGGAGGTGTGATATTAATTAACATTGTTGGGCAGTTTGATGCTTAATTTATGATTCTCTAGAGGAACAAATAGTTACTATTACGAAGTGGGAAAAAATGTTGGACAAAAAAAAGTCATGCACGGAAACAATTCCTGGAAAATTAAAACAAAACCCTCAAATACTGTTTTAATCAAAGCTTAAATTTATTATTATGCACAAAGCATCTCTGTATATATACTATGGACTGGTCCTTTAAAGACACCCAACCTTGCAAACTTAATAGATTAGCTTAAAACTTAGGAAAAGATCCCTAAAGAAACTACAGTAAGTTTTTGTGTAGGTCTTTCCTGAAATCATAATTTGGCGACTACCTATAGAAAGACCTAAGACTTCCCTCTAGAAGTATAGATTCTACAATGTTGAGTTGTTTTTGTTTCTCTTGTTTTATTGGTAGAACTTTTGGCACCCAGCCCAACATGTAGTTGTAATACAAATGCCTATAACAATGTAAGGAAGATTGCAGTGGAACCTAGGGCTAGAATTGATCTTCTAGTCATAGTTTCCTAAAGAATCCAATGCAAAATATTTGTTATATGTTTCAGTTAATTTTTGCATTTTCTCTTGGTATATCACCCTATAGCTAAGCATAATCTGATAGAAAAATTTAGTTTGATTTTCTTTCAAAATTTCATTACATAAGCCTTATGATACAAAGGTCTTATGATTTTGACACGGATCATAGTGAGATCGTTGGTAAATGGATCCAACTCATGAAGTTGTATATTGAAGTACTGTGGTCTGCCAAATATTTTCATAAAGTACTTTATAATCATTAATAGGTTTTACGACATCCAGAAAGACTCAACTCATGAGTATAAGAATCATACAATAATCATACAATTCTTCAAAGCACAGAAAAGAAGTATAAGAAAAACCAAAAAAATGAACAATTATCTTCCTTAGAATTCATTTGGAGTTACTGGTAGAGAAGTTATCTTAAAACTTATTGGGCTGAATTGCTTGATGGAAACACTTGACCTGATTAAAAAAAATAAAAGGTTCAACAAACTTCTATGTCAAAGAAGAACAAAAAGAAACTAGAGTAGAAAAAATTGGTAATCTTCTCAAAAAAAGTGTTTATTGATGGCTTTTAGAGGATCTCAATCATTGATATTTAACTAAGAAAGATGGAATTTATGTGATTTCTTTTGAATGTATGACCTTGAGTGAAAACCAGTCAACCATCTTGTTCTGCACTTAATATCCATTAGCATGAGTTGTAGAACTGTACGTTTCATATTTTCGATCTCTTTTCTAGTGTTACCGGTTTCACCACATTAAATGCTTAAAAAGGCTATCTAGTTGGCATGAAACTGCAGTGAAAGATGATTCACTGACTCCAAAAAGAAAAGTATCTTAGGGTTCTCAATATGATATAATAATTACAGTTGTTAATTTATTGGTTATGAGTATAGTCCACTTCAAGAATAGTCAAAACACAAGTTAAATATAATACTAAACACAAATTACAATACTTGATACTTACTACCACATGAACTGAGAGATATGCATATTTTTTGTTATCAATACATGATAAACACAAACTTATTGTGCCCCATGCAAATCCTTTTTGACAGCATGGACAGGACTCTGGAACGATATGAAAGGTACTCATTTGCCGAACGACAGCAAATGCCAACTGATTCTGAGTCACAGGTATCCCGAACATTACTTTTACTGTGTTTCATCTGGTCTCCCTGTGAATGTTTTCCTAAGTATAATCCCATTCTCACATTACATGTCTTTTTAATATCTATACCCATCTCTTCAACATTAGAACCAAAACGGCCATGTCTTCTCAAGTTTGCTTTGCTTTGGGCTTAAGGACTTGAGTCCAAGGATAATTATTAGTGGCCATGGATCCTTATGAAAAGCTTTTGATTAATCTAATTCACATTTTATAGGTTATAGAGTCATGTTAGAAATAGTTAAATTATTATTTATTCTAAAAGCTTAAAATGATAGAAAATAATAAATTTTAATCATTTAATCAAAATTTTAACACTCTCTCTCAATTGTGAGTTTAAAGTTCAAACTTCTTCTTAATAAGTGAAATCCAACACGTGAAATATTTTATTGAAATAAGAGGTAAATTGTGGAGTTAGGGGTTCAAACTCAAAACCTCAGCTTTGATATCATATTAGGATTATATTTGAGATTGTGCTGAGAAATAAAGCTTTTTAGACAAAACTTTATTTTTAAGCTTTTTCAAAAGTGTATTTTGACCATTTTTAAAGTTAAAAAAAAAAAAGTACTATTGACATTTTTCACCAAACAAACTAGTTTTTTTTTTTTTTGATATGTCCACACAAAGGAATGAGGGGATGATTCGAATTAGTGACATATGTTTTATGAGACGTGGTCTCCAGCCGATTGAGCTACCCTTGGGAACAAAGTTTTTTATTTGGCACAACTTTTAGGTACTAAAAATATTTTTTTAACTTCGCTAATGCAATCTCCAATAGACCCTAAATCATAACTTTTTCTAAAAGCTTTTGGGCAGTGTAGGTGCATTTCAATTCTGTCCAAAGTCTAAACAGTTGCATAATAATTAGAAAGAGAGTGGAGCAATCATGATAAGTTACTCGGGTTGGGTCGAGACTGGGGATGAGATTTGAGGGAAACAATTATAGCTCATTACAGGTAGGAGAGATCACAATAACTCTTTTTGGGTAAGAGAAACCACAAGACTCTACTCAGAGTGGAAGAATACCACAATTTGCCAAATATTGGGTCGAGACTAGGGATGGGATTTGAGAAAAACAATTATAGCTCATTTCAGGTAGAAAAGACCACAATAACTCATTTTAAGAAAGAAAAACTACAAAACTCGGCGGGAGAATACCACAATTTGCCAAATATTTTATCTAATTCCTTTAATTACAATCAAAGGGTGATAACACCTAAAGTTAAAATATTCAAGTAAAAACTCAAATCCTAATCTCAAATAACATAAACCTAATGATTCCAACTCAACTACTAAATCTATTTCACCCTTTGGTGATCCCTATCAAACCAGCTCTTGAGAATCTGATCTTGGCATTGTCAATTGTTGGGAAATAAAGCGGTTATGGAGTTTTTACTCATAGTACATTAATATACATAATTGAACACAACTCTAACCCAAAAACCTAAGCTAATGGGCTAAGGTCCACTTAAGTATATTAACTACTATTTTCTTTTATATTTTCTCAATGTGGGACACAACACTCACAAGCGCACTCACAACAATCTTCCCCTCACTTATGAGTCTCTTCACATTGACCCAACTCCCCCTCGCTTGTGAGTCTTTTTACATTTCTAAGAGTGTCTTACGTCAAGAGTTGCAGAAGGCGGACACAACTCTAAACCCGAGTTGCGGGTGGAGACACAACTCTAAACCCGACGCATCCAGACACCCGTCCCAGGAAGGTAACCATGGCTCTAATACCATTTGTTGGGAGATAAAGAGATTATGACGTTTTTACTCAGAGTACATTAATATACATAATTGAATACAACTCTAGTCCAAAAGCCTAAGCTAATGAGCTAAGGTCCACTTAAGTATATTAACTACTATTTTCTTTTATATTTTCTCAATGTGGGACACTACACTCACAACATCAATCATCATAGGCACGATTTGGTAAGGTAGTGGAGCCATCAAATGGAGTGATGAATGAGATGGAAACTATATAAGTTGTGCCGCCAAGATAGTCCAACACTCGATTTCCTCAGAGATGGAGAACGATGGGACAACCACATATGATAGTTGTCCTCACAGAGCTTGGTGGCAATGGATATGCATATATGCAGCAGAATAAGGGATCACATAGCCCTAGTATTGGAGGATGAGTCGTGGGAGATGATAGAACTCTCAGGTCCATTTGGTTTAGCGTTTTCAAAATATATGATTTTAAAAAATATCCATGTGAAAATGCGAAAACAAGAACTTTCACTCAATCTAGCTAATTCACTGTGCACAGTTTGCAGTACATGCAGAAGAAGTCACGTTGAGATAGTTTATGTCTCAATATTTATCTCAAACTTTATCTCTATCATACTGTTACATTGAATTCCAATCTTTATCTCTAACTAATTAACCTCATGCTAAAGATTGTTTTTGACTCAATTCACCCATGTGCATGCATGGTCTCTACGTACCATGATGAAAAATGCCGGAAAGATTTTTATATGCTTCCCATGGTATTTCTCTGCTAATTCCTTCGTTTTTTTTTTTTCTTTGGTAACTAATTTTCTGCATATTGAATCTGGGTTTGACATTTGCTTTAGACAACTCAATTGAATCCCCTGGCTTGGCTATGTAATTCATCAAAGAAGAAAATGATTTTTTGTACACTGCTTATCGAAAGCAGTTTATGCAAATGAATATTGTGGTTTCTTTAACCCTTCTTCGGATGCTGCTGTATAGGGAAGCTGGTCTCTGGAATTCCCCAAGCTTTCGGCTAGGATTGAAGTTTTAGAAAGGAACATAAGGTAATGACGTGAGTTTTCATGCCATATTTGGGGAAAAAAACGCCTACTGTTGCTCTTTAATGCCTTTGTATGAGTATTTAAAGAATCAGAATCAAAGCCAAAAAAATTATTAGAAATGATGATATGTTAACCAATAGATTTTGTTCAAAGATTCAATTAAGGGTAGAAATGCTTTCAAGATTTCTCTAAATAATAATATGCGAAGGAAAGAATGTGATTTTAAGACATATTTTACATTGGTCAATGTAGGAACCTCTTTGGAGATGATTTGGACCCCTTGGGTTTGAGAGAGCTTCAAAATCTGGAGCAACAGCTCGATACAGGTCTGAAACGCCTACGAACAAGAAAGGTGATTTTATTGCATTTGTTTCAAGACACATGCACACATGCAGAGCCAATTTACACACAAATTGATTTTTAATTTATACTCATTACATGAATCAAATTAACATATGATATTGACATATGCAGAACCAAGTTATGCATGAATCCATTATGGAGCTGCAGAAGAAGGTAAACATAGTTAAGCATGTGTGAGTTTCTGCGTTTATGAATTTAAAAATGACTTCTTCTTTTTTAAACTGAAAGGTTATGTAAGTTTATCCAGTTTAAGAACTTAAAAAGACTTTACAGCAGGCTAGTGTTAATTAGCTCCATAGCAATTGGTTGCTTGTCTAACAATTAACCGTTATTACCTACCTAAAATCCCAAGAAAAATGCAACCAAAAGGCCTGGAGACTAGGTTGAGCTAACATCCTAGTTCAGACTTAAATCAAACTCTACCAGCTGGGCAGGAAATGAGATCAAGAGCTACCATATATTTAGACTGTGTTGGGATATAAACTAAGGTAACATTATGGTTTTTGACAGGAAAGAGCCTTGCAGGAGCAGAATAACCTGCTGTCGAAAAAGGTAAAATCTGGTCCATGATTATAATATTTCTTACTTGGAGTCACTTCTGTAAAAACTACCTCTTATTTATATACATTTTGTTTTTTATGACAAATAGATCAAGGAAAATGCGAAGGCAGTGGCCGAGCATGCACACCTAGAGCAACCAGGCATAGGCCAAAACTTATCCACCTTCATGTTATCCCCACCACAACAGCCACAGCCACAGCTACAGCCACAGCCACCGACGCTACCACTTCCTTCTCTAACTATTGGGTACTCTCTCTCTCTAAATCACATTTTTTGTGAAACATGGCATGATTAGTCTTCTTTGATTATTGGAGAACTCATAGATTGTTTAAATAAACAATGCAGAGGTACTTTCCAGGCAGGAGTACGAGATGAGGAAGCTGGAGGTCAGGCTCATCCTAGTACCACTAGCCTCATGCCACCATGGATGCTTCGCCATATAAATGGATAAAGACTTTTCGAGCCACCAAAGTGGTTTCGGAAGCGGGAGCTACAACATTTTGTTAACCCTCCATCTTGTATATCTTTCTATGATGACATGCAATTGCTCTACCACCACTGTATTTGGAAAATTGAAGTATTTCAAGACTGCCCCTTCTCGTATCAACATACATTTTACATTGCATATGCACAAACGCATTCAACCAAACCATAGATTTGTCATTATTGGGGGATATAGTTCAATCGAAGTCCCAAAAAAGCCAGCCCCCAGAAAGATATATCCTTAATGAACATAGAAACAATTATGACCCATTTATGAGAGCTCTCCTCTTGCGCACTTTTGTTTTCTTCTCTTGAACAAATCACTACCAATTAAGAAAGGGCTTACATTCACCTAAAAGTAATATAATTTTACCAGACAAGGAAGTTTTACTATTCACTGAATTATCTAAAACAAGGTTCTGTCAAAATTCTGCGCCCAGCATTTGCAACTTGGTTTCTAGTATAAAAATCAACCAACAAAGACCATGATTCAACAAAAATTGGGCAGCACAGCTTATACAGTAATACAGTTCCCTGACGCTTAATTGTAATAAACCTATAGATAATGAAATGGCTAAAGCTATAAACTTTTACAGATTAACCGTTCAATTTCATTGACATTTCATAAATACAAGTTCACCGTCTCAATATCAGTCTTCACTTAAGTTCCCAATCAGATTGGTATCAGAAATACATAATAACTGAATTATAGGCAATGTTCATTAAAGACAAGATTCCCCTTACGCATCTGAGTAAAGCAATACTTGATTTTACAGGTCTAACTAAATTGGTAATAAAAGAGAGCAACGGGAATAATTACCCAAAAAATGATAAACTATCTTGAAGCCAATTCAATTGTTTCTTCAGTTCTGCACGCCATTGAATTCATCTTCATGTTCACAATCACCACCGTCAAGCATATGCTCCCTGAGACAAAGAAGTCAGCAATCACAACTACGTCATCTTTTTTTTAAAAAAAATTTAAGTTACACTTCCAATGGCATCTACGCCATACTTAATCATGCAACTATGAAAAATAAAACAAACACAAACCAATGAGGAAAATGCTGCATAATGCCAGTCTCAGAGGCCACTTTACTGGTAGCAATGGAACATTTATGGAGCCATGGTTAGTTTTGTAATGAGGGGCATAGTTGAAGTTTTTGCAACTCTTGCGAATTAAGGGGCAATTTGTTAATCAAATCAAGTCTAAAACTTTTTAGAAGTTTTATGATAAGAGTATTCTCATCTTCTCTTTTCGCTCTTCTTCTTCTTCGTTGCAGACAGATACTGTTCGCAGCCCTTGATCGACCAGAAAATTCCCTCTTTCCTTTTCTCTCAGCAACCCCAAATCAAACCCTTTTCAATTCTCTATCAAAACCCTAAAATCATATATATTTTTTCTAACACTTAGCCACCAAATAACCCCTTGAAATAACCCAAAAATTCTAATCTTGTTTCTGTCCAAAAATTCCAGCAAGCAGATTCCCTAGTCTGTCCTACATCAAACATGCAGTCAAGAAGTAAAAAAAATGAATGCACATAAAGTTCCCTTTTTTTCCCTTGAGTGTATACATACACTTCTCATAAGTAAAGATTTCCAACTAAAAATGCATTACACGCTCGTGCACATTGGCTGAATGGCACATGTAATGCATGTGGAAGAAAAAAAATGGTTGTGTTTGGTTTGTTGAGAGAGAGAGAGTAATTCTTTAATATCCAAAATCATGAAAGACAAAAAAAATTAGCAACAAAAAGGAAAAGAAAATTCCAATAATTTTTTCATAGCAACCATCTGGAAAGCCAAAGATTTGAGCAAAATTGATTGCCCTGGTTGAGCTTCAAGAAAATGGAGCTCGGTGCATGAGTTCAAATAACAGATATTAACAATGTGTTTGAGAACATTGGATTTTCTTCAAGGGCCTTCTAGTTTTCAAATATTTAACTCTAAATGGTAGCTCAATTGGTTGGAGACCATATCTCATAAAGCGGACATCGCTAGTTCAAATTTCCCCTTCCTCCCCTCCTTGGGCCTAATACTTTAAAAAAAAAAAAAAAAATTCCAAATACTCAAATGTAAATATCAATAACAGATATCCATAAGCCATAAACAAGGGT
The DNA here is from genome assembly GCF_901000735.1 of Corylus avellana. Taxonomy (NCBI): domain Eukaryota; kingdom Viridiplantae; phylum Streptophyta; class Magnoliopsida; order Fagales; family Betulaceae; genus Corylus; species Corylus avellana. Next base: position 31,327,154 of record NC_081545.1, on the reverse strand, counting down.
CAATACCTCAATCTCTCACAAAGGCGTGCTAAAGCATCTGATCCTGTTCTGGAAGCAACATCCTCGACATCAGAAGCATTCAGTAGAGTCACACTATCTGCAAGCCTAAACTCACACAACTCTTTTAAGGAACATGCATCAGTCAACACAGCTGAATGACCACCACCAGCTGCTAATTTCCGCACTTCCCCAACACACCTGCACTATAGAATTTTCATCAGCATAGGAAGGAAGCTATAAAACTGTGAAAAAGCTACAGAGCACAAGAATAGCCATGCCATACCAATCAACTGGAGATGGATACCAAGCATAGGTAGATTTCTCGTTAGCTGCCTGACCATAGTTATTGTAGCCCCATCCATGAATTCTTCCATCCCTCATGGAAATAAGTGTATGGGAATGTCCACATGCTACAAGTTGCACGCCATTTGGAACAACCAAAACAGGGAAATTGCGGAGAAATGTCTCCGATTCATTAGGAATGCATGAAAAGAATCCTGTTTGGGGGCCAAGGCCTAATTGCCCTACTTGACCACCACCCCAAGCATAAAGAGCTCCCTTCAAAGTCATAGCGCATGTATGTACACCACCACATGCAACATCCTTTATGAATATTCCATCAAGGGCAACCACTCTCCTTGGCAATAGCTCTTTATCACCGGACTGGAGGGAACAATGCCCAAGTTGACCCATATTTCCTCGCCCCCAAGTATAGCTGTGATGTGCAAAGCAAATAATCATCAGCTACAATTTTGTAGAAGTTGAACTTTAACAGTTTTAACGAAAAAGTAAAGTAAACAAAACAAGATAGCTTTGAAGAACTAATCCTATCAGCTGAAGATTGTCATTATCAAGTAAAAGCTTCGACAGTTTAATTTCATAACTGAGACAATTCATGACAATTAAAAAGATAATGCTACATACTCAACTCTCATCCCACAGGCCTAATGTGACAGTGTTCATTAGTCCTTAAATTAGCCTATACTAAAAAATAAATAAAAAATCAAAGAGCTGATAGGCACTGCTACATTAGTCCAGTAGAATGGAAGTTAAATATTTAGAATTACTCCAATTAAAATAGTGCTTACAAAAACACAAAAATGGATGCGCGAGGGTGCACACACATAGATGTGGCTTTTATGTGTCCCCCACACTAAAGCAATCACTAATCCTCTATGGTGATTCTTATTTATGACTAAATGGAGCATTTTTATATCATAACTTAAATATGGTTCCATTTCAGAGAAGGGATAGGAGTGGATCTTATGCATGCACACACACACACACACACACATCACATATTTACAACATTTTACTTTGGCATTATGTGAACTACTAATGACCAAATGACTTCAAGACAGATACTGACATTTTACAACTTGCATGCTTTAACCAACTTGTATTATCTAGAACAATAGCTGAGGATAAACTACAAGAACAAGCGCATTACGGAAATGAATCATTAACACCAATAGATTCAAGAACGCAAATACACATTAACACCAATATATATATATATATATATTAGTTAAAAGCACAAACACTTAAATATCTAAAATGAACTTAAGCTCTCCATGGTATAACCAAGTTAAGGGGACGAAGACTTGCATATCAAAATGCATCCCATTTCCATTGCATCTTTTCTCCTGACTAGACGTGAGATTCCCATAAGAAGATTTTGTCAAACCTTCACAGTTACATGTGCCATGCGGATAACCACAATTCGCATGCTTAAATGTAGAATTTATCTCCATCTAAAAAGTCCTTCAGATCACTTACACCTCGCCATTTTCAGATACTGCTGCTGTGTGGTACTCCCCGCATGACACTTGGGTAATCTTCACAAGCTCAGGAGCCTCATCAAGGAACTTCGCATAAGCATTTATTACACGAGCTCCCTGTAGTCCTTCACAGGTAAGACCTCTGCCAAGCTGACCATATTCATTGTAGCCTGGTTATTCAGAACAATGATAAAGTTCTAGTTAATATGTACCAGGAAACTAGAGTATTAATACAGGTTTCCTTTCCTATCATATGATCTATGTGTTAACAAAAAATATAAACATCATAAGAAGAAAGAGATACACATAGAACTCCTTAAGTCTAAACAACTACATAATTTACACATCATTTTATTAAGAAAATAGCAAGTCATGATTCTAGAAGAAACTTTACCCCACGCTTGTAGCAAGCCATCCTCAGATAAGGCCACCACATGCACTGCTCCACAGGACACTTGACGGATCATCTGTAACGAATATAAAATACAATCAGGCCTAAGGGAAAAATAAACAAGAAAAAGGTAGACAGAGGCTGATGCTTGACAAGAGATTGAAAGTATATGTATATTAAAAGGATGATCAATAAATTTGTTAGATTTGATTAGACAAAATCTATGTTGATGACAGATTTACGCAATATGACAGAATTAGAAATGTGGAGATCCTCAGGGACCTACTATATTTGAGCAACTACATGTTATAACACAATAGAAACAAATGCATGTACATTTGAAGCCTTATGATAACCAGTCTAATTCCTTAATAAATCCAGATCATGAGACAATCACTAACCCAGGTTTAGCAAAACCAAAGACTACGTGTCTGCTCACAAATTAAACAATTTGTTAGAAGCCAAAGCAGTCTGAAGATCATTTTCAAAATTTGGAAAAGCACACATTTGAATTAAGACATAAATTTCCGAGTGAGAGGCATCCCCAGCATAAGGCTGTAACACTTCCCTTGATTCTGGTATAGAAGAAAGGGTAGAAAAGTAAATGCTCAGAAACAATGATTTTTATTTTATTTTTACACATTTTTCTTGTAACTGACAAGAACAAATGAGACTGCAAAAACTTATCTATATGAACATGAAAAGGACATTTCAAATCAAAGTATCTAAATAATGACATAGGAGAATGATAGATTGCAGGAATTTACTGGCAGCACTGTGTGTTTGGGATTTTAACGCTTGGATGATAGGCTATTTGGTGGTTAAAGGCTTGGGGTGTCATGTATTAGATATGCTTTGGGGTTGTAAAGAAAGAAGTAAACAGAGAATTTCGTTGCTCTTCAGGCTGTGTGAACAGGGACACAAACAGTATTTTGTGTTTTGAGTACTGAGGCACAAAATAAGGTACTATTAGATAGTTTTTGTAGTATCAACAACCCAAAACTCAGCAATTCCAACCCTCCCCACCAAAATAATAACTTGAATAAATAAATAAAATCAAACCTAACAAGAAAAATATATAGCATACCGTATTAGGTGTAAAGGCCCCCCAATATAAGCGAGGAAAATTCGATCCCTGTAATGAGAAGTAAAACAAAAAATAAAGGCATGGTATATTATCAAAAAAGATGCTAAACAATTACAAATAGTACCTGATTTTGGCCCCAAACCCAGAGTCTACTTGTCGAGAGGGTTCCATCATTTTCACGAGGCTCGGCAATACAAGCAGTGCAATGTGCTCCACACGAAACAGATTTCACAAACTCCGTCTGCAATTGTTTCACTTTCTTAGGGTGCTTCCTTCTCTCCTCAGTTCCATCTCCCAATTGACCAAAGCTATTAGCACCTGGTCCATCACATACATATTTATGATTTTTGATCATTTATCTTGTATAAGCATTAAGCAACAAGATGTTGTAATAGCTCTAACTATACACCTCAAGAAAAATGAATTCCCACGCACAGTTTTCAGCTACAATTCAAGTGAACCCGTCATAATCAAGAAGAAAACATAGCCACCAACGAAATTTCCTTCAGCCAAACCATTTCTATATTCGACTCTTAACTCTTAAGCACGTTTTTGCGCAATATTCATAGATATCAAATGGGCAAAACTTGATAATCATAATAATCAATGAACAAATATAAAGGGATACATGTGGGGTGTAAAGGGACCATACCCCAAGTGAAAAGTGACCCATCGGAGGTCACGGCCGCAGTATGCTCACGACCACAAGCAATATCCAACCATCGCGAATTGAATCCGGCCGGGCACCCAAAAAGCTCGGGAGGGAGCTGCTTAGGGATCCTCAATTGGCACTCTTTGCCCCTCCTACCCGTCTGCCCCGACTGATTATACCCCCATACAAAAATTGCACTCTTTGTTGGAAGGTTTCCGGGTCGGTTAGTGCCAAAAATTTCATCAATATCCATTTATATACCCAAAAACCTACTAATCAATTCAATCAGATCACTTTATCGTACACAAACGAAAAAAAAAAAAAAAAACTCAGAGCCAAATTGCAGCTGAAACTCGTAATGCTGTCAGTGTTTAAGCAATCGAGATGAAAACACTCAATGTCATATTCTCTGTTTGATTCTTTGAGGAAAAGAAAAGTTTTTTTTTTTCCAGAAACGAAATCCAGAAAAGCGTTGGTAAAACGAATGCGAGAAAAAAGGACGTACCTGAATGTGAGGAAGGAAGAGGGTGGGAACTGAATTCCTTGAAAAAGAGAAAAATTTTGTGAATGTGAGATAACAACGTGGTTGGTCCGTTGGGGCGGGTTCGGTTTCGTGTCTCCGGCAGGGAATCTAACGGCCCAAAAGCCTGTTCCACCTGCTCCTGGAGAATCTTCTAGACCAGAAATACCGGTCAGAGTTTTTTTGGTCAACTAGATTCTATTTACTTTTTTAATGATATTTTTCCTTAATTGCTTAATTTTCAAGCTAATGATTATAAATGTCTTTTACGTGTCTTTTATGGTAGGAAAAAGAACTTATTTAGCAAAAATTATGTTTAATTAGACATAACTCTTTGTCTGTTATCCATATTCTTTCTTTTTATAGATAAAATGGTTCATGGGATCTTCAAGTCTCTCAGCTAATATTTTATGCAATAAATTATAACACTCTGGCTGTTATGTTAGTTGTATTCTTCGTTAGTTTTGTTAGTTGTATTCTTTGTTAGTTATGATTTTTATTCATAAAAAATAGATACATTTTCTCCATTAACGGACCTTTTTCTTTTCTTTTTTTTCATTTATATCTAAATATTCATTTGTAATACTTAACCTCTTAAACTATTATTTCGTTGCAAAATGGTCCCTTTTTTACCTTAAAACCTAAAGTTTTGTTATGCTTGGCTCTTAAACTATAATTTTATTGCAATTTGGTCCATTTGTTAGATTTTAGCATGAATAGAACATGGCATACTTGACTTTTATGTGCACATTTTAGACTTAAAATGCTTAAATTATTCTGATTTTAAAGGGACAAAAAAAGAAAGAGATGCATCTCCCTCAACCCTTTCTCTCTTTATTTATTTATTTTTTCTCTAAAATTGAGACAATTTAAACGTTTTAGTATATATATATATATATATATATATATATATATATATATAAAGCAATTTTAATTAAAATATAAAAAGCAAAATACAATTAAGCCCGTTGACGCAGTATTTTCGTTCTTTTTTTTTTGGGGAAGTGGGGGTAGGTGTGGTAGTTGATATGTCGAATCGAAACGGCCCTCAGTTATAAGTTCCCGCGTTTAACAGCTACTGGAAATGCGTTTGGTGTCTCTCCACAAAGCCCCAGCTTCCCATCTCTTCCAGGTGATTTCTCTTCCTTCCCAAACTGACCCACATAACCAGTCTCTGATTCTTGTAATTTTATTCCTTTTTTTGTTTTTTAATGTATAATTATTTATACCCTTTTAATTTCTTCTGCCTTAATTGTAAACTGTATGTTGCTTTGGCTGAAATTCTGCCATTTTTGTTTCGTTTCTTAATAACTTCGGTGTTTACTCTCAACCTTTAAAAAGAATTGTTTTTTGTTATATGGGTGAAATTCCTGGAGTTGCTGTGTATGTTGTTTCATGGGTCGAAGAAAAACCATTTCCGATTGCCATGTTTTTTTCTCTTTACTTCTTTTTCTATATTTGTGGGGGTGCTTGAAAGAAAGAATGTGAATGAAAAGTCTAAAACCATTATAAAGTTGTGAATTTGATGACCCTGCCTTATGAAATCTCCTAATGGATATTCCGGGTTAGCTTTTAATTTCTTTGTTGACGATAAAACTTTGATGATCTTTTCTTCCTTTTACTATGTTGGAAAATCTTATTAGAATACTGTGATTCGACAAGGGTTGTTCGAAGGTTTTAGTCAATTTTCACAGGAAGGTCTTTTCATATAGAACAATTGTCTGAGCAATGCAACCTCCTGCTTCATTCTTAGATTTTATTTCAAGAGAAAGTATTAGAATATTAATTAAGTGATTAAATTCAAAGCCTTAGTTCTACAACTTACTCTCCATTTTTAATTAAAATATATCACATCTTGTCTGGTCCCACACGTGGGGAGTGTTAAAATCTTAATTAAATAACTAAATTCATCATTTTCTATTAGCTTAAGTTTTTGAAATAATTCAATATGTATCATAACAATGGTCTTGATGAACCCTCATTTCGTAAGTTACTCACCATTTCAGTTAAATATTGTATGTGTTGGACTTTACTTATTGATATTGAGGGGGAGTGTTAAAATATTAAATTCACTCATTCCTATTAGCTTAAGCCTTTGGGATAATGAGGAGACTTTAAGTGGTCATTTGAATAACTAAGTGCCTGTTTGGATTGTTGTAGGTAATAGCGCTTTTGTTAGTAGAGCTTTATCAAAAAGTTGTTTATCTGTTCGGTAACTATATGTCTAAAGTGTTTTGAAGTTATTACACTTGTTTGATAACAAATTTTTTTTTTTAAAAAAAAAAGTGTCTTTAGAAATAGGAAAGGACAAAAATGACATTTAAAGTGAAAAAAAAAAACAACAATTTTAGGCTTTCCTTGAAATGCAGTTTTGGGATTTTTGGGAGCACAAAAGTGCTTTAAATTTTTTTACCAAATGGACATTTTTTGCTTTGAAAGAGCTTTCTAGGTGCTAACAGCGCTTTTTAATCTTCCAAACACAACCAAATGAGCCCTAAGTCCTGTTCTCCAGGCAGTTCACCAAGACCCCTTAGAAGTTGGTGAATTTAGAACAGAAGTATTAGTACCAGCACTAGTAATTTACATAGGGACAAACACATAGCACACTAAAAAAATTGCCCTTGCTTCAGCTGGATGGGCAGGATCTATTGACCAACCTCAACTGGTTAAAATTTGGATGTGTGAGAGATAAAAGGCTAATACATTGAATAATACCCATGGCATTATTTTGATCCAGGAATGCCAATTCAAGAGAACATATACCATAATGCAGGGTTATTCATTTGATAACTCTCTAGTAGAAGGTGTTGAGTATCTTGAGTTATAAGATGTGAAGAAGAAAAACTTTGTACTTCACTGGATTCGAATCTGACTCGACGGTTATGTTTCAGAAACCTTGCAGATACAAAGGGATCATGTCTCAGTCTGTTGGAAACAGTACTGAGAAAAAGCTGATTAAAATTGATATCAGCTCGGACACTGTGTGCCCATGGTGCTTTGTGGGCAAAAGAAATCTTGACAAAGCTATAGCTGCTGCATCTAAGGATCAATATGGCTTTGAGGTTCTCTCTCTTTCTCTCTCTATGTGTGTGTGTGCATGTTTAGCATTTCCCTCCAATCTTTTATCAACTAAATTTGCAGGTTAGATGGCATCCATTTCAACTTAATCCTTCTGCCCCTAAAGAAGGCATCAATAAGAAAGAGTATTACAGGACAAAATTTGGATCTCAATCTGAGAGGTTGGAAGCTCGGATGTCAGAGGTTTTCCAACAATTCTCCGAATCACCTTTCTACATACTTAATCATGTTATTGGTTTGTATGTACTTTAATTTGGCTGGTCGTTGTACACAATAAGTAATTATAACTACTTTGAAAATTTCAGGTTTTTAAGAGCCATGGACTGGAATATAACCTGTCGGGACTCACGTAAGCTTAAAGAATGGCTTTAAAAATTCATCTATGGACAACTTTATATCAGTGAGGAAAGCTCTGAAGAGGACCTTAAGCTAATCGAGATTTCACTAACATTGTCTTAAATATGCACAGGGGAAATACTCTAGACAGCCACAGGCTTATGTATTTTGCTGGGCAACAGGGTCTTGATAAGCAACATAATCTTATGGAGGAGCTGTCCCTAGGCTACTTCACTCAAGGAAAATACATTGGTGACCAGTAAGTTTGGTTTTGGTAACTTTTTAGATCTTGCTTATTTCCCTGTTGAGAGGAATGACCCGATCCGTTTGAATTCTTGTAACAATACCCTTGCTATCACTTAACCTAATTTCTTTGGCATGGTGTGTTCCTCAGCAAGGTAACCCAGGGGGTTAACATCCTCGTGCTAAACAGGCATATGTTTGTTTACTTGTTTTGTACGGATCAAGTTTGAGTTGATTGCAGCACATCTTACATCATATAATTACAAACGGCAATACTTGCAGGGAATTTCTCGTGGAATCTGCGAAAAAGGTTGGGATAGAAGGGGCAGCGGAGTTTCTTCAAGACCCCAACAATGGGTTAAAAGAGGTTTTTTTCTGTGCTAATTCTTATGCTCCAATTTGTTGCCAAGCAGGCTGAAAAAGTGCTAAACCTAGTGGCAAAAGAGCACGCCACAAGTTCTCTTTTGATGTTTTTATAGCACTGACCTTTGCTCCTTGTGTCTGCCAAGGTTAAGGAGGAACTCGATAAGTACTCGGCAAACATTACAGGAGTCCCATATTTTGTGGTGGGTGATAAAAAAATAAAAAAGTCCCAATTTTATGATTTAATTTGTCTGTATAATTACCAAAGCAAGTGCATTCATCCCATTGGTTTCTTTAACAGATCAATGGAATCCAGAAGCTGAGTGGTGCCCAACCCCCTGAGGTCTTCCTGAGAGCTTTTGAAGTAGTCACCAATTGAGAAAACTCCACACATTAAACTATTAAAGCTTCTATTTCAGTTGTTAAAAAGAAGGCAACATCTTTGCCTGTTCTAATATTATGATGTGTCTTGTTGACTTACTGTTTCCTCTTTAAGCCTTATGTTTACAGATGATGCTGTGACGTGTATATTTATACTGGTGTGAATAAGTGTTTTAATAATATCTGTATTTATAAATGATGTGCATGCATGTTTAATTGGTTGGGAATATGAAGAGAAAAAGAGGAAACCCCTCGCTCGCCTCCTCCTTTTCTTCCCCAGGTTGACATTCTTTAATGAAAAAGGTTGGAGTAAAACTACTTTTTGATTTCTTATTCAAATTTACTCTACATTAGCTTCTTTATAATCTTTTTCTATATCATTTAAATATTTTTTTTTTCTCTTTTTTATTTTTTCTTTATTCTTTATCTAAGACCAGCAAAATCCATATCAGTTTAGAAAACAAACCAAAAGATCCATTCCATTATCCGGCCCACGCCCCTATCAAACTCCACTATCCGGCCCACGCCCCTATCAAACTCCACAACAATAACGACGGCAAAGATCACCTCTATGATCGGAGAAGCCATAATCGTAGCCTTTCGCTATATCACCTTCGCGACTAGGGAGGAAGCCATCTTCTTAGAGATCCAAAAATTCGACCATCCGCGACAATGTCATCACCATTGCAACAAAAACGCTAATGATGATATTGACGCTGTCGTCACCATCAGAGCCGAAGCTGTCAAAATACTCTTTGTGGGCTCCAGTTGTTAGGGGTGAATCTGAATCAATCTCATTGTTCATCGGTCTTCATCAGTCTTCACTGGTGGAAACATGAGAACTAAGTTGTTGATTAATCTCGGTCATTCATCAATCTTCGTCAGCCAAAAGAAAGAGAGAGAGAGAAAAGAGTTTTTTTGGTTAATAAGAAAAGCGATAAAGGTAAGCTTCAATGCCTACGGAAGCTTAGGGAATGTTTTGATGGGTTTTTGGAGGGTTACATCATAGACGTGCTACCTTTTTCTGTGTGACCCTGTTGGTCCATCAACACACGCAACTATTTACCACACAAGGTGGGCTCGTGAGCCCCATGGGGCGGCAAGGAAAGTTAATGTAGTGCTAGCAGCCAGCAGGATAGCATTTGTCCTATGATGAAAATACCTTTTTCTTCTAGAATATTGGTGAGGTAACTTGACAAACAAAAGTTTATGTTGGGGACCATAATTGGATAATAAGTATTACATGTTCCACAGCTGTTCTTTTAGAGCACAGGAATCAGTACATAGGAGAATAAGTTACAAATAGAAGCCCAACACGACAAAGGAAAGCATATGCACATCACCCAGGCAAATATTCAATGTATAATGAATATTTATACAAGCAGTTCAGCCTCTCTTTTTCTCTACAAATTATAATCATTATTTCAAGGACTCCCTCTCTCACTCACAGCCATGCACAAACAAATTTGTGTCCCTCCCCTTGAGCATGTTTCTTTAGTAATTAAACCCAAATCTCTCTTCAAGCTTGACTCATTAGATAACTACAAGTTGGAACCAACAATGCATTAAAGCCAAAAGTTACTGAAAAAACAAAAGCTATACACCATAGCGGCAGTCCAAATGCTTCTCCTCAGGACATTCACGAGACTGTACAATACTATTTTGAGGAAATTATAGACATATTTCAACTATAAATTGCAAGCCTTTTTCAATTAGAAACGGGGGAGGAGGAATAAAGAACATTTCGAACAGAATGTACTCACAGCAATGGATATGAGAACAGTTTTTTAAAATTTGCTATGGACAACAAACCCCTTGAGCTGCGGTATTCACAATGACTAACTTTTGGTTTTCTCTCCTCTGTTTTGCTTGCTTGCTTGCTTCCTCCACAACGCAATCCTTTCAATCAAGATTACGTTGTTTCATCGAAGACCATCACCTAGAGAAGCCAACCAAATAAATGGTAAGTCAGAATAAGTAGAGATTTTCAGGCAACAACATCCATAACAAACAAAACTTTAGACACAGGTTTTTTTTT